>NW_023397439.1:254191-572580 GCF_011125445.2 Fundulus heteroclitus | reverse complement strand
CACTTGACACTTCTTTTCTTCTTCATGGTTCACACAAACATTTTCTCTCATCTGCCTTGAAGACAATGTGACAGCACCACGTCATCTGTGTAACGAGGGCGACTGTAAATTTACTTTAAACGCACAAAGAAGCTGCTGCAGTATGAGAGTGTAGCAGGTCTGTTTGGAAATCATGATCAATCCAGAAAGACTCTGACATTTTCCTTTCAGATAAAAGAACCTTGTTATCAGTTAATATCCAAAAGAGCACACAGTTTGTACGGCTCCAGCATTCAATGGTATGCCTATAAAAGACCCTGTCTTTTTCTGCACGTTGATATTAATACTGCAGTATGAAGGAGAAAAATTAAGTCTGGGTTTGGGCTGTCTGGCATTTCTCTTATGGTTTCTAGCCTTTGTTTTATGGTCCTTATGAATTTTTCATTCATTGTGTAGGCTACGCAAAAACATAGAAACGTATAAACTGCTTTGTCTAAGCGTAGTCTAAACATGGATGAAACTCTCCTTCCTTTTTTTTTCTTCTTCTTCTTTTTGTTGATGCTATACGCAGTTAAGGTTGCGTACAGCTTTAACACTGAATCATGACATGTAGCCTCAGTCTTGAAATCAAGTCTACCGCCCATTGGGAGACTTTACGAGAAATATTATGGCGATTTAATAACGCCAGATCCCATTACACCCCTGCTGATGACACCTCTATCTATTCTACAGACTAGAACAAACATCTTGGCAGACAAACTATTTGTATAAACTAAGCTGTCAACATCTATCATGTATCTTAATGCGTTACAAACAAAAAGCAAGATGAGTGGGGGGGGGGAAACGAGGGGGTCATACGATGGTTAGGAAAAAAATGAAAAGGAAAGAAAATGGTGATAAGACTCTCTAAGGTTCTCTGCTTGTGCTGTTTGCCCCAAGGGAATATTCCAGACAAGCCGAGGCTTTGTGCTTGGGTAAATAGCACTCTGCATGCTAAATGTGACTTTGCATTCATTGGGAGGAAGCTGCAGACATCCTAATATATTTGGTGACTCATGCAAGAATTTCATCTCGAATAGGTGCTGTTCAATACAAAGGGGTTGAGTGGTTTAGTCGAATTAAAATTCCTAACATCCTGACATTTCAAATCAAAATGAGTCAGACACATAGGTCCAGTTTGTGAGAGAAATTAAAGCGAGCGTGCTCTCCTCTTCCTTCAGATCTGTCAGAGGTATTCGATATCCAACGCAGCAAAGCAACGAGAATACCTTAAAGAATCAACTTCATTTCTCAGTGTTATTTTTGTTAGTTTACCTCTCTTAATATGGTTTAAACCCATCAAGTGGAGCTGATTCCTGGGGTTCTAAGCGGCCTTGACGGCTTCGGAACAATTTGCTCAAAGCGCTTTTCATTTAACCGCATTTGTGCTGCTCTGCCACTCCTCCCTGGGGTCATACTGGCTTATGATTGCTCTGCAACTGTGAGTAAATATAAGCCTGTGTATTAGATTTTGGGCCCTCAGATGAAATGTAATTTTTGCAGGGCTCAGAAAGGAGGATGGCACAACCACACACCCGAGATCACATCTGGCGGGTTGCATCAAATATACATGAACTTCAAGAGATCACAATAGGGCTGTGGTCCTATTATTTTCTCCAGCTTATGACGTTTTCAAGGTGTTTGATTGTTAGGTACGTAACACGGATATCGACATTTGCTTTGATATTTACCAACTTTGCGAAGATAAAGCTGGCAACTTGTGAATCAGCAATCTCTGATCTCATCAGCATACCATTTAAGAAATCGGGGTGATGGAGGGAAGAAAGCACAGCGGTGGCTGGCTTGAAGTTGAAAAGTGACAGTTAATTCCAGTTATTTCTGAAGCGGCTGATAACAGATTGATAGTGTCACAATGTGCAGATGACAAGTAATTAATGTGTACTGATCTGCTTCCGTTTGACACAAAGATTTATTGTTTTAATTTTGGATGAAACACACAAGCAAATAAATAAGGAAAAATAAAAAAAACATAAGAAAATATATATTACCTCGGTGTTTGCCACAGTGTCAGCCTCATTTCAAACTGGCCAGCCTATTAATAAGCCCTATGTGCTGTACTGTACATTTCCCTCTCCCTTCAGCTCTGATTTTGGCAGGACAGGCAGCAATGTATTTTTACCTCCAGTCTTTCCTGTCAAGCTCTGAAAAGGCCAAATGAGTAGTGGTGGACAGTTTCTCCACCACCTCAATACCCGAAATTGTGTTGGCTGCTTACAGTGGACTGCCGCTTCAGGGAGTAAACACACAGTGACAGGCCGAGGTCCCTGGCACAAGGGCAAAGAGCTGTGAGCTGAGCTATGGTGAGTTCCTGTCCTAGGAGCCTCATTCACTATTTATTTTCATACATGTGTGTTTGTGTGTGTGTGTGTGGGGGGGGTGCATTCATGAGCAGGCTTCTTTCACGCACTACCTTCAGTCTTCTTGCTCATGCAGTTTGGGTCTTTGTGGATGTATATCCATCTGCATTGTCTGGATTGATGTTTTTGTGCTGCTGCTGAAGTCGCCTGACTGCCGCGTGAAGGAAAGAAAGACATTCAATGGTTCTTTCTGCCTCAGCAGTCACACTCCAGATTATCGGTCTTTTGCATTTGAACCCGTATGTGCGCAGCAGGGAAGTTGAAACAGGAAGATGAAACAATATCTTGATCATGTAAGAGAGTGCACAGTTTCCAGATTGTGTGTCCTTTTGTCCATGGTAGCACAACATTTACTGCTATTGCTGTGCTGCAGTTCCATCTTTTATATTTTCTTGTCTCTGTTTTTCCCTTTTCAGCCAATGCTAGTAGGCCTGTAGCTTTGGCTACATGAAATACCCTGGGGAAGGAGAATATGTGGGCTTACACAAGGAATGTGTGTGTATGTGTGTGTTTGTGTGTGTCTATGCATGCATGAAGACACATGGGGTTAGCTAAGCATGGAGGGTGGTTGGGGGGTGTTTACCCAGGACAACCTTTAATGCCAGTCAATCCCATGGGCTTGGGCCTGCCATACTGTGTTCAGAATGAATATCCCTATGTTTGTGCACACACATGCATGTTTGAGAAGTATTGATTTGATTCTGTGGTGCAGCGGTTTTCATGTGTGAGCAACTCCAACTGCGGCACTCTATCAGTTATGCCACATGCTGCCATGCTTCACTTACTCTGTGCTCACTAAATACAAATGTAACATCTGAAGTCACATTGCTTAACACACCTCCCTTCCTTGGATGCTTAGGAACCATCTGAAGCCATGTTGTCATTCATGTTGAATCTTATACTATAGTGTCCATCAATTATTTAAGGTCTAGGCTATTAATGTTTAAAAACAATAACTATCTTTACAAATGCATGATTGAAAATATAAAAATTCAAAACTCACACACCATCATGGATGCATAAAAACGAGGATTGTGCAAAGTCGCAGGGGGGGCTGGTGCATATCTCTAGAGGTCATTGGGTGATAGGCCCTAGACAGATTGCCAGTTCATCACAAAGCAACGTAGAGACACACAGGGCAAACAACCATGCACACACTCACACCTAATACCAATTTAGAAAGACCAATTAACCTAACAGTGATGTTTTTTGATGGTGTGGGGATGCTGAGGTACCTGGAGAGAACTCATGGATGCACAGGGAGAACATGCAAAAACCTAATACGAAAAGCCCCCAGGCTGGGCTGATTTGAACCCAGAACCTTTTTGCTGCAAGGCAACAGTGATACTAACAGTTGGAGGGCAGCCTTTACCTTGGGCCCTGTTTCCTGTGGTAGACCTTAGCTGTTGTCTTATTTCCACAAATATTGCCTTTATTCTGACCTCAGGACAAAACATTTGTAGCTTCTGGGCCAGTGAAGGAGGAAGACAGGTAGACAAATGTGATCCATAGATGAATTCAGTTTCTTTACATCCTAAATCACATTGTATATGTCTTAATATGAAGTATGCCATACATGGCAATTCGGCAGAGAAAACTAGCAAAGTGCTAAAAAAGAAATAATTTGAAAGTTATTAAAGTAGCACTGAGTACGTTCCGACCCAAGTATTAGCTTTTGATTTTAATTTTTTCAGGTAAATATACAGCAGTAGTCACTTGGTGATGCTCCGTGCAAGCTGCCCTTTTTAAAAAACCACCTATTTGAAATGAGTAGGTCGGATCAGGCTTGGAATGGGTCATGTGACCTAGAGGTTATCTGAACCAGAGCGCCACTTTACGGCAGTCTGAGCTCCTCTTAAACACGAGAGCTAACCTTACGTGTTAATACTATTCTCATCCTAGTATCAACGTTTGTCATGGCCGAGGGAAGCAGAAAGATGAAGGAAGCCAACAAGAGAAAGCAAGACAGGGCTCACTCCAGAGGAAAAACAGGAGCGGATCTTGCAAAATAATTTGTTCATTGGTGTCAGGATGCGAGATTGTCTTTTTGCATTGTTCTTATAGGACTCGAAAGGGTGATGTAACAATCACACTGTATTGTGGGATAGCTGGGCATCTGGAAATCGGCTTCGGTTTGTTTACATCCCCTTCATCCACAAAACTATCTTCCTTTTCTGTTTGTTTTGTTTTTAAAAAGTTAAAAACATGGTGCAAATGTGCTGTGTCTCTATCTGTCACACTTCACACGATTTGCTTCGGTTTTTCAGTTTTTCAATGTGGAATCAAAGCCAAGGAGCTCGGATCTCTGAACCATCAAAGAGACACAGAATGGACTCTCAGTAGCAGTGAGACTAAACCTCACTTTCAATGCCATATGCCGATACGTGTGTGTTCAGGGCATTTTCAGATGAGTAAATTTAAATCAATGCTTGCTATGCTGTTTTACACAGAGCTTTTAGCTGACTGCTAGTGCTAGCCTACCCAGATAAGAGACCCTCTATTTCCGCCATGCACAGGAGATTCATTTAGACTTTGCATTATAATTGTCCTTACTCATTGGAGGTTATCTGTGATATTTTATTATAACAGAAGTAATTTTAAAAGTAATAGCAGGCTGCCAGCACTAGCCTAGCCAGCTTAAGGTAGTAAACAGAGTAAAAGCAAAGGAGTTTTTTTCTTTGAGAAATTCAGAGATCCTGGACCCTGTTATTAGACTTTGGCAGAATATGTATTTATAAAAGCAATACTTGGTTTTTGATCATTAAAAGCCAAATGTGTTACACAAGATCCCTTTGAAAGATGATTATATAGAAATAGAAAGCCTTCAGTTCACCTAGAGGTCAAATCTAGCAGCTGTTCAGAGAAATTGGAAATAAATCTAGTAACTAATAAATTCCTGACACCACAGATCTAACATAATATGTCAAAGTTTGTGACAATTTTGTGAAATTAGTAAAGGATAGAACACAGAGTTTTCTTGAAGGGCAAGTTGGAAAATATGTTTCTTTTGTGAAGAAAATGGATAAGGTTTAAGGTTTAAGATTGTTTTTTTTCTTTTTAACTCAAGATCATACTGGACACCCTTGTGTAAAATGCAGGTGAACTGATCCCAAGTGTTACAGTGGTCAAGAAAAGCCCAGACTAGCACAGCCTTACTGAGGCGCTGCTGCAGTAACTTATCAGAGCTGTCTGTAAACAAATCAATGAACCGAAGCAATGTTATGAAGAAGAGTGAGTCCAAATTCCTTTATAAGGATGTTAGAAACCAATAAGGTCACTCAGAGGATGTTCCTCCTGCTAAGGATAACTCCAAAAATCACTTAAGGATTATTAAAAGGACTGCATTTTGCTTCTCACACACAGTGCACAACTTTAGCTAATCCAAAGACATATGCTTTGTTTGAAATGCTCACTCTCACTCTCTCATTATGTAACAAATTGTTTCTATTCAGTAATTCATATTTTTATTTTTGACATAACTGTTTGTAACTGAGAAATACGTTTAGAATACAGTTTTAGTACGAACTTTCATCATGATTTGTCACTTCACACCGAGGAAAAGATTTGCCACTTGACTCCATGTAGGGCACTACAAAAGAAATCCTTGGAACAAACTGACATGGTTAATTTAAAATGCTTAAATTTCTATACTGACATTAGAGATTACAGATCTTGTTCCATTTGAGCCATTTTTTACATTTGGTTTTAAATAAACTAAATATAGTATAGTCTCTTATAACAGCAAGAATGTTGTTCCAGATTTCTGTACCCTTGACTGATAACACCTGTTGACTAAATCTTGTGCATCTATGAGGTATTACACAGTCACCTCTAGTAGATGCTCTTGTTACCTTTTCACTAGTGCTGTATTTTAGCTTAATAAACTCTCCCAGGGGTGGTGGAGGGAGTCCATTTAAAACCTTAAATATTGAACAGGCTATTCAAAATGTTCTAAAATTTTCTAAACTAAGAATACTGTATTTTTGAAGAATGAGACAATGATAAATTGACAGAGGTTTTCCATACTCTCAATACATTAAATAGTTTTAAAACATATTAGAACAGTGATTCTATTGTCTTTAAGGTTGCCAAGTTTGTCAATGACCAATCGTAATACAGTACTCAAAATGCGAAAACAAAAACATGCAATAAAAAAACATTTTAGCAGCATATTCTGGCAATGATAACCTGATTTGTCTGAAGTTATCAATATTAAAAATAACTATTCTAGATATACTTTACATGTTTTTACAAGATAAAGTGGAGTCCAAGATAACTTCAAGATATTTAAATGTATGTACAAACTGGAGCTCCTCTCCTTTCAACAAGACATGCTGACAAGACTTTGCAGATAGACGTTTAAAAAATATCATACAGACTGTTTTTTGAGGATTTAGTAAAAGACATGATTTAAAAACCCACTCATCAACAAATCTGATGTTAGATTTTTTTTTTAGCATTTGTAAAAATACAACATCATCTGCTCATTGCTAACATTCAGTTAATCATTAATATATAATGAAAATAAAAGAGGTCCAAGTATGGAACCTTGGGGTACTCCAAATTGACAATCAAGAAATGAGGATTTGTTGCTGCTGACAGACACACAATGGGTTCAATTTGAGAGTTACAATTTCATTCAAAGGGTTGCTTGGTTGGGGAAATAAATGTTGTCAATCTAGACAATAATATTTGGTGATCAACTGTATTGAATGTCCTTTTCAAACTAAGAAAAAATGCACCAATGCGAGGACAAGTATCTAAAGAACATTTTAGTTTTTCAAATAAAACATGTATTGCTGTTTTGTAAGTTTTAGATCATCATAAAATAAAATCATTTCAGAAAAAAGTCTTTGTTCACTGCTCACTGAAGTAAATAAAAATGTATTTCTTAATTTATTTACCTTGATTCAAGGGTACAAAAACTGTACTGAACTGTAAAACCCAAATAGGTACCAAACAATGATTTTGGGGATTATTACACCCATAATATATACTAATTAATCCAGAGGGAAGTTCTTCTTGGCCTTAATGTAACAGCTGACTGAAGTAAAGCATCCTGAGTGATCTCAAGCTGCTTTGAAAAACAAAGGCAGGTCTTATATATAGTTGCATTCTTAGAGTGCTAAAGATTAACCTCTGAATATCAGGTACTATTGGCTATATTATTTTACAATGATGAATTTTACATATTTCAAACATAAAATATCACCAATAGGATTTCCTCCACTGTTTGGAGAACATATTTTTAGATCAATGAAATCATTAGCAAAACTCTTCCACCCATCAGTGGAAGACAGGATGAATATACCTTCTGTACCAATCCATTTCTCTTTCTATAAAGGCATCTACAGGTGTCCATATTCTTGGTTAATTTATTCGTGTTGCATTCAAAACTTTCAAAAGAGGTTAATAATTTGATGCTAAAGCTCTGTCACAAACTGCACCAGTCTTGAAAAATTGGGTGCTTTAAACATGAGCAGATTTTCCTCTGAATGCATGTTCAACAACTTATTAAAACGTGGGTAAAGTTTATCAGACATTTCCACAGGTTATATTTGATCTTTGGACCAAATCTGAATTTTTTTTATTTTTTCAGTCAGGCTCTAATACCCAAAAGTCAGTAGTTCATGATAAAGGTTTTTGGGAGCAAACCTTTTACTTATTTCACAAATTAAGGTGCATTGAAAGTGAAAAGAGAAATTTGCCAGATAGATTTGAAGCCGTAATACGTTAAAGATATATAAATCTATCTACGTCTAGTACATTTATTGGACTCTTTGTCATTGTCTCATTTTCACCTCAAACGGCACTTTGCTCAAAAGCGAAAGATATTCCTGTCTATGCATTTGTGTGCAGCTAGGAGTGTCTTTTATTTCGGTTACCAGACATAAAAGGTTTAAACATTTCACTTCCACTGCTCACTGATTTTCTTTCCGACTCCCACCATGAAGCTGTGCACATTGTTTATCAGCATTTCTGCACGGACAGTGTTCACGCCTGAGCCTCATCTGTGTTAATTCAGTGAAGTACTTCCATGGTAACACGTTCTCCTGTTTGAATTTTAATCAAACACGGGCCATCGTTTCACCGCCTGGGATGTGTGTTGGCTGTGACGGGTGTGCGGAGTTTTTGGCTCTGATCTGTGGCTGTTTCAGTGCATGGCGTCAGATATTCGGAGCACCACCTCTGATGTCCTAGTTCTCAGTCCTTCCTGCCAGCTTCATCAGTTTTTGCGTCGAAAAGTAGACTTGTTCTTTTGGGTTGCTGACAAATTACAGCAGTACATTTGATGCTGTCGATTTTTATATATATATATATATATATATTTTTTTTTACTTTAAACTACTTTTAGGGGAATGTGGGGGAAAAAAGACAGACTCATACCTGCCTATCCTGTGGGATTTTCCAATTGTGTCTCTTTCTTGTACTGGAAGGAATGTTTTGATTTGGTAGATACTGGTGGCTGTCTCTAAAGGGAAAAAAGGGGTACCCATACAAGCCTTGTTTTATCCTTTGGGTCAGGGTCATGGGGTGAAAAGGGCTGGAAAAATTGCTGATCTAGAAGGAAGGTTTGTTCTGTACAGCTCTGTAATGGAGTCCAGAGGGAGGGGAGGAGTTGGAGAAGCTGGGGCTGTGGCACAGTGGCGCTGTTTCACAGTCTCCCTCTTTTCTTCTAATGAGCTTTCTATTAGCAGCAAGGGGACAGATTTAGGCAGTTAAGCATACGGAGAAGGCTGGCTAACAAAGCAAGTTGTTAGCTAAACAGCTGTTCTGTCTCTGAAGCTACCTCCCATCCTCGGCTAATGAAGCCCTCACCGATGAGCAGGAGTCCCGGGACATGCCGGAGAACAGGCATAGACACCCAGACAGCAAATCTCAGTAACTCACATCCCTCATAAAAAGTCTGTGCAGGGGATAGCTCCACTGATAGGACAACCAAGGCTCCAATTAGATAGTGGCTCCAAGGGGAACCCTAAGAATAGCTCACTGGGTGAGCGCAGACATTTTTATTGGCACTCTGTGCTGCTGTATGTTTGGAAGGTAAACACTCTTTGTATCACTTCCTTGACTGGAAAATGGCAGAAGCAATAATGTGTTTTTTATAATGGACAATAAACAGTTCACTGTGATGATGTTTTGTGAAATGTTGTATTCTTACATTTCACTATTCTCTGCAGTGTAAGTAGCACTTGCAGTCCTGGGCATCAATCAAAATTAGTGACATGCCATATGGATTTGTCAGCACCCATAAAGTTGCAGAAGATGCATGCACTCCCAGCAGCCTTCACGTAAACAGCAGACAATACTTTAAGGGCGATGTCTATTTTTTATGTGAGCAACATATGACAGAAGCACGGTTTCTCTGAGCACATTGTTGAGTCTGTCAAAAACATGCTTGTTTGCTGACGGCCTGATTCACCTTCAGAGGCAATGACAACCATGGGGGATCCTGCTTTAAATGAAGGATTGTCAAAGATGTAGGACTGCATCTAAACGTTAATAGAGCACGTCAAGATTCAAGACTCTAGACAGGGAAATTATCACCAAATTGCCCAGGAGAAATCATTGTGGTTAAAATAAGACTACATCTGTTGTTTATTTCACACATTCCAAATATAATTTGCATGCCTGTGTTGTAATTTGCGATTCCTGGTGATGCGATTACTTTTGTTAATAATTGTGATGACGAAAGAGCGATCGATAGGCTCTAAAAACAATAACCAATCAGTAATAAACCAAGTACAGAACAACAAATAGTTATGAGGAGGCAGATTGTGGTAACTACTTGTTCTTTGCTATATCAACATGTACACAAACCTTTTTCATGTTACGACCCCTAACTTCAGTGTATTTTGTCAGGATTTTAATGAGATAGACCAACACAGGGTAGTGCACGATTTAAAATTGGATGAACATAAATATGGGATTTTTTTTATGTTTATTGCAAATAGTTTCTGAAAAAATATCATGCATTTGCATTCAGACCGGCTTAGTCAGTATTTTGTAAAACCAACCAATGCTGCAATTACAGCTGCCAGTCCTTTGTGCTGTCTCTTCCATGTTTTTCACACCTAGAGTCTGAAAATTGTGGAAATTATTTGGTGTGATACAGCCCATGCTCTGTCAGCTTGGATGAGGAGCTTCTAGGAACATTACGTTTAAAATTTCGCCACAATTACTCAGTTGAATTTAGGTCTTGATTTTGAATGGATCATTCTATCCCACAAATATATGCTATGATTTAAACCATTCTGGTGTTGCCAGTCTCAAATCTTTTGCAGCCTCTGAAAGATTTTCTTTCAGGATTATCTCGTATTTAGCTCTCTCCATATTTCCTTTATGCATGAGCGTAAGTTGCCCTTACCATGTTTCCCTCTACGGATGATATGTTCAGTTCATGTACAGTTTTACTTTTCCCCCTGTAAGATTTTAAATGTCATCCTTTTGGTTCGGCTTTTGACCAGTTTGCCTTCTCCTCACTTTACGTACATGGCTCGTGGCCCAATGCAGACAGGATTTCTTATGAACAACGTCAAACACCATTCTTCTTGCCACTCTTCCATAAAGGCCGGACCTGAGGACTCCACGACTAAGAGTCATTTCAACACATTCTGCCACCTGTGGATCTGTGCAGCTCCTCCAGAGTTACCAAAGGCCTCTGGGCTGCTTCTCTAATTAATGTTGAAGTTTAGGTGGACGTCTGTGTATTGGTAGCTTTGCGGTTGTGTCATATTTTTTCATATGATGGTTTCTGAGACGTTCAAAGCCTGGAATAGTGTTTTGTAGCATAAATCCCGCTTTAAACTTCTCCACAACTAACCCTGACTTGTGTGCTGTGTTCATTGGTCTTCTTGATGCTGCTTGTTCACAAATTAACTCTAAGAAACTTCTTGATGCCTCAACAGAAGAGCTGGATTTATTTAGGATTAAATTGCACACAGATAGAGTTTAATTAAATATGACTATGTTTAAGGCTATTTGCATGGTACTGAACCATATGGTTCACCTCAGATTGCTTTAAATAAAAGTAAGAAGGAGTGGAGGGATATGTCACCCTACTATGTGCCAGTGGTGCAGGCTCTTACGAAAAGCCTCCTGCTAACCCACAGCGACAAAGTGCTGTATTAAATGTACGTGCCACATAAGGATTATGCCTATTTGTTCAGTTTGAATGGAAACAAGCAAAGGCAGCTTAAATATGGGGGCCATCTTTGTAGCCATTTGATGCAAAAACTCTTATTTTAGAAAAGAGAAGGCTTTTAACCATTTCAGTAAATCTGCTCAAATGAATCCTGTTAGAATCCCATTTTGGGTTATATTCTTCCCACTAATGTTTACATTCTTTGTTTTCTCTCCATTCACTATTTTTTATTAATCTCAGTGACTTCTTCACTGCTAATGTCTATTAATTTATTTGTTTTGTCTGTAACGATCTGGCTGAAAGCTGTAGCAGATTTAAAAGAGTAAGTAAGCAAACTAATTGCATCTGAAAAACTGCTGTGTCTAAAGTCAACTGAATGAATACAAATTAAAACAACTCTCTCTCTGCATTCTCTATTTTCATTTTAGTTGGTACTTCAGAGTGTTATTCTATTTCAGAGGGTTCAAAGTCAATTTAATATAAAAGAGTATACGGTTTTATACCAAATAACACAGTTGGATGGAATGGAAATACAGGAACATATAGAAACAAAAATTGAAGTAAATATTCGTTAGAAACCACAATGTGTTGTGCTAAAAAGAACACTCTGGTGCAGAAATCGTCTACTTCTTCAGTATTTTCTTTCTTTGCCATTTTATTGGACACTGCTTAAACATCTAGCATGTGAAACCGGTAGCTTTCATAGGGCACTTAAACCCCAAAACAGGCATTTTTACACATAAACACCTGCCGGATGAATGAACAGCATGTACTCCATGGTGGCAGATTTTCTGCTGGATATGCTTAAAGGGCAGTGGCAGCTGGTGATAAACATTTTCTTGGGGGGGGGGGGGGGGGGGTCATGGACGGATTTATGGCTGCTTAAACATAAATCCGGCCACGACCATTTGCCTTCTGGTGGATTTTTTAAGTCTTGGCTGTCCAGTCCAACCTCCTTTATTCACTTTTTTCCTACAGTAAAAGCCTTGTGAAATTATTATTTTGTATTATTTTGCATCATGTTTGAATGGCATTTGCACCTGTGCATCTGAGATGCCAAGGCTATGACTTTGATTGACACGTATCCTGAACTAATCTAATTGGATGAAGAATTATGCAAAGAGCGGCGATTGGCCACATACGCAGAGTGCTGCACCCTGAGGAGAATCTTTAATAACCAATTAGAGACCAGCAAGAAGTCACATGGAAGCCAGAAGGTTACACAGACATATACACAGTCATTTGTCCAGTGCCCCTCGGCATGGAAACTTTCAAATTAGGAGGTCTACAAATAAATAAAACAAAATAGAATGGGACTACTGGAATATCAAAAGTCAGACACATTTTATGACAGAACGAAGGTGATTATTGATCTTTATTTTGTAACTTATGTTTACTGTGTCAAGCCGCCTCTGTTACAAGGCGTGGCTGTCAGGAAGCTTCTGTTTGTAACACAAAGCAGGTAGGTTCATGGTGTGGAAAATGTATTGTGTAAATATTTTTTGTGTCGTTTGAAACATGTTAGAGACAAGGCTTGATGATGATAAATGAGGCTTGTCCAAAAAAAATCTTAATATGCAAATACAACTGAAAAGAGGACAATGCAGCAACAGTGGTTAAGGTTAGTGTTGCACACCTGAAAGCCCAGTTTATAGGGAGTGTTGGTGGAAAGATTTCCTAAACATGTTCAGCCATCATGCTGCAAAAATGTTAACGCTCATATGACACTTCTGCTAGACTTAGAACATCTGAGGACAGCAGTATGTGCTGAAAATAAAAGGAAACCTGCCTGTTGCATTCATTGTCAACAATACTGGTGCCCACACATAAATTCTCTTCTTGTCAAGGTCAGAAAAGTTGAAATCCCTCTCACTGTAAGGAAAGCCTTAGGAGTTTTTTTTTTCCAGGCAGGGAATTGTAGCCTCGTGAGACCATCCTGATCTCGCGAGCTTTCAAGGTTTCACTCGCAGATCAGTCTGGCTACCCTCCGTTAAAGAAAATTTGGAGCCGTTCACCAAACGAACGTCCAATCAGCGATGGCTTTGAGGCAGGTTGAGGTGTGACGCAACGGGAAGCGACAGTTCAGTCTAAAGAACATGGCGGCTTCAGCCGATAAAACTAGCGTTAGCGTGGCTATCGAGCAAGTTTTATCGGAATTACAGAGTATTTCTTTGCTGAGCTAACGAGCCTTTACCTGCAGCAGCAAGAGCAGCTTGGCTTGTGGTTGTGTTTTCGTCGTCGCTCTGTTACGGGCGACGACAAATCCGATTGGTTTATTTGGCCCGTCTATCACCAACATAGGCCAATCAGCTAACCAGTATTTTCGCCCCTTCCCAAAATTACTTCAACGGAAGGTTTCCAGATGGATATGCGGAGCAAATCCATCTGGCGGAGTCAGGTAAAGGGAATTGTGGTTCTCAGTTCAGCCTTTAAATTGTTGGCTTTGATGCTGTACCTTTTTTCTATTTTTGAGGACATTTGTTTGTGGGCAGATTATGCAGACATACACAGATCTCACACAGTACACATGCAAGGCTGCATAAGTATATTATATATCTTTCTCACCCTGCCTGGGATTTAACTAAAAAGTGTAAATCACTCACAGCCTCATTTTTTTTTCTAAAAGATTTGTTTCTAGATGTGATAGTTAGTTTCACAGGAAGAAAAATACAAACAAACATACATTATTAAATAATATTTTAGGCCTTTACAAAAATAAACTATTCTAGGAAAGGGGGTGAAAACTCCTACAAAGACAGTAAGTACTCAGTTTTCCAGTCTACATAATTTGTTATAGGTTTGACCTACTATAGTGCTTATTTATAAGACAAAGATGCTTATTAGGCTTTATTTTATGTGTTAATAAAACACAAAACCATACACAAGGAGTACTTCATAAAACTTCAGTTTTGTGTATTGAAGTTAAGTTTCAAATTTAAATCAAATAAATAGTTCAGTTCAAATTCTGCGGCACATTTCACGTATTTTAAAATTCTGGTTTGAAAATCGTGTTTTTTTAGAGTCCCTTTAAATTAAACTTAAAGGAGCTATAAGCACTTTCTTATTATTTTGGATAGAAAGGACTAAAAAATTGTTTTGTGAAGAACTAAAGGTATCTTTTTAGATGGACTCTATAGTATGACGTCACACACAAGCTCCCTGTGTTGTTCTCCAGTCTCTTGTTTACATAGCCGGGCCGGCCGCATGTGCATGTATATGTCCATATCAACAGCTGGCACTCAGGGCTTAGCCCCTCCCTGCCTGTAAAATGCCATTGCCAGGCACAAAATGGCAGAGAGCACGCCCTGTGGATCAAATCATTCTCTTGCAAACAACATTATAAAGTTACTTACGTCTTCACTAGACATGTTCCTCAGAAAGGTGGTACTGTGTGGCTGTGTATTTATCCTTTGCTAATATACATATACGAAGCAATGAGTGAGAAGGGGAGGGGAAATGGTTGCCAGGTGGAAGCTGGAGTGGAGGCAGAGAAAGATGTGTCTTGATACACATCTTGTTTTGGCCTACTGGCAGTGCTCAAGCGCCCAGCTAGTCGTTAAAAATTGCTTATTGCTCCTTTAATAAATAAGAAAAGGGCAAATTCACATTCATAAGCAGGGATGCTAACAAAAATAATGTTAGCTTTTGCAACACTAAACAGCAGGACCAGGAAAAAACACCACAGCTCAGGTTTCCCAATGATCCTAATTTCAAGCTAACATTTAGCAAAGCAGCACAGCTAACTGCAACAGAAGCTTAGACTAGGGTGACCAAACGTCCGTATTTCCCGGGACATGTCCGTATTTCACGTCCTGTCCCGGGCGTCCCGGGCGTCCCGGGTTTTTTTTAGAAATTGAGGAAATGTCCTGTTTTTTAAATTACCTTCATTGGACCATTAAATTGACAGGCACTAGGGCACTGCGCACGGCGCTGCGTGTGACGTAATCCCTGAGCCGCGTCAGTGCGGGCAGCCCTGTTCTTAATCAGAAGAACGATAGCGTGGCTGTCAGTACGCTAACAACATGCCGAAGCGCAAATGTATGTTTACCGACGATTTACAAAAGAGTTTCCCCGCTTTCAGACCGGGTCGAGACAAATGGGAGGCCTTTATTGTGCTATTCATTCATTACAGGAATCGTTAAGCATTTTTTAATAAATACATTTTGAATAAAATTATCATTTGTTATTGGAGTTATTGCTGTTGACTTTTACTGAAAAGCATTTTTAATAAACCAACTGTAAATATCATGTTATTGTAGGATCACGTAGGCCTATGTTAAGTGAGTGCATGCCACAGACATCACTATGCATGGGACAGAGACACCCCCCCCCCCCCCCCCCCCCCCCCCCCCCCCCCCCCCCCCCGCTCCAAGGTGTCCTGGTTTTCCCAAATGAAAATATGGTCACCCTAGCTTAGACCCACGTTACATAATTGTTTGTATGCCTTATTATCCAGGCCACTCTATTGTGTACACGCCTTCAACTGCTAGGCCACACTATTGTGGTTGCACACTAAAACAACACCATAGGAACATTGTGGTCCACAGTTGCCTTACCATGCATTTGTAGCATACAGAATTTAATGAACAGGTTAGGCTGCCACATATTTTTTTGGCTATGCATTAAAATCCTACTGGAGCTCTCACATGCCTTCTGACATGCACATCATTGTCACATCCACACCCAATACAAAAGCACAATTCATAATTGAAATGGGGCATGCACAGGGGATTAAAGACAGGACATTACTTAATGTTCCCTAGAATGCACATCTAATACATGCCATTCAATATGCCAGCATTCATAGCAAGATAGGAAGCAGCTTAGGTTAAAACTTCTGATCAAGCATCGTTTTGTGACAAGATTTATTTATCATGTTGTTTGTGTTTCTTCTGTTAATCTTTGCCCTCTACTGAAATATTTGGACGGTTCTTACTTAACCGGGTACAGGATATTTCAAAGTTGGTGAAATGTTGACAATTTCATCCAGCAGTAAGCAACACGCAGCCAGTGTTTGGAGAGTCAATAAGTCGTTGAACAGCTTAGGTAGGTAGTTTCTAATTCCACATAAAAAAACAAACGCTTTTAGCAAGTGTTCATTTTTCATAAAGCATTAAAATATAAGTTAAAATATTTGCTCACACTCATCAAGTCATATTCTCATCTAACATACCTTGATAGAAACTAGTTTCTGCCGTGATTGCAGCTCAGATGAGCTTTTAAAATAAGCGAAGGGTAATTTCCCTCGTGCTGCTGTTGTTCAGTTTGAACCTTAACACAAGTACTGCAACTGCAAAAAGAAGTGTTTGTCTCTACCTTTAAGTTGTGAAATAAAAAACACCTTGGCTGTTTTATGCCCCTAACAGGTTCATTCGATTCAGTGAGTTACCTTCTTTTAACTCCGAAAAGGATCTATGGCTCATGTTACCTTTCTAAGCTAAAAGAATCCATTCGAGCCTTGTGGGCTTGAGGTCTAAAGATTTAGTGTTGTATTCAGGTTGCACGGTGCTGGCACAAATACACTTGAGGTTTGCTTTTCAGCATGTTGAGCAGAAGTTCCTCTTATCCGTGTATTCTTTTGTAGTTGGACTATGCAAATTTTACAGTTAATACATTTGTTTTCACCAGAAACCAACACCTTCTTTAGCAGACTGCAGCTTGCGGCAGCAGTGAGACTAACGTGCAAACACAGTGAAAGGTTACAGTCCACACTTAGAGCACATTATGTCAGGGAAGCATATCCAGCTGAGGGTACATGAACACCAGTATCTGTGTTGTACTTTGATAGATTCTCAGTAGGGACAGCTCTTTTAAGTTTGGCCCCTCAGCAAATAACTTCGACTTTTTTCAATTTGACAATTCTAATGAAAGGTTGTAAATAGAAGGTTTTCCTTTCCTTGCTAACCACCCCTCCTGTTGTCAAAATCTATTTGTGTTCAAAATGTTGAGTGAAATATAGACCACATTCTTGTTCTTGGGATGTCTTGATCAATGCATTTAAAAAAAATTTATTACAGTCCCCCACTAAAACCAACTCCAAATACTTGTCTTTGTGTTGGCTGAGATTTTATCCCAGTAAGTTAAAATACAGCCTCCATTTAGTTCATCCCCATTTTATTTGGTTTAAGAATCAAGAATATTTTATTTGTCACTGGGCAAGTATTCTCCAAGATGGCGGCGCAGGGACCTGCAGTGGCTGAGGTGCTCTTGTCTTTTTCTTTTTTTTTATGTATCAATTAAAAAAATCTTATAAACTGTTCAGTCTAAAAACAACAAATTTGAGCCCTGTTCAAGGTGCCCCCTGGCAGTTCATAAGTCACCAATCAAGATCAGGCTATGTCCTGATCACTTGAGCTTGAGCAAAATTAAGCATGATGGAACAAAGGGTTGTGAACTTAGTCATTATTAGTCATTATTAGCATAGTCATTATTGAATTTCATATTAATAAAAAAAATATATTTTCTTTGCTGATCGTTATGGATAAAATGTGTGTTAGACATCCCCTACTCTAAAGCGATAAACATATGGAGGACACGTGACACCTTATTAGTTTTGATCTACTTTCAAACCTCGCTGCTACTGAGGAAACTACCCCTGGGTATTGTTCTCTCTCACAGAACTTCAATGTGACCCATCCAACATCTGTTAATGGAATGAAATGTGTCAACACAACCGGTCCACGGTGGCCGCTGTGTTTTTCCCTTAAATGCTCTGGCCAGCAGGTTGCACAGTCCCTCTGTCGGTATTACATCACAACAAGCTGAGAAGCTGGCTAACCATAAAGCTTGTCTGTGTGCAAACAAAACCGCTCAGTGTACAGTGCGGCTGCAGATAGTAAGTTTTCCTTTAATGTTCGTCCGCACACGGTTACCCAGAGCTGCAATGTAAAAATACTCTGCGCAAATCTATCAATTACTCATAGAATCAGCGAGTAATTATGCTAGTGTTAGCCTAGCAGTACAACACACTGCTTGGCATGGAAACATCATTGGCAGAAGCAAGATGTGTTAATTGAAGAATGTATCTATATGTGTCAACTCAGCTATATCTTTGGAAACACATGGCTAAGATCTGTGCATTTTAGTTGGCATGTTGAAGCTGCATATTGGGGCCTTTCCTGCAGAAACGGCAGACAAGACATCAGTTGCTCTCTGGAAAAATCATTTACTATAACGTCCTGAACATCCCAAGTGCTGTTAATCAAAATACTGATTCAGGCAAGGTAATGCTGATAAAACATGCAGTGTTATTTTGCTACAAAACTTTTGTTGTATTGAAGTTTCATTATTGGATTAGACTCGATATTGACAAATGTCTATTCTTAAACGATTTGGATCAATGTTTGAGGGCCAAAAACATTAAGAAATGTCCCTACTTACAAAACACCTTATGTTGTTTCTGTCCCAGAGGAGTCTTCGGACGTGGCGAGACATGTTATGACGATCCCAAGCACGGCGTGGCATGGCATGAGAGAGGTTGCGCACACAATCCATCTGTTATTCATGCAGAGACACTGAATGCTTTTTTACTGGGCCCAGATAAACAGATGTATGGGCACCGGAGGACTGACCTAGCTAACTGCAGGGGTGAGTTGTCAGCAACAACAAGCAAACAGAGTATTCATGGTCAACACCAAAGGAGAAAGTTCAGCTAATTACACCATAGTTCATCGGGCAGACAAACACGGAAACAACGGGCTATCTAATGACACATCTAGTCAGCCTTGTTGTTTGGTGTGGAATCGCTAATGGAAAAAGGCAGACAATAGTGGGTGCAAGGAAAAGAAGTGCATGTACACAAACGCCGATGATGGAAAATCAACAAACAAACAAACAAACAAAAAGAAAATACAAAAGACAACATGGACATAACAACATTTGATGATGTGAAAATAGTGTGACGGAACGTAACGCGTCGGCAGAAATTGGGTCAATGTGCGCACGGCAATGGGGAATAAGAGGAGGTTTGGAGAGAAGGCGAGAGATGGAATAAGGTGTGAGAGGAGAAGGGAGGTCAGCAGAGAAATGGAGATGGGTGGAGGAGGAGGGGGCGGTGGTGTTGGGGATGAGCCCCCCAGTGCTCAGCTGTCAGTGCTTCCTCTGCAGGTGGGGCAGGAGGAGTGCCAAGTCCCTCTCTCCCACTCACACAGACACCCATGCATCGCTTTATAATGGATGCTTTACACTGGTGCCAGAGAAAGACTGAGGCTGAGATAGGGAGAGATGGTGAGAAGACGAAGGAGGGGTGTGGGCGGGAGGGGTGGGTAATAAGAAAGAAACTGCTATGAGAATCAGGGAAAAGAGGAGCTCAAGAAAATGCTTCAGAGATCATTCAATAAAGGGGCAACAAGGGGAAGTGGATAGACAACCAGACAGGAACGTCCATCAAGTCATTAGACCAATCAAGACAGGAAACAGACAAGACAGTCTGAGCACAATGTGATGCTGCTATCGGTTTAATTGATCTAAAGTCTAACAGGATCATAGAGCATCAAGACACAGCCGGCAGCTGCAGCTACAACCACTCACTATTCCCTCCATCTGCCAGGAGTGCCATCAATGCAGTCTGGACAGTGATTTACCAAAAAATTATTAATAAATGACATCTACCTGAACTAATGATTTGCCAGAGTCTTCGCAGGGTGATTGCAGGTCTTCAACAGATGACATGTTTTGTAGTCACGTTGTTCATCGGCAGTGATTAGATTTTAAAAGCAATTTCATCAGTACATCACCAGATGGTCCTCGTTCTATTGTCTTTGAGGACATTGAAGAGACACTGTGCCACGTGGCGGACAAGCTACTGGAGCTGGGGAGTCTAGCTATATGCTGCTACCTTGGCTGATGGAAGCATGGATTTACTAAAGTACTCAATTATCCTCTGCCTCTTTCTGTGACCGACTGCTTGTCTCTTTAACACCTATAACTCCATGCTTTATTGGTTCAGCTACCTGCTGCAAGCTGACAGACTGATGCCTGGAGTACCTGAATAAACTGCCTTTACCCTTTTAGGACCATTCCTCAATTCTTCATTCCTCTGCTGTCTTCTGCCAGGGGACAGGCAAACCTATCTTTGCCTGATTGACAGTCCAACTGGATATTACACTGTGTTAACCTCAAACTGACAAATTGACCACAAAAGGTTTCTCGTTAAAATAACAACGTCCATGCTGTCTTGGATTTTTTTCTTGTTTATAATTTTTTCTTTTAAGTCCTTGATTAACATATATTTGGATTTATTTTACTTTGGTTAAAAAAAAAAAACATGATGGAAAACAAATAATAGCTGCCTGAGTTAGGGAATTTGTGATTTCATTGAGGCCTAAAACATAGTAATACCTTCTGGGTCATGAGTAATCTGCCATCTTCGCTTTTGTAGAAGTATATTTGCATGGCTCCAGTTGTCAAAGACACTGTCGTTCAAAGAGTCACTGAATAACACAAGATAGGCCACGTGTTAAAAAAAGCCGGCTTTTCGACACAATGAATTGACATCGTATATAGCGCACAACAAAGCAGAGTAGTCAGCGTAAAGAAATACAAGCATTCTTGCTCCACAGAGATGGGATCCCCGCAGTTTAATTATCGCTCTTGTCAATCGCAGTGGAAGAATACGGCACCTGACAAGCCATGCCCCCATTCTCTCATTTCATATAGACCCTTTTCACACCGTGAGATGCACAGACACCCTTCAGCAAACAGCCAAATCAAGCCTCGAGATAGAGGCATTCTATTGGGCCAAACATGCAGGTAACTTTACAGTGCCGAGCCGCTGAATGCCACTGACACCTTAGAAATGGGGTCTATTCAACTTTGACAATTGTCCCTGGTTTCCCTCAAGCAGGAGGAATTTGCACAACAATGACAGGTGCATTGGCTATGAATAACATCCCAAGGATGAGGTTATGCAGCTATCTTTCTTGCTGATTCCAATTCATTTCCTAACTTAGCCAAGTTCCTTTTATTTGTTCCTTAAGCCCGATAAGAAATGGATGCCTGAGCTTGCAGAAACGAAGATGACACTTGGGATAGATGGCGTTGATAGCACCTATGCATGATGAGCATTGGCTACAGGGACATTATGGAGGGTAGGCTTTTAGACCATTCCACAGGAGGAAAAACCCATGGGAAAGATTACCGAGAGGAATCTACAGAAATCATTTCCAAAGGTTTAAAGGTTACAGAACTAAAATACCGGAAATTGTAAAGAATGTCATAATTTATAATAATACTGGCCTTCATACTCCCTCTAGCTGATATAAAGCTGCCTTTATGTATGCTATACATTACGGTCAGTATCCTTGATAAAGATACTACAGTGTGCAAAAGGTTTCAGAGTTTGTTAAATCTTTGAACTTGCCAGTGGGACATTAGATACTATAGTGTGTTTTTTTAGCAAGATTCTCCTAGCAAAGATTTTAAGGTTCTGATCTGATCGTGATGTCAAAATCGTACTCTTACCAATATTTTTTCAATATTACCAACATTATTTTATTTAATATTGTGCATGTAAACATGAGTAAACTACAAAGATATCGTTAGATACACAGCTGCAGTTTGTGTCCATATGTTCAGCTGTATTTATAGTTATAAGGTTCATAATTGCACAATAAGCCTATAAAAGCATTAAAATTAACCTTTTATATAATAATATTGAAATATGTGCAAACATCTGTGCAACTATTTTCAGAAAATTTGGATTTGTGGTAAAACCGTACCAATTTTAATTAAATATAATCTCAAATAACCTGATTCCATGATGGGCTGATATTCAATCCAAGAATGATTTCATTATTGGGTCTGGTGGCCATATCGGATCAGGCCTATCCCTAGTTTCATGTGTATTTTAGTCTAAGGATAACCAGGAGCCTAAATGTTCATGGTAAAAATTGGTAGAGATTGACAGATTAATAGAGACTACAGATTAACAAACACGGATTAAATAGAGGTATTAGCAGTCTTTTGAGTTAAATACCCGCCAGAAATAACGCATTTGCACCAATATGTGCACTAAATTCACCAGTGCTTGACACAAATGAACAGATTAGCTCCTTAAACGCTTCACTTAGATGAAAAGGAGAACTATTTAAAATAATGTTCTCACTGGATTAATGGGGTTAACTAGAGACTGTAGTTTGTTTCAGATACTGTGCATCATTGTCCATCCATGGTAAATTAAAGCTCATCCAACAGGGAGTTTGTTTTTTTCTGTTTATTTCTGACTTGATGTGACTCACCAGTGTGCATACTTCAAAATACTTTCTGTTAAAGGTCGTGGGAGCCTGTTTCTCTTTTCCATTATTACATCAGAATAACATCACTCTAATAGAAGCCATGGTATCTCACTCAATCAGGAACAAAGGAGTAATACATTAATTACGAGGACTTTCTAATTCCATCCTCTATGAAACTGCATGATTCACAAATCCTTGTTCAAAAAATCAACAGAAAGTGAGCAGCACCCATGAATGAAGTCCGTAATCAACATTTAATTGGAAGCTCTCCCCGTACACCAACATCTGCATTTCATAAAAGATAATATCACCTAATAATCTTATGTACAATAATTCTCCTAAATAATATTCAAGAACAAAAAATAACGCCTGAGCAATCTTCTGGACTCAAAGTGTTAAGGCTTGTTGCAAGAGGGGTGTCTCACATTATCAAAAGTCTCTGCACTTCTTGCAGGGCTGCAATAAAACCAAAGTATTTAACATGTGTATTTATGGTCCTCGATAACCCAGAAGTCTTAATAAAAATGAAAGCTGACATTGGCATGAAGGATCCTCCACACTCGCTGTCTTTAATGTCCAAGACATTCCATTAAAAGGAGAGCACTTCCTTAGAAGCAGAGCTTTTATCCTGATTGCTTACAGGAAGAGAGAGGGAGGGGGGAAAAAAAGAAAAAGAAACCAAATGACCTTCAGCGCGTTTGCAACGAGCCCTTTACGTGTGATCTGTGAACAGAGCTGTTTGCGCGCACGGAGACGCAAAAAGATTGGATGCACACGCTGATGCAGACGTGCAGGGACGGGATGCATGTTTGCTTTGTGTTCTGAATGAATGACACAGAAACAGCGCGGACTCTGATGTGCTCTTAAAGACGTGTCTGCAAACACATCACTGGCTATTTGGTATTCTCTTCATGTACCGAGAAGTCATCTCACTATTTAAATCATAATGATTATTACGAGATAGCGAAAAGCCAAGTCTGCATGTTCAATTAGTGCCTTTGCGATGCCAGAGAGATAATATGTGGGACTGGCTAATGTCCTTGCTTCTGAAATTCCTTTGCTGTTTTTTCTTTTTGAAGCCGAAAGGAAGAGACGATTTAGACGGAGATTCCTCCCTCCCTGAGAGCCCAACTGTTGAGCTACATTTAATAAGCTGGTCAGAAACACTCTCCTGCCAAGAGAGACTGTGCCTTTAATGACCATTTCGCCGCTTCAGTCACAGATGTGCAGCTAGATGGCCACATAGCGGACCAGGAAGCCATCTTATTAATAGCAACGCACCGCACATGCGGCGGACTGGGGAGCTGAAGCCCGGAGCGGGAGAAATGGAGAGAGACCGCTGGAGACGCTGCATGCTTTTACTGTTTGCGGAGGCAGGGGAGACAGATGGGTCCAGTAAGGAGGAGATTAGATGTGGGGTTCAGCCCAGGGACTGGAGTTTGAGATAAAAGATAAATAAAAAAAAATCGAGTCCACATGAGAGGTGATCCAGGCCTCTCAAACAAGCCAGAAGGGAGAGGCTATGTGATGGATGTACATTGTGACTGGAACCCTCGGCAAGCCCACGTTAGGGACGGCACCAAGGCCAGGCTAGAGGAGCAGGTAATCAAAAAGAAGAGCCGCAGGGCTGCGATGGTATAGGAAGATTCGGCTTATTAAATAACCTTCAGGAAGATTACAGAGCATCTAAGTCACGAATAGGCATAAAGAAGTGCCAGTTCTGTTGAAAGTCTTATGCAAGGTGTTAGCAGAGTGTATACAGTACGAGTAGAACTGCTGTCATTAAAGACACCGACACACCAGGGGAGCATGAGAACAATGCGTCATTGTTGATCTGCGTTTTTCTATTTTCTTTTTACTTGGGCTTCAATATCCTGGATCTGAGAAGAAGCTGGGAAAGAGAAAAAAAAAACAAGCTTGTGTGTGTGAGTGCTGTGTATTTCCTCAAGTTAATCTTATCCGATGTTGCCTTATTTCTCATAGGAGTCCAAATGCAACACATTCAATATAATACCACACCTAGGATTTCCAGGGACACGAAATCAGATTAGACTTTGAGGCAAATGGGAATAAAAAAAAATCAAGAGATCTAATAATCTGTTATCAGTTTTCATCTTTTTAAATAGCCTTTGTGGACGCTATTTATATAAAATGTTTTACTTGTAATGTTTTGTAACTGTTGTTGTTTTTTTACTTGTTTTTATTTATTTATTTATTTATTTGCCAGGTCTCCCTAGAAAAAACACATTGTAAATCTCAATGGTTACTTTCCTGCTTAAATAAAGGTTTAATAAAATCAGTGAAGTTTACTGAATTCCTCTTTGAATAAAAAAAAAAACATAATAGACGGGTTCATGTGAGGAAATTAAATATACAGTTCCTTTCTAAGGTATTTACAGCCTTAGAAGTCATTTCAATTTATCACATCAAGGCAATTAACTTCAATGCATTTTTGGGAGATGTGTTTCGCGATGGGTCAAAAAAAAAAACCCTTTTGAAGTGGAAATAAAGTGATTCCTAGTCTTCAAATGGATTAAAAAACAAAAATCTGAGAAGTGTGGTGCACAATTGTTTGCTCATTTGGAATTGTTTAGTTAAATGTGAACTAATGGGCTTGACTGACACAACCGTTCAAGCACAGTCTGGATCTTGGCTTTGACTTGTCGAGACCACAAATTGAGAATATGTTGCAAAACATGGGCACAGATATTCACAGACACTCTCCAGTCAATCTGAGTGTACTTTAGCAAAGTTGTCAAAGAAGAATTAGCAAAATTTCAGTCATTTCCAAACATATCCAAGCGACCTGCAGCCTTTACCCTACAATGTACTGGCAGCACAAAGTAAATGACTCAACTGGGCTGAAGACAAATGCATCAGCTCTCAGATTTTTCTTTGTAAAACAGTAATAAACCATGTAAAAATGTTATCTTACTAGATAATTATGTGATACTTTGTGTTAATACTGACGTACATTACCCTCTGCTGTTGTGACGTGACAAAAAGTGGAAAAAGTTCCAGTTGCTAATATTTCGTGGTATGAGTAGTTTTGCAAGGCACAGTACATTTGTGAATGCGTCATGTCATAAAGTTTCATATCAGTTTCCCCAGTAATACAGAAAGAAACTTTTTTGTTTCCTCCCTGTTTATTGCGTTGACTTGGCAACAAGAGCATCCCACCAGTTTTCGCTACGCTGACTGCTTTGAAAGCAGGTGCAAAAAGACACTTCTCCACTCGGATTTCCTGTCACATCCTGCAGCCCACTCCAGTCCTAAACTTTCTATAATTACAACAATCTGTGCTCCTAGAGAGTCTGTGTGAAATCTGATTGCCATTGGTAACATTCGCAGCAAGAGTCCTGCTGTGATAGAAGGCTTCCTGTTTCAATTTCCCAGGATCCCTTCAAGTTTTTGCTTGCTCCTTTCTTTTTCACCCCATCAGTAGGGCATACATTTCCATTCAGGGGGAAAAAACAGACCCGGTAATATCCAATTTACTGGAAGGCAGAAGAGATGGTTTCACTAGCAGTATAATAACATGCTACATGAAGCGTGGCAGTATAGAGTATGAATAAAGGAGGCATCTATGATAAAAATTCAATCCAAACGCAGTCATCATTCATTGGAGGAAATCAAAGCAATTAGTAACACTTTACTGCAAATTGGGGAACACATAAACAGATCACAAACATTGGCATTGTAATGGGTCCAGAAGAGGATCAGCTCACATGACCTCCTGCAAATGCTCATAGGACGACTAATCAAACAAGCAGAGTTTACAGGAGTGACAAGAAAATAAAAGTGCATGCATTATTGTATGCTGGCCTGTCCTGCCATTGTTTGTGCATGACTCAAAAGCTTCTGGAGCGCAGCAGTGTCTGTCTACTGAAAGACTGATGATCTAAATGATCCACTTATTTTATAAACCACCCCCCCCCACACACACACACGGTAATGGCACTTCTGATAAAGATGTGTAAAAAGCTTTAAAATTGTCTCCTCCTCTAGTGCAGCTGCATGATCTGGCAATGAAATATTTATAAAAAACTAAAAGTAGCTGCAGCAAGAAGTAGCATCTTGGTTTATTTCTAGCAGATCTTATCTACATGCAACCAATTTTTTTTCTGGTTTAAGATAATTACTTTCAATCCAACTATTAAAAAGTTACTCATCAGGAGTGTGTAAAACTCTACTGGGTCTTTACCTGGACTGGTGTACTTTGGTCAGATGAGACTAAAACTGAGCTTGTTCATAAAAAAATGATAAATAATAAAAACAAAAAACGTTCCAGGTGGGTCTGGTGTGCCACCAAAGGTGAATTTGTGGTAAGCACTTCATGCCCACTTATAATTACAGTGGAGCATCTGTGATGCTGTTGTCCAGTTTCTCTTTCAAATGAATCGTGTGAGACTCTTTGACACACTAGGACATTTTAAACAGAAATCTCGTCTTCTGCCTTAAAACGGAAACAGTCATGAGTGTTTGTTTTATCAGGATAATGTTACAAAACATGACCAAATCAACTCAAAAATGGTTAACCAGACACAAAATCAACATTGTTCAATGGCCATTTCTGTCCCCAAATTTAAATTTATAGAACACCCAACAGGTGAACAAAAAGAAGACAGTATAAGAGAGAGGAACCATTCAGGATGATCTAGAGAAATTATGCTAAGAGGAACACGTTTTACCTTAAAATTTTTAGATTTTCCTGATGCAAGATTTCCGACATACTATAGTTAAACAATTTTGTAAATTCTAAATACAAAAGTTCATCATAAATTCCTGAACAATATTTCTGAAATGGCCAGCTTTAAAAAAAAAAATTAACAACTAAAAAAAAAGAAACAAAAACAGACTGTTCAGTAAAAAAAAGAAAAACAAAACAATGGATGGATGGATGGATGGATTGAACTTTAGATAATGGGACAGGGAATAATCTGCAGATAATTTTACCAACTTTTTTTTATTCTGCACTTAACCCAATTTGGAAAATTATTTCCAGAGAGGACAGAAACCTTGTCCAACTATGTGATACTTTATAAGATAATAAATCCCCTGTTGTCCTACAATGGGGTTGATTTGGGCGTAACAGTGGCAAAGACACAGAGTTGCATACAATTTATTGTAGTGAAAAAAAAAACAAGCAAATTTAATCAAAAGATATTTCTAAAGCAGCAGTGGATGAGCTTTATCAGAAACGGCAAAAATAAAAGTAAAGATAAATAAATGCTGATATTATGGCATAGTCAGATAAAAAAAGATGAAATGTGGACAGTGGGAAAAAAAGAACACCAGCCTCTTTATAGAACAATATAAAATAATATGTAATATTCATGATACAGCAGCAGGTACAGCAGCATTTTGATGTAGCTAAGGCATGGGAAAGTGTACCTTAATATCTGAGAGACCGTAAACAATTCATGATCAGAACCCTGTGCAACCATTAGCATGTTTGAAAACAGTTACTGAGTCTGTTGTGAGCAGCAGAGACTATAAAATCGAACAGCAGCTGGGAGGACTGACCTGTGGAAGCGCTCCTTAGAGCATCTGGGATGCAGTAGTCTGTCACTAAGGCCCCATTCCCACTGCAGGCAAATTTGGTCCAAATCAGATTTTTTTTAACAGGTCACATTTGAGCCACTGCCATCTGTGGTCCTAAACCCGATTTGTATCATATTTTCTTCTTTTTATGTGACTGTAGCGACATAAAAGGAACGTCCAAGACGGATTTAATGTGTCTTTGACGTCCCTTTTAAAAGACACGTGTCACAACTTTGCGCCAGCAGCAGCTGGAAGTGATGGCAGTTAGCATTAGTAAGACAGCAGCTGCCTGCCAAAGCACCGCTCAGTGGAGGGACAGCGAGATGTTAGACCTCATTATTGTAATGGGATCGCAAAAAAATATGATCTCAGAACAAAATCGGTATTGAGCATTAAGGCCTGCGTTGGGAATGTAGCCTAAAAAGCTCTGTAACAGCTCCAGGCATGGAGTGGGAGACATTGTCCGTCAGTGATGTGATTTTTCTTACAGTCCTTTTGTTCTTTCTTACAGTTCTTTTAGTGGGTGCAGGGAGGGCTAAGTGTCATACTGGCAAAATGGGGTTCTGTAAAGTATGAACAACATAAGTGACAACATTTTTCACATCACTGATCTGGTAAAAAAAAAATGCTTGCTTGAGATTTCTACTTAAATTAAAAATGCATTCAGTTTGAAGTTAAGATTAATCAAAAAATTTCAATCCTAGTACCTGCTTCCTACATCAACAAAATGTAATTTTTAATGCTCTGAGGCTTTGTACACATCTTTGCCAGGGATGCCATGTGGAGAGTAAAGCTGAGTACACACAGATAATCAAAGTTTTTAACCATATTCTCCAAAAACAATATTTTTTACAGCATGTCAACATATTAATGCCATAGGAAAGACTAAACAGGAGGCTTTTGTTTGGCTACTACACAATTCTATCTATATACTTAACACACAAACAGCACTATCATTTAAATGTATGGCAACAGAAAGCTCTTAAGTCTGAAGCAGGAATAACAGTTTTCAGGTTAAGGATGATAAAGTGACGATTTGACTTTGCAGGAACTCGGCTGGAGCTTGATATCTACAGATGGAGCGCAGCACCAACACGCAGCTCTTATTTGTACAAGCCAAAGTGCTTCTTTCAGAACCTTGCTTATGTATTAGCCGTAAAGCTCTATCTTAATTCAGCGATGCATTAGAAGAGCATGAGCTTGAAAGATGTTTATTGGATGTCCACGTCAAGCACGAAAGCTGCATTATGTATTAAAGTCATGGCCAATGTGAGCTGTAAATCATCATGAGGTAGCCATTAAGGTAACCAAGAGATAAACAACACTCTTTAGAAAGAGGACAGTGAGAGACTGTGTGCGTCATTTTTGCCTTAATATAGCTACCTCCTCTTTATGAAGCTATGTTCTTTTTCACCCTTTCTTAAAAAAGACACATTAAACCAACATGCTTGTTTCTGGTAAGAAGACGTAGATAAAAAAACAAAAAAAAACACAGCAGCATGGCTTGCTCAAAATTAAATTTAAATGTGAGATTAAATAAGGTGTTATTTTGGAATCACAGCAACACATGAACGCTTCTTTGCTCAAACAGTCCGTTGAACAGCCTTTTCGCCGTTTTAATGACGTGCCCTACCTTCAGAGTGATGGGAGAGGGTGAGGAGACTGACACAGGAAGCGCCGATCCCAGATCCAAATACGGTAATGCGGTTGGAATCTCCTCCGAAGAAGCCGATGTTCTCACTGATCCACCTCAAAGCCTGGATCTGGTCCAGCAGCCCGTAGTTCCCTTTAGCAGCCTGATCCCCTGTGCTGAGGAAGCCTGAAACATGCAAAGATGAAAACAATCAAAACAAAACCCGCAAACAGCAAAGAGAACGATCGGTTTTGAAGAGGAGAAAACCTAAAATTGCTGGATTATCTACAATGTGTAATGCCACATTCCCATTGTCACAGGGGGCCATCGTGGTGAGTGACAGCAGCAGCGAAATCATGACTTATCACATGACATGGCGGTTGGTAAAATAGGAGTGCATGTGCCCACATGTCATCTGCACCTTATGGAAAATCAATGGCACGTCTCCCCAGGTGAACATCAATCATGAATTACTGTGCGCTGAGCAATATTGACCGGTTCAAATGAAAATCTTGCACATCTACAGAAAACCTATAGACTGCGTTAGAACGATGCCACTTCTAAATTTCGAATCATTTCCTCTATTTCCCTTTGACACATTCGAAACCTCCCTTGCACTTGTCATATTTTCGGGTGACAACACGCAAAATCTGTGTGCGTTTTCACTGGATGTCGGCGTAATCTGCCATGTGAGGTCTAAGTTGGAAAAGCGTGCGTCTCCTGGGTACATCAGAGCTCATGTTAACATACCACTCTCTCTCTCCAGGGCGTAAGCCCTGCTGAATGATGGGTAATCGAGAGTCATGGGAGAAGATCAAAGCCAGCCAATCCCTAAAGTCCCAATGGTGGATTCAGTGTCCGTCAAATCCCCAGGCATGCATGTGAGGTGACAGCTCAGAGAGGTATGGGAACCAACACCCGATTCTCTTTCACAAGCAATAAATGTGTTGATGGAGGATGTTTAAAGGCCTCCGGTGATGGTCCTTCAGCATCGTGGCATTGCTTCCAACATCTATTTCATGGTGTGTGCCTTCATCTAATAATGAAGTCTGTTTTGAAGTCCACTGGGGGAGGCAGAGAGTTAACAGCAATGTTAAACTGATTAAAAAAAGTTTTAATCTGTGTGATTTCACTGATGTCACTGCTCACTTAAGATAAGCAAAGATTAGAGAGTGACCCTCCTCGGGGCCATTAGTTGTTTATGGGATGTACTTAGTCTACTAAGATCATTCCCGTCTATCAGTTCTCAACTTTCAATGGATCTACTTTAGAGGATGTGACGAGCAAAAGGTGTGTCATGGAAAACAACATATTTTTGCTTTGTTTGCCCCACACAATAAGAGATGTATTTGTAACAATTTCTTCAGTAGCTGTATTTAATTAAATCTGCAACATCAAGAGATGTATTCAACTGATTGTACAAAAACAGAAGAAGCACAGAGACACAAATATCTTCAGCACTTATTGCGTTAATCCAGTTTAGACGACTATATTTAATAACAAAACATGGGTTCAATTTACATGGTTCACATTCCTGTCAAATTACTCACTTTCCCCAGACTCAGATTTTCATAGTTTGACATTAAATGTGGAAATGACTAAAACCAGAGACAAAAAAGACAGGAGCATAAAAATTAAGGAACACATAAAGGAAAGATAGGATAGGGTTGAAGAATCAATTGATGGATGCGTTGATCAGTCAAGAAACAAAGGATAAATGGAAGCATTGAACAAAAAAGAACAAAACACTGTTCAGTAAAACAGACAGACAGACAGACAGACAGACAGACAGACAGACAGACAGACAGACAGATAGATAGATAGATAGATAGATAGATAGATAGATAGATAGATAGATAGATAGATAGATAGATAGATAGATAGATAGAATATGTATAAATAAAACAGTGTACGGTAGTCTGTACATATTTTCCCTATGCTGTTTATTTTCCTCTTTCACACCCTTTCACACCTGAAATGTTCTGAAATCATATTCCATACTTTTTCATATATTTATAGACTGTGTAGAAACCCAGAATGAAAGTAAGATCTTTAAAATTTTCAGCTCACTACAGCAACTGTCTCAAATAACAAAAAAAAAAACAAAAAAAAAAACACTCATATCTTGAGATTGTGTGTGACAATGTAGTCACCAACTTTCTATCCAAACAATCCAAAATAAAATTGGAGCTTGACTTTTGTACTTGACCATCTGTGAGTGTTTTATTATCCTTCTACGTTCACATTGTTGTCACATTTATCTTCCTTCTTTCGATTGGTGTCGAGTTCAGACGTAGATTAATTTTTGTGGAGAATAAAGCATTTACAAACGCTGAAGCACCTTTTAATTAACCATAAGTATTTGTGTGGTATTTGAGGCTCTTTTGGCTTTCTGATTTCAAATATCTTTTTTTTAAATAAAAAAAAGGTTGCTTGTGCTTTACTTAGGGATGAGTGACATAATGATATTAGACTGTTAAAGATTAGAATGTGCTGACAATGTGCCAAAGCAAAGAAATCATATGATCCTCTAGGGTACATCATATGCCTTGTTGTCCTTTGATCACTCATAGCATGCACTTTCCTCCTTTTCCTTTAATTTTTATGTAGTAGCGAAGAAACAGTAACTACTTTTAAAAATCACCATGTTAAAACGTAGTATTGATATTTACTTTTGCCATCATTAAATTAAAAGGTCCGTTGCACTGTTTTCTGTTCTGCCATTTTTGCTACCATGTTGAAAAACCCATGTTACCTGAGTCTAAATGTTATGAAATGAAGTGGATTTTTGTGGGGCATGAAGTCCCGTCACTTCTTTGAAGCAAATCTATCAATGTGCTCCTGCCCCAGATATCCTAAATACACCAAAACTATCTGCACTAAAGCAAATGCTCTGCTCCTGCTGAGCAGGTCAGCAAAAATTATAATATATCACTTTTTGATTCAAGACGAGTGTCTATTTTATAACATAGATAAAGCAAGTACAAACTTCCTTCAAACCTTCATAATAAGGGCCTTAAGCACTCTTATTGCACTGTGAAACCTGAGTACATATTCTCCAAAGCTCATTAAAACAGCTCAGTATTATCTCTGCTGAGAAAAAGTCTTAATTCATTGTGGGTTTGAGCTGCAGACTATAATTTGTCAATGAAATAGTTTAATAATGTATATAGTCTGTGCATTGGTATTTACTACTACTTCTACTAGTACTAGAAATATAAGTTTGTAAACTGTACCGCCAATCACCATGATTAATTTTCACACAACAATATCAAACATATATTGTTGCATTCTTATTATCCACTTGAGCAGCATTGTAGCTGTCCAGCTTTTAAATCGGAATAATTCTTTAAAGTTGGGCACAACAGTTTTTCACAGAGTGTACTTCAAGTCTTAGGTAGCTACTTATTGTTAATTATACTTGATTCAATTTGCAACACTGAGCATACTGATTAAAATCTGTTTAGGAATGTTCTTTGGCCTAAATGTTCTACATTTGTCTTTAAAAGCTGTGGTCTCACATGGGAAATGTTGATGAAATAGTTATGTCATTTAAAAAAAAAAAAGGTATTGATTTGCCATATTGTCCATCCTTAGTTTTAATAGTGCTAATGTAAGCTTTAGTGCCGTCTCCTTTGTCATGTTATTTTAACTATTAAGATTTTCCCACGCAACTCTCATGTTTAATTAAAAAGATAAAACTAAAAACAAAAACAACTACTTTGCAGTGCATGTATGGAAACGGTATGAAAAAAACACCACAGAGGAGCCATTTGCTCTCTGAGAGAGTCCGGACGCAACCCTCTACCCCACCCCAACATTAGACCACCCTTATCCCGAGGGCTTGTTGGCATTAACAAAAAAGGGTGGGCAGTGGAAAGGCCAGGGCCAATTGTCGATAGTAGAGAGGCTGTGGCACAGGAAGCGAAGCAGTAGACAAATGGATCAACAGATGGTCTCCTTCAGATACATCCCTGAGGATGACAGAGCAGCAGGCACATGCAGAGAGGGAGGGAGGGTGAGAGAGAGAGAGAGAGACAGAGTGAGTAAGAGAGATAGGCAGAGACAGACGCAGACAGAAAGAGGAGAAAGGAGGGCTAGGGCTGAAGAGCTTTTCCTTCACTTTTTATCTCACGGCTCCTCCTAGCCCTCCATCATAACTAAAGGACAACAGCTTTTACAACCTTCTCCAGGGCACACGGGAGAGAGGCAGAGGAGACGTGACTCCAAGAATAACCCTCATTTGCAAAGCAGTTCACACTTCACCAAGTATATGTCAGATGGGTTGAGAAATGTCATGAGACAGACATGGAAGGGGGAATTTGTACAACTGTTAGCCTAATTGAAAGGATACAGTAAACATTATCCATTTGGCTTTGTATTATTGAGGATTACTTGACGACAAAATGGATATTATTACAGTTGGATCCTCATCTGTGATACTGAGCGCTCAGTTCCGGTGTCTTGTGGTGAGACGTTTTTTTTGCTAAACCGTCCTGACTGCTCTGCATGGTTAAAAGAAACGGGTTATTAACATGTGGAGTGATAGTCTTAAACAAGACATGCTGCAGGCACCATTTAAAAAAAAAAATACATCCGCCATAGCTGCTGGGTATGTTTTAATTGGAAAGGTGACAGAAAGTATTTGCTTCGGAAAGCAATTAAGATAGCAAAAATAATTGTTTTAATGCATGGCTATTTCTGTTTTTTGTCCTCACTGCAGCCGTTTGACGCAGAAGCGCCGGCGCTGCTGTTTTGCATATAAATCTATAGGCATGTGAAAATGATCACATATTCATCACCTCTGGACGTTCCCGCTGAAAGCACAGGCTCGCTGCGGTCACTGTAATATATGTAATTAACTATATATGTTCACTTTGCTCCAATTCGGAGTTATGTAAATCTTTTTCTCACCCACAAGGGACTGGGTTATAGATTTCCAGACTTAGCAGATGATCTCTGTCTGATCAGCACAGCGTGGGCTTTTGGCTTCACACGAGCTGTGATGGTGCAGTCTACTCTCGTTCTGTTTGCAGCTCACACCTACACATGACCCCGGGATTTTAATGCTTAGGCTCAGCGCTTGTGAACTGTTGTGTTAGGCTGGTGATGTGCTTGACTGCACTGCTCCACCAGAGGCAGTTCGAATCGCTAATGAACACAAGCTACTTCACAATAAGCTTTTAGCAACCGATGGACGCCGTCCCTGTTTAGTTCTTTGGCTCAACTCAGTGTGCTTTCTTTTTTTTTTTCTTTTTTAAAAAAATCCTTTGATGTCATTTGATGGCACTGGTTTTGAAATACTTTAAATAGCAGGATAGTTGATCCGAAAGTTTGCTCCATCCACAAATATGGGCAAGTTTTTTGTTGCCCCTCCAGATTGAGTCAAACAACATGGGTTTCTAAAATAACTTCAGATTGACAAAAGTTCAGTGACCGCTCTTATTGTCTATAACATTGGTCTCAGACTCAAATCCTCGAGGGCGGGAGTCAAGCAACCTCTAGATGTGTCTCTTGCCCTACACACCTGAATCAAATGGCTAAACTGCCTCTCTAGCGTGCAGCCAAAGCGCTGCTAATGAGCTCATATTGGAGTCGAGTGTGTTGAAGCAGACGCACTGGTTTATAACATTTAACACAAATTAGACTTTGCTTTTCGTGACAGATTTCGTCGAAGATTTGAAGCAACGTAACTGGTGAAAATTGATTAAAAAGATGGTACCTTTAATTTACGTTTATAATTAACAATCTCAAGTCTGCATTCTTTTTCTGGCCAAACTGGTTAAGATGCCTAATTTTCAGATCTTCTCTTAGATGTTCAATAGGATATGATCTGACCTCTTGAAGGCCTATTATGTGTTTATGTCCATCCTTTCATAAGTGCTTTTGGTTGTTTGCTTTGACTCACTGTCCTGTTGTAGGACCCATGACCTGTGACAAAGGCCAAGCTTTCTGTCAGTGGCCAGAATGTTTCACCTCAGGATGTCTTGGTAGTTTTGAGGAATCATTGCAACCCGCAAAGATTCAAGGTTCCTCAAGAAAGTTGCAGCAAAGCAGCCGCAAAAAAAAGGTCAAGCTCCTCCCACTATTTGCAGCAGCATTCTTGTCTTTGAAAGCATTATTTATTTCTCTCAGTAAAAAAAAAAAACATAGCTGATGTTACTGTCCAAATAGATCTGGGTACTGGGTATGTCTGATGAACCTGAAGTTGCAAGTTCACATCCTGGGGTGTTGACTACAGTCCCATGAACATTAGACTCTTACATAATACAGCCAATGGTGGCAACTGGAATATAAAACCTCTTGGAGATGGTCTTGTAGCCTTCATTTGGAAAACGTTTGTTCTCCTTTAATTAATAAAAGGCTGAATAACTAATGCTTAAAGCCACCTGTGACAGAAATACAGCAGCTTTATTACTGAAGCTGCTGTAACCCTGTTATTTATTTAACCATGCATGTTAGTGTCTCTAAAAATGTGTTTAAACTCGATGAAATGAAGCAGATTTTACATTAAGTCTTTTTTCCTTCTGTTGCACTCCCATTTTGTATAGTGCAGTTATATTTGGATTAAGGGTACATAATTCCCATTGTGCTGTTTGGCAAGGACAGGTGCCTTACATTTACTATCACAAAATTAACTGTTTTTATTTTTGCACTATACACAGGCTATAAAGGTCCCCAAGTGGTCAAGTAATTATCAGCTGATTTAATCAGAAAGTAGATTAAAGTACTGTATTATGTGGTGCCTTAGTGTTGTGATGCTCATGCAGACCCTTTTTTTTTCTTTTTTTTTTTTTTTTACACGTGCAAAGAGATAATGGAAGTTCAAATTTGTATACTAAAGTCAAATGTGTAATGAAAGGTGATGCTGGAGTGTAAATTATTACAACCATGTCTCGTCCCATATCACTAAATTGGTAAATGGACTAAACTTGTATAGTTATGCTGACCACCCAAAGCGCTGTACACTATAGCCACACATTGTGAGTAAGATATGCTATATGTGTCATAGAGGCACAAGTTTGAAACGCAACAATATTGCGATGCTTGCTGGTCACTTTAGAGATAACAACAAATATGTCCTTACTATTTTAGCATATCTCTCAAAACAAAATCTCTTTATTCACAATTTGATTTAATCTATTACCAATTAAAGGCATGTGACCATTGCTTGTAACTGATACTCTTCAGAAAAAAAAAAAAGTTTAAACAAAATGTACAAGTACCAGCTAATTAATTTGCATATGTATATGAAATTCTGTTAATGAATTTTGTTTGAGGATTTTTCCTTTACAGGGTTTTGGAACTATAGTTAACAATTTTAACAAACAGGGAACCTCTACTGCTTGGAAACAAGGACTAACACTGTTTTGTTTAAAAGCCAAAGAATTTCTGCGAGAAGACTTTGTTTTGACAAAGAAACAGACCCATCAAAATGGAAAAGACGCCCTGAAGCTGATCTGAACGAGAGCAAAAAAAACAAAAAAAAAAAAACATGTGAAACATCTTCCTTTATGGCAGCCTTCCTGAATTATTTATGCCAAACCCAAAACATATTTTACAGGATCTATCGAGAAAAATGGATTATATACAGGCACCACTTGCGAAAGGTCAAAGAATGACTTTCGGTTTGTCTCAGTTGTTGAAAACAAAGATTTCCAAATATGGCAGCTGACATGTCTACACATGTCAGCTGGCTTGGCTGTTAAATTTGCATGGCAGTTTCTTCATCACGCAAACAAACTGTATGAGTTAATAACAGTGATTCTGTGCTCTTTCCCCTGGATGATAGAGCTGTAATTTGGACTGACTGATTACATGATGTGATTTTCTATCATGTCTTAAAGCGAGCCTGCCTTGACGTTGATGTGGGCCACTTGTACGCGATGGGGGGAACTGACATTCTCTCCTTGTGGCAGCTCGGAGTCGCAGCCCGGATTTTAGCCGGAGCGGCAACAGCAACTGTCGTTTGGTCCGAGCCGGGTCAGGTCGCACCTGTCTTACCGCATCCTCCTTGTTGGGCGTAACGGTGTATGTGTGTGTCTGTGTGTGTTTGTGTGGATATGCATCTCCCACTGCAAGAAACATAGCTGTTGTTGTTGCGTTAACGTTACCAGAGGGTTGGTTAATGTACACAACATGACAGCATCCTCTCTCTGAGCTTCACTTAATATGTTGGAGTGCATGAAAAGCATGCGCCGAGACATCCGGAGAGCAGGGGAATCCTCTTCAAACCCGCCACATCCCCTTTTCCACACAGCGTTACTCTACACTACTAACCATTTTGAAGGGATGGTTCAGGATTTTTGAAGTAAGCTTCTGTTGTGGGGGTAGTATGCAATTAATATCCTACTTTGTGTGGATAATTCTCTTGCTGTCTCGAGTTAGCAAAAATCTCAATTGGTTGGTCTTTAGGCCACAAACTACTACTCCAAAGCGGACCTTTTAAGGCAACTGCAATCTTAAAAATGTTATGACAGTGCATAAAAATGCTGTTGTAGAACATTTGTTTACAAGGTGATCGGAGGTAGGAATGTCCACAATGGTTCTTCCTGTGTGAAACACATACAGATAATTGGAATTTGAAAAGCACAATATAAAAATGCCAGCAAAACAATCAATATAATAGCTTTCACTTAAGCCACTACAATATTGTTGTTTTGTAAACTTTTTTCCTTTTATATAAGGCAGTTATACTGTCCGGAAATCCTTAACACGCTTCACCATTTCCTCTAACCTCCCATCCCCATGCAGACAATCATCAGCTTCTCTGTAAGGAACAACCTCAAGCTTATGTGATGAGGGTTTAAAGGCTCATAATAATAGCATTTGTATAAACCACTGACATATAGTGCTTCTTTTTTTTAATTTTATATCAGGCAGTGACTGTAAGTTCTTGGTGCTTTGTTCCATGTAAGACAATTGTTGGTGGGGTAAAAGATGATCAGCTTTTCAGTAAATTTGATAGTAGAAGTTTAGGTCGCATGATAGCAGGAAAATATGGAATTGCCATAGTATTGCTCTTCATTGTGATGACTCTATTGATAACTATAAGCCTACATTTTCTTTTTTCCCCCTTTTCCTTTATTAACAATGTCCTACCTCTTATATTAAGCCTTAGTATCTGGGCCACTAAAAATATAGATCAAGTGTATTGAGGGCTGTGAAAGTCCCTGAACCTGGGCAAAAATGAACGGACAAAATGTCCAATAGACCTTTTAATGTTGTCCATTGCAATTGCAATACTGAATATTACATATACTGACTATTTCAATTCGATGTACTGTGCAACTTCAGTGGAATTCATTTTGGTGATGGCCCCTCTCAGAATAGTGTTAGGTTTGGCCTTTAGGACCAAGTGGTCTGCCTTATTTACCACAGCTAAAATATTAACACAACATTTTAAGGGAATCTTCAAAAACTCTGACCTTTCCTTCTAAGATGTATCCTTTAGAGAGCCACCAATCAATCGGCCAGACATCTGAATCAGCTAATATATATATATATATATATATATATATATATATATATATATATATATATATATATATATATATATATATATATATACATATGTGTATGTGTGTGTGTGTGTGTGTGTGTGTGTGTGTGTGTATAGTCTATTTTCACGCATCAAAAGGAGCAACACATACTTTGATATACTTCTTTGACTTGACTCACAAGGGTAGGGAAATATATCTCACGCAGTCCGGATGAGATTGCAGGTCCCTTATTTTCAACACTACTTTATTCAAAACTACTTCTTTCAGTGAACCTGAGTCACATTTCTTTATGTGGTATAGTCCATTGGAAAAAAAAACCCTGATCTAACGTTGGTGTGTGGGGATGTCTTTATAATAAATGAACAAAAATCTGATGACATAAGATGCCTTCTAATGCTTCGTTATAATTTATCCTCACATGAGCATCCACTAACTCGACTTAACTGTGTATTTCTTCCTGACCTGGGAAGATGATTTCCTACAGTTTAGCTTCTCAGCAGTGATATTGCTGTATTGATTATGATTTAAATGCCTGTTTCCTATATGGTGGGGCCATAATTCACAGTGTAGCAGAAAGAGGTGATGATAATGATCACTTTGACCTCAGACATCTCTCTTAGCCCAGTCTCCCAGATAATGGAATGCGGGTTAACTAATGATGGAAGGTGAGGAAAAAGTGAGGAGGGGACGGGCTTGTTATCAAGCCGGACAGAGGGAGGTAAAAAACAAAGAATACAGAAGGAGGAGAGGAGGAAAATGGAAATAACAACAGTGACGTAACAGAGAGGATGTTTCGGGGCATTTAGTCAAACTCAATCTCGCTTTCAGTTTGTCTCGCCTCCTTCTCTCTCTCATCAGCTCCCTCTCTGGCTGGTGCCTATTAACAAGGCAGTCTGTGTCCAAGCTCTCCTCTAGTGCTGCCCCTCCCGACCAAGTCCTTTCTGGCTTGCTCCCTGTATCTCTTCCCCTCCTTTTCTGTGTGGGGGGAAATAAAGGTCCACACAGTTGCAGCATTGACGGTCCTCACTAAGAGTTTTCCACTACAAAAGGGCTCCAACTTCCCCTGAGCCAGGCCTGGGTTGAATGGGAGCCTCTGGGGTGTGGATGAGAAGCATGGGGTGGAAGAGGCCACCCTGCACAGAGCCACATAAAGGGCCAGTGTGCCATGATGAGAGAGACATACACCTATTTATCAAGCCTTTTTTTAATCGACCGAAATATTTTAGATTAGTTATAAAAATTTTTTTGGAACGGTTTCAAAGCTCAGTTCAGTGACTCCCTTCTTCACAGCTCAGAGGACCAACAGCATGTCTCGAGTACAGACTTATCCGACAGGAGGAGGCTGGGAGAGATAAAGAGCACAAGAAAGCCTCTTCATGGCAGCCTGAATACAGAAAGCCATTTACCCAGCACCAAATCCTTGTTTCCGGAGAAGGAGAAAACAAAGAGCCGGGGTAATGAAAGTGAATAATTTCTGGTTACTAGTTCTATATTACTGAATATCACATGATAGCTTAATTAAACACGAAAATGGTTAAAAAGAATTTATGCATGAGCCCCCAGTTCTTGCTGGCCTCATCGGGAATGAATAATTAAAGGAAATATCAGGCTGCCTCAAATGGCAACAAAACCATCAGACGTTCCAGGAACCCACTCCCCGACACTGGACAACTTCAAACAGAATAAAAACTCTCATTAAACTGTAGGTCTTTGCTGACAATGTTACCTTAGGGAAGTTAGAATTCTTATTTCTAGGCCTGCATAGGGCCTAAACAACTCCCAAAATTACTTGGTTACAAAAATACTGAAGGAAACACCTTGGACTTGATGCTTTTGTTTTATCCAGACACCTTTTTACCCTTTTTACCGCTCAGCGGTCACATATTTCATGGGAAACTGTTACTGTGGTCACTCAACATGTTTCTGTTCACATCAACTAGGACTAAGAAATATGCCCAAATAGTGACAGGAACAAATTAGAAAAAAAATGCAGCACCATTACACAAGCAAAACAAAAAAAGAGCATATTCTGCAGTGAGCGTTACACAATAGTAAATTCTCAACAGTAACTTTGTAGACAGATGCTTTTTGGTTCTTGAAACGGCATTCCCCGGGGGTATTCACTATTTGAGCAACAACAAGACACATCCACTACCCGCAGTATAAACACCTCGACATATAATTCTGTACATCATAGATTTTAAGCAATCTCAGCGAGCAGATTAGTGATATTATAATGAGGCTGACTAGGATTATAACAATGCATCAGGCTAATGAGATAAGCCAATGCAGAATACTGGGTTCATGAGAAAAAGATGAGATTTTAGCTATTTCTTTGCATAAACTAAAGAAAAATGCCCAAAACAGTAAAGGTTTGCGAAACCATATCCTGTGTTTGTCTAATCAATACCTGATCAAATATCTAATCAAATCTAATCAATACAGTTTTCCATTACATTAGTCCGTATGTACCTTAAATGTACATTTTTGGTATATATGCTTGTCTAACCTTAAGGTGGTCAATAATGTAAAAAAAAAGCATCTCCCCTTTTGTGTTTTCACAAACAGGACAATGGTTTTATATAAGTCAAACTGTGTTTTAAGAATCTGTTAAATGTAGAATTATCCACTTCTAGATGGATCAGCCAAAATGTTTTAGATTCTTAAGAACAGATGATTGAATTCGGCCCAGACTCATTAAAACCCGTTATATACTACTTAGTATATCGGATATGGATAGTTCGTTTTAGAGCCCAGTGGAGCAGCTCAAGAAAGTCTTTCTTAAACTCCCTCGAAAACGGATGAAACCAACAGCTTGACTACTTTAAAATAAGAGTCTTAAACAAAGATAAAGCTTAAAGCACTCATCTTGATTACGGGGTGCATAATAACAGTTTACTATTTCTACATTTTTTAAATAATTAATTTTGCCATAGGATGTCACACGCTGACAGCAACTGCCTGGTGTTTCACAATAAAGACTTGGCTTTAACACTAAATATTTTGGCATTTTCTATCAAACCCCCAATGATCAGATGTTGTTATAAAGGAATAATGAGTAGGTGTATTATTACATTCCCTGCTCAAAATACCGCATACTTTGAAATTGATTTGATGCAGACAAAGTACTTTTTAAAGAAACACAGGTAAATGCTTTTCTATTAAACTACGTAGCTGCTATCTCAACAATGAGTTTCACCTTATTTTCTATCCAAGTGCTTATTGGGCCTCAAGAAAAAAAAAGATATGTTGGGCACTCTTAGGATGGCATATCCAATTTCTTGAATAATGTAAGGATTATTACAAAGACTAGTCGATGAGTATAATACTCAATAGCTGTAGCCCCAGACCTGTGGCCTTGGTTGTGCTACATGTTAAAAATGCATCGATCAGCTTGACCTACAGTATGTTGACGTGGTTTGAAGAAAGGTGGCGGTGTGATTCTGAAGACAGAAGCGTTGTGCACGCCGTACAGCTGTACACACACGCACGGCAAGCCGCTCATTTGAAAGATGAGGCTTGTGTGCAGCAAAGCCACGAGAAAAGACAAACAACCAACAAAATGTCAAGAGGAAAAATCTGTGCTGCACAAACACCAAAGCTCCTCTGACACATATCTGAGCCTCTAAAACCCGGATCTGTTGCAGACAGACAAGAGCTTGTTATGGCAGGCAGGGATGAAAAACAAGATACTTAAAGTCATATACAACGGCGCACGTGGCAGCCGCCGGCCGTCCTGCATGTGACTTCAGGGCTGCTTAATCTGATTGTGTGCGATGTGTCGGTGGTCAGGCGACACAATTCAAGCACGCCGGTGAACGGCAGCTCTGGCAGCCACTACAAATGAGCAGTTTGCATATGTATGACCCCTGGCATCCGAGTGCCACTCAATCAATCACATGTCAGCCAAGGTAGCTCTTGAGATTTAGTTGTGCAGCTTCCGTCTGCCGCTACCCCTCACCTCTTACATCTGTCCATTTGCTGGATCTCTGTCATGTTTCGCATCTTCCTCCTCTTTGCATCTTCCACCTCTTTGCATCTTCCGCTGTCCATCGTATACATACCACCGTTTCTCCTTCCCCACCCGCCCCTACCTAACACCCTCTCTCTTCTCACTATCTCACAGCGGCATCTTTCCTTTCACATAATAGCACAGACAGAACGCTCAAAGACAGCGAAATGCTTTTACATGAAGGGGAGCTTTGCATCTCACAGCTGGTGCGGAGGCGGGCGTGCTTGCTTCCACAGGAGGAATGGGAGAAGCTGGTGTTTGAGAGTCACAACTGTGAGGTTAAGCAGCGCGCTGGTTCCACTTGGATGCGCATAACACGGCGGGGAGATCTTCATTAACAACATTGCGCCTTAACGAACAGTGTGATATTCAAATATAATGCATATATGTACAGACTTGGACACATTTGTCAGTACCCTTACAGCTCAGTAAAATGATGCATCATTTAGGCTGAAAAGTGACTTCATTAAAAGAAACTGACCGACGCGTGTCTGCATCCATTTAAAAAATAAAAAGTTGAGACAGGATCCTGCAAATGGTGTTTGGTCTAAACAGAATGACTTCAGGTACCTTCTCATTTCATGTGAGAAGGTTTTGTGCCATACTGGCAATCCTGAAGAGACTGGACAGAGCATCCACTGATGTGCTTCAGAGGCAGATAAACCTGGCAGTCGTCTCCAAAGAAGTGAAGGGAAATGCTATGTTCCAGAAAATAGTACCAAGCAGCGTTGAGTACGGTAAGAGCAAAAGAGGACCAAAATTAGATACTTGTGGTATGTCCATTAGAGTTTAGCATAGCTAGAGGTACAATCATCATTGCTGACACAGAAAGTTTTACCTGAGATGTTTAGGAAGTGAAGCTGTTGGACGGGTGATCTTTTGATACAACAGAAAATGCTAATTGTTGAATAAGAGCCAAGGAAACCAAAGCTGAACTCCAAAGTCAATGTTCGTCACTTTCTGATTGCGCCATTTGTCGTGTTTTAAAGCTATAGTTGGTAATCCTTTTCAGAAACACTTTTCGTTATACTGGGTAAAATTGTCCTTCCATCCTGAAAGTAGTTAATACATTATGTATTCATTGAAAGGAAGTTAAAAAAAAATCAATCTCTGTGAGAGCTGCAGGCCTGTAAAAACTCTAAGCAATCCCTGTCGTTCGGTCCAAAGGACAGGGATTGGACAGAGTTTTGGTCCTGTTCCCAACCCTCCTCTGTCCGTTGAGTTCCAGGGGGTATCACTCTATCTATTGGTTGTCCCACATGCCGATCATTCTGACTTGCTCACCTAATGCCAGTGTGCGTGCACGTTCCTAGTTAGTTTCCGCTTGCTTCTAGTGTTTACTTCTAGTGTTTATGTATCCAGTTAGTAGGGCTGCCAACTGTCCCACATTTTGAGCCAAATTTAAGTTTCCCGTATTTGACACTCTTCAAATCGTATTTTGACTGCAGCCTATAATATGTATATACGAATACGAGATGGTGCCCCACACCTTACTTCTCTAGACCTACATAAGGAAGTTGCATTGAAGCGGGCAAGGACCGGTGCGCATGTAGTTCTGCCATATTAGATTCATACAAACCTTGAGCAGTAAAGTTTGAATAGTTTACTTTTGAGTCAAATAGTGAACAGATCTGTCATATATTATGGCAACAACAAAAAAACACTGCTGTGTTGGCATATGCTGGAGTGACATCACAGTGTCACTCCATACACAGTATGTATACATACCATGCTAAATAACATGCATTTGCCTCTGTATTACATTGAGGTGGTTTGTTTGACGTTTGAGCTTGTTTTCATGAAGCAAGTCAGTTGTTTCTCGCACAAGATAGGTGATATTATTTGTGTGTGTCTGCGGAGGGGTTTGTGTGTGTGATGGTGGGATGGGATCTGAGAGTCTGATTACAGCAAGATAATTGACTTTATAGCTTTGGAAAATAAGCTGCTTTTTGGTAATTTTTGTAATGATGCCAATAATAATTTAAAACATATGCCTCTAATAATAGTATATATTTTTCTTTGTGTTAGCTGTAATTCTACATGGATTCAGCGGGTTTCTTCCTTGTGTTTGGTTTGTTGTGAGAGAGGAGAGGACAGGCTCTCCTACCCTTCTACTAATACTGATTTATTTCTTCTCATTCTGAGGCTTCTATGTTTCAGCCACCATTTGAGCTCTGTGTTTGTCGAGTGAAACATGTGGAAATGAAGCTTCTAGGAGGTTGTCATCTTCCAAAATGATTAGTGTTGCGGAACTGTCTCCGGGCAAATGTGACGTCATTTCGCTGTATACTTTGATCATGACTGAGAGTCGCAAGAAGCAAACTGCATACATGTTTATGAGAAGAAGAGGAAGGCCTCAGTAGAAAGACCAGAGTGGATTTGGGAGATTTTTTTCACGAGATCCCCCTGAGGAGCAGGAAAGCAAGATAAGACGGCCTTGTGCATGCAGAGTTATTCCAAAAGGGACTTGTGGAAACTTCCGGAAAAATCACAGACTCTATCTTTAAACCATGATGGACTCCATGGAAGAAAACCTAGGAGGGCTCCACTATTGACAGAAAAAAAAATCCATATTGACAAGCCATAAAAACTTAAGGAAAATTTATTTTGGAATGATTAAACAAAGCTACGCTTTTAACAGGAAAAATCAGCTCCATGTTCACAGGAGGAAAAAAGAAGCTCTCTAAGAAACTACAGCATACTTCCTGGAAGAAACAGAGGGGGCTTAGTTTTGTTTTGGGGCTGGATCAAATAACACTGAATCTGTGCCGGGCACAATGAAGTCTCCAGACTATCAAGACATACTGGAGCAAATCACACTGCCCAGTGTAAGCAAGCTCAGCAGCAGTTACAGGTCCTGGGTCTTCCAGCAGGATAACAACCCGTAGCATCCAGCTAAAGGAACTTAAGAAATGCTGAGATGGAAGTGCTGCAATATTCTTAAATCGTCCATCCAGGTCTGGATCATATAAGCATCTGTGGAACAATCTGAAAATTTCAGCACTGATATAGGAGATGCACTGATTAATGTAAAGTATGAATCTGAACCTAATCAGCTGTTGACTAGAACCAGAGAATTTCCAACATCATTAAAAACTCCTCTTTAATGGGCCTATGAGCACTGCAGAAACACAAAAGTACAATCTTTTTACAATTATTGAATGCACAGTACCTTATGAAAGGTTACCAGTTGATAGCAACAGTCTCTGTTGTTAAACATGGCTACTGAGTGGAAAAGAGTTTTAAAAGCCTGCACAGTGATTGTTCCTGAAGATGCTGCATCAAAAAAAACAAAAAAAAAAAAAATGAAGACTGTAAGGGCACCATCTTTTTTGACTATTTAATTTGTATTTGTTTAATCATATAACATATTCAAGTAAATCAACAAGCAAAAGCAAAGTCTGATTTTTGTTAAAAATGTAAAAAAAATAATAGATGCCTTTAAACATTTATCAGTGTCAAGTTACTTCAATGACATGTTATATCATGATCGTGCAAGGGTCCGCATCTATTTATGCATTGCCAGTGTAATCAAAATCTTTTGTCCAAAGCAACACATCTTTAGGGGGCTTCGGGTGATGTTTGGGCCCCGTGGCAGAGCAACTTCAAAGACGTTGCATGAAACATGACATGCAAGCTGGGGTGATGTAATTTCAGGGTGTGGTGAGAAAGTTTAGCAGCTCAGTGTTCACTGATGCGCCGTGATACCATGGAAGAGATCAGAGCCCCAGCTTATCAAAGCACATCATAGGAGCAGAGCTGGAGAGAAAGGTCATCATTTTAAGGATCTTCAAAGCCCAAATCCTCTTCTCCTCAGGTTAGAGTAGCTCTGGTATCTAGCCGTAATGAGCTTAGTCTTGGTTGACACTTCTGCACAAGCACTCGAGAAGCAAATCTACGAGGCATTCTGCAGCTTTTATTCCTGATACCATAAAACCTGTCGCCTTATGTTTGCTCATTTCTAGAATCATGACAACTTTACTTGTAAATCTATAGCATCAAATTCAATAAAAGCTGTTTTCCTTAAGCTTAGCGCTCAGATGTGGCACGTCACGAGGGATCTTTATTTGTCTTAAGATGGTAAGTTTACTCTTGGCTAAAAAAACATAGAGCTGCTGTCATTGAGGTTGCTCTCTGATTGGTAACTTCCTCCAACTTTACAGGGGGAAAATGTTTTTTGGGGACAAAGTTATGAAAAATATTTGTCATAACTGTGCTCTGGGTACACTGCAGGTTGCTACAGTAGGGGTGCAATGATTTTCCATATTGGGAAATACAAAAACAAAATAAATAAAAAGGAATGAAAGCAGTAAGCAAATATATATGGTATTACACTATATTTTATATTTTTTTTGACAAAAACTAAACCAAAATGAAAAAGTTGTATGAAACCCCTTTGCATTTTTGCACCCTGCTGTCAGAAATGAAAAAGATAAGTGGCGCGCAAAAGCAGTTACTCAAATCCATCGATTACCCGATCATCCTCATCATTAAGTCTGAGCACCAGTATACCAGGGCAAGTTTCTGCAGTTTCCTCGTACACATTTAAAGAGGCTGTTGAAGACGATGTTGTTGCCAACCTGTCTAGGAAAGGTCATATGGCTATTGTCCAATATTTAGAGTTCATCATCCTAAAGCGAGAACCACTACCTCCAAGGGAGAAACATTTAGGAAAGTGTAGCGTACAGTGTTCCCATACTGAGAGCCTGCCCACAAGTGGAGATTTCAGCCCGATGAGATCAAACCGCCTAATACAAAGTGTTTAACACTGCGGTGGAGGGGTGATCATTTGGGCTTTTTTGCTGCCTTAGGAACTGGGCATTTTGCCATTACAGAGCGGACCACTAAGTGCTTTGTGAACCGACCAACCTAAATAAAGTTAAGTCCAAAAATATTCATACCCCTGGCACGTTGAAGATTTAAACTATATATTTTAATCTAATTTTAATCAATTTTTCTATTTGTCCACTAAGCTTCTAATCAAAGTAATAACATTTTGGTGTGACCCAGTCAGTCAACTTGATTTTTATAGAAAATTTTCAGAGGGAGGTAAAAATTAGGGTGATGGCAATTAGGCCTTTTGAGCTCAAACAGCTAATCAACAACAACCAAAAAACAGAAAATACCAGCGGAAACACGCAAAAAGCCTGTCAACAATTATAAGAAGGACTTGATTGTTGTCAATTCATTAACGAGTTTTTCATTGATTCATGAGATGGGAACAATTCAAATTAATTAATTTCAGTTCATTTACATCCAATTCACAACAAATATCGTCTCAAGGCACTTTACAAAAAAAAAATAAAAAATCGATTCAAATCGAATCATACCGACAGATTCCAAGTGAAGTACAAACTTTTCAATTTGATCCTCTTATGAAACACTGCAGTCACATTCGATTTACTATTCAAATTGGTTAAAATGTTTTCTATAAAAGGAAACCCAGGAGATTACATCGCGTCATTGACTTGCAGCATTTAGTCCTCCTAGATGAGCCTGTGGCAACAGTGGACAGTCCCTTGCATCATGTCATTACCTTTGCAATGGGGAGAAAACTCCCCTTTAACGGGAAGCAACCTGCAGCAGAACCTGATCCAGTGTAAGCAGATGAAAAAATGTTTTCTACATATTATATTTAGTAGAATGCATAATAGAAAAACAAACAATTTATTGAATAACGTATGCTTCTATTACAATATTTTATTATTTTTTAGATGTATCAACTTGTTTCATTGCCTGATTCTACTTGAAATGCAGTGGATACATGCAGGAGTTGTGAAGAAAAAGCCTGTTTTGGTTAATGACTTGTAAAAGTTTCATTTCAGTCATTTTTACATTTTTCTTATATCGCTGCTTCAAACTCTGGTTATTTTATCAGGAAATGTATGTGATACAGCAGTGCACAGTTGTGCATAACTAGTTGTTGAACCACTTTTTTTTTTCCTTTTTCACAATTACAACTGTCTTTTGTGGTAAACAGTATCTATAACAGGTTTGGCTTTCTGGAAACCGAAAGTTTGAAATTCTTTGTAAACTGGCTCAAACACAGTCAGATCTGACCGAGTGTCTGTGAAAAGCTATTTTTAAATCTTGCCACAACATCCCAGTAAGACATAGGTCTGGACTTCGACTAGGCCATTGTATGCTTTAATTTAAACCATTTCATTGTAGCTTTGGCTACACTAAAGGCCAATCTAGTCACAAGCTTTTTTGAAGCCTCTAACAGGTTTTATTCAATAATGTTTTTGTATTTTTTCATCTTCATCTGTCATTCTATCAATACTAGCCCATATTCCCATCTCATGATGGCACTACCATGCGTTTCACTATGAGGATGACATTTTTAAGGTGAGGTGCAGGGCTAATCATGCTTAATTACATTTTGGTTTCACCTTAACAGACCGTTATGCTGGCTTTCAAGGCTAGGCAAGTTTATTTATGAAGCACTTTTTAGTAACAAGACAATTCAAATTGTGGTTGTAACACAACAAATTGTTTTGACTAATTTTGAAATGTGCTGTAAATGGATACGAACAAAAACAAGCCTATATTAATCTTCTTAATAATAAAAAAACAAATAATACTGGTGGTAAATATGAGGCAAATTAGCACAAAGTACATTGTATATTGGCTTAAAAGATGCTGGTCTGGAAATGTTTATATAGCTAAATATAAACCAACATTGTTTCAAAATTATAAACAGAATAAAGAAGAGGCTCTGCAAACTCCAAGACCCAAACACTGTTTAACCTATTTGGCTTTTGGTTTCCACTATGTATGCATGGAAGTGTAAACAGGGGTGTTATTGACGTGGGAGTGTGCAGTAACTGTGTGCACAAGTGAATGGGAGGTTTTCCAACAGAGTGTGCCGGAGTATTTTCTTTTTGTTGCTGTTGGCACATGTACGCATGTGTGTAGCAGTGTGCAAGTGTGGGGCAGTGTGGGCTATGCATTGCAGTGAGGAGGGTATGGATATTAATCACCAAGAGGAGCATGGTTCTGTGTTGCCGCCCGGAGATGGATGGGGTGTGAGTGCAGTGATGTCACCCTGACAAATGGACCGGCCATGTTGGCTGAGACTCGCACATCGCCTCTCATTTCAATTAGTTCGTTGCACAACAACCTGGCTAGTCTGCAATCTGCAGGTTACACATGCACAAACACATACAGGGTGTCCAAAAGCACACCTCCTCCAGTGCTTCGGCCCACAGCTCTCTAACAAGACGCACTGATCTGTAAGAATACAGTACAGTGTCTTTAATTAATCTAACTCAATGATGATGGCACTTTTGCTTTCTCTCCCAGCAGCGCTCACTCAGTGCCATGCATAATATCAGCCAAAAGCACTGACTATGGTGTATGGCCGGCACACAAGCCAGTGGAAACTGGCACATAGGTTTAACATCTAAAGACTGGACACGGCCCATGTGTTTTACCTCACAATATCGGTTTGAATAAGTGCCAAAACAATGGCAACGTCGGGATAATAGCATGCTGTTGCTCTTTGTTGCAGAACAGAAGAGTACTAAAGGTCTGACCACCTCACTTGCTCTTGATGGGCTTTTTTTTTTTTTTAGAGGCCAGCAACAGCTAACCAATGGGTGTGTTTTAAAGTATCTGTCACTTACAGAAGAAGTGTTCACTTCTTTCCTGGAGGTCTGGGGTAGAGGGAATAGTTTCCAACTCCTGTTTAGCTGCAGTGAACTTCGACACAGGAAAACTGCCGACTTTCTGCAAAAAGATTCCCAGTTAAAGCACCTCTCAATCACCATTCTACCACTCTTGCACATTCTTATGCTTGGATTTCCCACTTCTTTCTATCCTCTTCTCTGATCTCTGCATCTGACTGCACTGAGCTCACTCTTCTTCTCACTAGGAAAATAAAGCAAGAGGATTCTGTTTGCAATAAGCTGGGGTCGCCTGGGCTACGTGAGACTGAAGAGGGCTTGCGCAGTGCGCTGTGGAGGACTAAGTTGAGGCTTTGATAAGAGTTTCCTGGGGCTACGGCTCCAGTTCCAGCTTAACATCAGATGTTGGGATCTCATCATTTGCCTGTGAAGGCATCAGGAGGTTAATACCACCCTACAGAGATGAGGGGTTGAGTGGGGCTTTACGGGTGCCACACCTAATTGGAAATTTCCACATCTTCATTTAGCCAATTAAACACAGTTTAAAGGGTTTCCCTTGAAATCTAACACTGGAAAAAAAAGCCAGTTAAAGAAGAACATCTTCATCAGTACAAGAGTATTTTAAGCCATGACTCTGAGAACAGAAGTTTAAAATTTTAAAATCAAAAGTAGAGAAGAAAAGAAACTGTGTGAAAGCAGGTGAATGTTTACCTTCAGAATGGCGGTCTATTGATGGTGCGCACTGATACTGAACATATTTGACAAGAGGATAAATTAACAGAAGGCCGTCTTTTTGCAATCACCAGTTTGTGCATAAAGAGAAATTCACGACTTCCCAGCTGGCTCAACTTCACATATTCTTGTGCTGATGAAATGAGCCAATTCCTTCACCCATAAAACTTGAAGCTCATTTAGAATAGTGTGTGATATTTCCTTTTACAGGAGGTGCAGCATAGTTATTGTGTGCAACATAAAAGGCATGGACTACACAAAAAAAAACCTTGTACCTTTGTCCTCTTAAAAGAAAGCAATATTTGTCTGACTTTTTTCCCTTTGGGTGAGATGGTGGTCTTGTTTCCAGAACGGGGCTACATTGCCTTTTTTTTCCTTTTCATTTTGCTCTGCACTTCTTCCTTTAAATCTAGCAGCACTAAAGAACTGGGTTTCATCAACAACAAAAAAGGTTAGATCTAGCGCTCCGTTTCATCTCAGCCTCATGCAATCCCAGAGGACGTCTCTCTGGGTCCGTCTGCACTGCATAGCGATGGGAGATTGCGCCGGGTCTCTGTTTATTTGGCTTTCTTCCCCTTTCTCATTGCGCTGAAATCTGCCTGACAGTTCGGCAGCTTGGCTCAGGCCCCACAGGGGCACCGTCAGATAAAATGTCACAGTGGCTTTGTTCCGCATGCCCTATAGGCTGGCGAGACACACTGTACACCCGAGAGCTGCAGGGTCAGAGTGCAAAGCGAAATTGGTGGGAAAGAGGTGGGATAGAGCCAGCCTACTTCCACCTAGGTTTCACAGCTAGACCTATTGTTTCAGCTTCTTAACAACTTGCATTTTACAGAGCCTTGCAAGGGTATCAATGCCTTCACTTTTTCAAGTTTTGTCAAAGTACAAAATCTGCTTTATTTAAATTTTATGTGATAGATCATGAGGAACTAGCAAATAACTATGAAGGAAAAGAGAACGATGCATGGCTTTCAATAATTTTTTAACATCTGGATTTAGACCTAGATTGAGCCATAACCATGCTTTGATCTAAATCACCCAATCATACTATGTCTTAATAGGGCCACTCTCCCAGAAGGTAAACTTCTGCTTAAGTCTAAAATTGCAGCCTCAAATTAGTTTTTTTTCCATCATTGCCCTGTATTCAGGTTTTTCCAAGTTCCCATAAACTTTGACCAGTATTTCTTTCCCTGTTGAAGAAAAAGAATCCTAGTACTTTATGCTCCTGCCAGCATGTGTCATCATTGGGGTGATGTGTTCAAATTTATTGTACACTGCTGTTCAGTTTCCCCAATACATACAATTTTGCATACAAGAAAAAAAAACTTCTGTTTTGGTCTCAAGGTTCACAAGGTTAGAGGTAAACTTTAAGAGGGACTTCTAATTGCTTTCTTCTTGCCTCTCAAAATGCCTCCACAAAATCCATATTTGAGAAGCGAACAATTAATAGCTGATCCTCCCACTTGACCTGCAGATCTTTGCAGCTTCTCAAGAGTCATCATGGGGCTCTTGGATGGAATATGGTGTATGCTTGGATATGCTTTAAACACATTAACTTTGTCTCTTTATTGTGTTCCTTGGTCTTCAAGATGCTGTTTATTCACTAATATTCTCAAGCACAGGGGGTTCCCAAACTTATCAGCCTGCAACCCCCAAAATAACAGCGGGACTGGCGACCTCCTTTTGGCGGGGTGGGGTGTGCCTTTTTTTTTTTTTTTTAGAAATTACAAGAGTAAAGTCATAAAATTATGAGAGTATAGTAGTCATTTTATGAGAACTCTTACAAAAGACCCCATATTTATACTCATATTCTTGTGCACCTAATATTATAACTTTATTCTCATAATTAAAGAAAAAAAGTATTACCACCGTTGCTGATTGAAGAAAATAAATTACTAGCCACACAGGACAAAATTTCCACAAAAGAATTTGATTAATTTCACATATTTGAGAGAAAATACTTGGATTTTTTTCTGTCAAATAGTTAATTTTCAAGAAAAAATATTTTCCATGATTAAAAGAAGAACTGTACTATATTAAAAAAGTATATCCCTGACATTATAAAGTCAGAAATGTTGATCATTTGAATCCTCCCGCAACCCTCACATGGCGTCTCGTGACCCCTGTGGGTCCCGTCCCCCACTTTCTAACAAGAACCCTGCTCCAACAAACTTCTGAGGCCTTCAGAGATCGGTTGGCTTTAGAATGGGATTAAATGACACACCGGTAAGTGGACTGTATTCAAACATTAGGACATCTCTGAAGAAACTGGTTGGACTGCATTTTATTCAGGAGTAGGGTAGGCAGGTAAGTACAAATGCACTCCATGGCTCTGTAAAAACTGCATCTTTCTTACTCCACTTCACAATTATGCACAGCTTTGTAGGTTTACTATATAAAATCCCATTAAACTACATGGAAGTTTGTTTTTGTAAAGGTGAAAAAATGGAAAAACGTTCAGGTGATGTAAACTCTTTTGCAAGTCACCGTATCTTCACCAAACACATTGACCTAAAAGTATAATTAGATTTAGGTTTTACCCTTACAGTTGTGTAATTATACCACGAAAAAACTAAATCATACACAGTTCATTAATAATGCAAATTCACTGTCCTTCAGCGTGTTAAGAATTGCTGGCTAGATGTGAGCCCACCATCTTGCACGACCACTTAACATGGCAGCTTCTGAATCCCGAACTCTTTGACATCTTAAGTCAAACCTGATCCATGTTCCTCTGAGAAGTCGCGGCACCAAACCCAACTGCCGTCTTTGAGCCTGAGATGACTTATCTCACTGTTTCCCTAATGAGGCTCAAATGAAAAAGCCAACTGGTTCTCTCGCAGCCGCGCACTAGGGCGGTTGCCGCTGTCAGCTCCTGTTATCTCAGCTCCAGTTCGTGTTTCAGAGAGCACAAACACACTCATCCCAAAGGAGCTACTCCATGCTCCTTCACAGGCATCGACCCCCACCAGCCCTCAATTAATTAGTAAAAGAAGGAGCAGCTTCTGCAGGTAATTTGATTAAATACGACATCCCTGCTTTAAAGATTGCGCTGACAGAGCAAAAAACAAGATGGGACGTTGTCGGAAGAAATTGTCACTGTAGTCCTAGATGACCCACACCTCAGAAGCTCTGCTCTCCTCCTTCTCTATCTACTTAACATCAACGCGCACTCCATTTTCCAAGGACATCTGCGAGACTTATTAGATGAAAAATGCTATATGTTCTAGATTACTGAGCTCGTCAGTCACATAATTTGATGCAATCCCCAACAGATCTCTTTCCCTAATTAGGTTTTTCTTTCTGCTTTAGTTGATAGCAGGCATTTATGAGTTCATATGTTTGTACTGTGCCTCACATGGGCACAGTCCACGGATTAAAACGCATGTAAACGACAATGTGAGAGATTAGACGTTACCTGTTCACCAAGGACATAAACAAATGCCTTTAGTTCCAGGTAAAATCTGCTCAGCTAAGTGTATTTGCATAAAAAATACAGATATTACAAATATTCAAATGCTTGTCTTTCATTTCTGTTAACATGGTTACCCCATAATTGCAACAATATGATTAAAAGAACTGAATAAATGGGATATTTTGCTTAATTTAATATACAGTGAATGTTTTCCCTCCTCCTGGCGAACACTTCATTTCTTTGTGTCATCCCCACTGTACTGTCCTTTGCCCTTGGGCTTGTGAGGGCTGAGTGGAGCAGGGAAGGATGCATCGAGCAACAGCGTATAAATGGAATGACGAACCCTCTCAGTAGGTCAGTGGTGTGTGTGTGTGTGTGTGTGTGTGTGTGTGTTCGGGGGTAGGGGTAGGGGTGGGGGTGCACTCATTATACAGATTGCTCAGTGGTGTTTGTGGTCGGTCAAGGCCAACATCCACTCTTTCCAGTCTGGCCCAAGCCTGAATGGGCATTGCTGCTCGCCGTGGAGCTCCTATCCTCCAGCTCTAAGCCAACACGCTTTGTTATCCAGTTTCTTTAGAGGTCTCTAAAGGTGGTTTCCTACCCAACAGCAATACGAGTACGCTCCCAAAGGGAGGGAGGGAACCAGACATGACCTGATGGAAGGATGGATCCGGAATCTTATTATAGGGACATCTTGTTTCAGTCACTTTTCCAGCAGCCCTCAGGCTTTGTGTCAGTATCAACAGCTGAGAGCTCGCAGGTGCGGAGCAGAAATGAAGCCAATTGTGTTGATCAAATCATCTTCTGCAGTGCAATTCTACATCAATACTTTCACTAAATCCAGCAATGAAAATAATTATTTAATTTCCGTTTTGGCTAACTATTAAAGAAATAAGCAGATTTTTTGTGGTAGCTTCGTTTGAATGGAGAGAGACAGAATATCAAGGATAGTGGTCTGATGATTCAACATGTAACTACATAACCCTAAGTCGATTGTTCTTTAGCCACTCCTTCCCAGCCTTGCCAGAGTTTGGGGTCTTTGTCACGTAAGGAGACCCATCTTCAGTATTTTAGTTGAGACCAGTAGGTTTTATTGCCCCTGGAAATTGGTCCATGCGCTGATGTCATCCTGAACCCCTTGAAGAAAAATAGTCCCAAATCATAATGCTTCCACTTCCATCTTTGACTGTGGAAATTGTGTATTTTAGGTCATGTATTTGCTGGAGCCTTTTGATTCCTAATTATTCAGCTGTTCACTAGCAAACTTAGAATTCGGCTGCAAATAGAGTCGCCACTTTAAAGCCTCAAATCATCATTGCACAATAAACACCTTATTATCTCATTATCTGTTATCTGTGACTGGACAACTAGTTCATACAAATGAAATAATGGGAAAAAAAAACAAAAAACAAAACAAAACACTGTAAGCCTTGTCCATTCCCTGCTTGTCTTTCTTATGTGTACTCTTAGCCAGAGTGGCCAAAAATAAATTTCACAACAGTAACTCGCGGCGACAGTAAAGAATCTTTGAATCTTGAATCTTTAAATGCAACCATATTTCGTATTGAGCATGTTTATAAGGATGAAGATTGTGTTTTGCTATCTGCCACTTTCTGCTTACCTTTCTGTCACATCACTGCCTCATTTCGTTTTCATTTTCTGGTGATGAAAACTCACTGTTCTATACACAGCCTGTTGATTTTCCCCAAATGGTCAAATAATTATCAGTTGAACTGATTAGAAAGTAGGTCAGAGAACATTAGATGCAGCTGCTTCAACCATTCAGCATCAGGTGAGTTGAATCTTCATTTGTGCAGACACAGGCTCTGCATAGCCAACACATTCTCACTCCTTATACTCGTCATATATTGAATATTGAGTGAAGCTAGGCAGAGCGAAATTCAGCTGGCTAGGGTCAGGTTACAAGGACGCAGCCATATACGTCACCGATGTGCGTGGTCTTCCACGTTAATAAAAAAAATTATATTTACGAAAAACATTGCAGTTCTATGCATTTTGATGACATCTCTAGTGATAAGTATGCATAGTATCTTTATAATCTTCATTCAGGGAAGGTAGACAATCTTTCCTTTATTAATTTTGCCAAAGGTTTCAGTGTGGTGTGTTCAACCGCATATAGGCTGGAGCAAAAGAAAGGGGGCGTTCCATTTACTTACAGGCAGCTACGGTCAGCCTCAAGACCTGAGCAGCTCATCCAGATAAACAAAAAGAGGGAAAAAGCTTCAAAACAGGTTAGTCAGGCTACACCTCTGCCAAATGACAGCGAGGACATGTAACACAGTCCATGTGACCCTGACACTGAGCCACTTATCTATATTTACCTATATTATTTATCTATACATTTTAAGACATCTTGGGATTGATAATTCTTGTTTTCAATAAAATACCTCTGTTTGGAGACAGAATTATACAATTCATCCAATTTTATATCCATTCTATTGATATTTTACTGTGCACAATGGTACATTTTGATGAAACACAGTGTAAATCTTATGTCCAAAGGTTTTGTCATATGCAGAAGGTGTCCTACAATGGAAATCTGCACTTTCATTTGACCAGATTTTCTTTTTTTGGGAGAAAGCACAGTTTTAGCCCATTTTGGCACAACTGTGCACACCTGGCACACTGCCCGCTAAAAGCTTTGTGGACCAAACGTGCTTCAACTGAATCAGTCGTTATAATGGGGATTAGACTTTATAATGTGGATCTATAAAGTCTAAAGCTTCTCCTATATTTTCATAGGGGTTTTCATGTAGTTTTGCAGTGTTCATTTAGGGAAGAAACTAGGTGAGGGTCAAACATTTAGATTTTTTTTCTTTCTTTAATCACCTATAAATCAGACATGGTGGCATTTGCAATAGTGGTTCCATCTGAAAAATATTCATTAGTGCCTTTGTGTCATACAAAAACATTTACATTTACACTTTATGACTTCGGAGCTGTACTTGATTAAAATCACATACGTAATTTTATGCAAAAAATGCTCCTGAAACCCCCTGGGCTTTAGGGGTTAATCAACACATAATCATAATGCCAAGTGCCCAAGGGGTAAATAACTTAGTATTTATAGGGGCTTTTTTTTAAGGAGATGCACCTTCTTTCTTGTGCCATGAAACAAACTGTTGCATGTAAACCAGAGGTTCAGATAAACAAAATATGAGGTGCAGAATCAACTGACAAGAGAGTATCTTATATAATTTTTTAAAGGAATACACGAGTCACATAACTTGATACATTTATAGCTATGGGGTGGCCTAGGGTTCTGTTTCATAAATAATACTAACATGCCCTGTGAACCAACCATCAGTCTATTGCATATGCAGTTCTTGATGGGGCAATCTTGCCGTTACATTTTTCCTGACACAAAGCAGTCTAAAGGTCATTTCAGTACAGTGTCAACATAAAGAGACAAAGCAGACGGAACATCTCTATGAAGCTTATAGGTCCTGCAGTGTTCATAGCAAGAGGCTGCAGATCTTTTCTGATGTGTAGTATGTTATCTCTTCTGCCATTATCAGTTTGGGTAGCATCAGATGCAACTGACTTGAAGAAAGCTTGTTGAACGTCTTCAATAAAGAAAGCCGGCTCTGTTCTGGAGACTGACCAAGAACATCTGGAGATGATTTTTAAATGGAAGTATTCCTCATAAATGAAGAGCATTATGGACAACTCTAAGCATCCTCTTCATCGGATTGTCATACAACAACAGAGTGTCTTCAGTGAGAAGCTTATCCAGATCTACCATAAAACAGACTGCTACAGGAGATCCTTTCTGCATGCAGCCATCCAACAAATGTTATACCAACATTTAATTTCCCTTTGAGATTAATAATGTATTTTTATTAAATTTAATAAAAAAAGAAAGAAGTCAATACACATTACAATGATAATGTGGGCACAGATTGATCAGCTGTGGAGCTGACTGCACCTTCAAATGTTAAACTTTCTGCAAAGGGAAAGACTGTAAGGTGAGGCTGTTTCCTCTTTTAAAGTTGCCATTAGAGTATAACCCTTCTTGTAAAGTTACACTTCCAGCTGTTTTACAAATTAAGATCCAACTTTACACAATTATCATGGGTGTAACTGACATTCACAACCCTATGGCACATACATAGACTTTACTCCAGACTCCCAAATGGTGGTTGGGAAGCCTTCACACAAATACAAAATGAGATCTAATACCACTATATTTATTTATGAGTGTTAAGTTAGGCGTAAGGGTCTCCTGACAGGAATGAAATAGATCCGGGCCTAGTATGGGTAAAAGGATGATCTTGGCATATATCTGCTTGCACATTACTAAAAATTGTGGGAAAAAGGGGGAAAGGGTAGCATCAGAGTCTAGGTTTGTCATAAGCAAACAAGTCTACAATTTGTCAGAATTCAAAAACTAGACATATGACAAAAAGCTTCCCCCACCCATCTAAAAAATGGGAATCAGATGTCCTAACCGTTTTCAAGGCCACAGGTGTATAAAATCAAACACCAGGTATGCAGACTGTTTCTACAAACTCCTTCTTACAATTTGCCATAAAGGTTTTGAAGACAAAAAAGATAGCGGCCTCGATTGAAACCGCCTTAACAAGTGGGTAATAAGGAATAATGGGGAATAAACTAAAAATATTATGCATACCTTTGCTAGAAATGTCATCAAAATGTAAAAAATGGCAGATCCTGTCTTTAAATGTTGCATTTCCCTCTATAAATGCGGCGGATGGATTGAGAGTAAATGCAACGCCTCCCTGCTTTTGCTCCAGCCTATACGCGCTAGAACACGTGACATTGAAACCTTCGGCAAAACTAATAAATGAAACATTGTCTACCTTCCTTGAACAAATAATATAAACATACTATGCATACTATCTGCTACAGATGTAATCAAAAATGCACATAACTGCAATGTTTTTGTTAAATAGGTTTTTTATTAACATGGAAGTCGGTGCACATCGTTGACGAAATGTCTGCATTCTTAGCAACCGGCATCGCAACATACCTGCCTTATGTCTATCTTTGGCGAAACTAATAAAGGAAAGATTGTCAACCTTCCCTGGAGTAAGATCATAAAAAATATTATGCATACTTTTCGCCAGAGATGTCATCAAAATGCATAGAACTGCAGATGTTTTGCTTAAATGTTGTTTGTTATGTACCAGAATCTCAGAGCAACTCGACGACGTAGGTCGAAAACGTCACTTCCTTCCGTCTTTCGGAGAACCTAGTAAACAGCTTCGGTGAAACTAAAATATGAAAGATTTTATACTTTCCCTGAACAAAGATTATGAAGTGCTGCATCAGTGTGGTGTCTGTGAGTCTGGCTTAACTTGTACTCAAACTGTGTATTCTACAATGTCAAATGCCTCAGAGGTCAATGCTACAGCATCATTTACCAAAAGCTGTACATCTTCCAACACCGCTGAAAAAAATAGGAGATATGTAGCACTGTGACAGGGGTAATAACATAATGGTTTAACAGTCAAAATGAAATCAAATAGCTTATCTCCCCCCTGTTCCACTTTTTGATGAACCATGAAGACAGAAGCTAATGGTAACATTTTACCCATGTATTTCACCGCTTAACTAAACTGAAACAGCTCCATCTATAGAAAACATCTGCTTAACAGCTCCTCTGTTGTCCACTGAGGAAAACTGTAACAGGCTGTTTTTTTCCCCCAACTCTTTGTCAGCCACATCCAAGCTTTTGGCCAAAACATTCTGCATCCTCGCTAACTGTAGCTGCATGTGCAGAGGTCTGATGTATAGCAAGCTCCCAAGCTGAATCTTATCTCCTTTAGCCTGAGAATCCTCAATTCCATCCTTTTGGATTGGCACTGGGAAAAATCTTGAGTGGCAGGCTCCTGTTCTAATTAAACCTGCAGAAGCATTAGTCCCGCTTGTGAGCAGTTTTCATAATTACCCATGCAATTCATTCATTATTTAATCTAAAGAGGTGGCTCAATGGCCAAACATGAAGTGAATTGCAGGTTTAAATTAGGAAAACGCCACAAAGATATTTGATACATGATTTTTTAATTTATTTTTTTTTGCCTGAGCTACATGTAATGCTTCTGGATGACGAAGGATCAAAAAATAATGAATGGAAATTTGGTTTTATTAAATTTGAATAAGTCTGCAGGTAATGTAGGCAAACACAGGAAATCACTCTTAATGCAATGTCTATTAGGTTTAAATGAAATGTAAGTATGACCTTTCTAAGCTCCTTAATTCAGCTAAATTGGCTCCAGAGGAAGCTAATTTAGCCTTTTGCAACATGGAGGAAGATGAGCAGTAGAGCAGAGGTACCACCAGCAAATGGCACTGGGCCCTGAATTGTTTGCAGAGGAAAATGTGTTAGCTTTTTATTTTAAGGAGACAAGACCTTCCCTAAAAGGCTTAGAGACTTTTCCCCCCCTCAGTATTTTCCATTTTTTTCAACCGACTACTGGGATTAGCATTGTAATTTTGACCACAGTGGTATTGTTAGAGAATATAAATTGGACCAAACACTGAATTGCAAATGCAGGGTGTAAAAGCATGCAGTCAGCATGTAATAATACGGCATGAAAATGTTAAGAGACACATCTATTTAGATGGCAGAACTAGGATACCACATAAAGATTACTTAAAGTTGAACTTAGAAACAGGCCTGCAAGACATGGGGAGATAATTGACCCATAATTCAAGTGTACTGCCTTGGAGGTGTTGGAGTTAGACCACTGGGTTTGACTGGCCTTACATTAGTCAGACAAAACAGGATACATTTTAAAAACTTAAAAACAGCTCGTTTAATCAAGTCTTTGTTGATAGTTTTATTGACTTGTATTTTATCAATAAGCTTGTTGTTATTCTGTGTCATTTTACATTTTTATTGGCTTTTACAGCATTTAGTTTTAATAGGTATTGCATTTGTTTTGTGTATGTCTATTTGTATATGCTTTGTCTGAGTAAATAACTTATTTAATGAACTTTATTTATTTTATCTATTCACAATCTGGCAAATTTATTCACGGAGGAGACAATCTGTTTTAATTTGTAAACCTAACACAAAGTACTGCAGAGGTGGGAAATGATACATGGTTTTCCAAATCGTTTCTAAACACAAATCTGAGCAACTGAGTGTGCATTTGTTTTCAGAGCCAACGCTTTGTAGAAACACCTTTCCCTTTAGGTACAGCTGCAAATCTTTTGGGGCATATCCAAGCCAGACTGGGCGGGTCTCTGCCCAATTGTGCTTCTTTTGAACATGTTGGCCTCGAAAAAATTGTTTTAGGTGGGTTGCAAAAATGTGTGCTGCTTTGCACCACCTATGTCTTTAGAAAGTCTTCATTGTAAAAAATGCTATCAAAATAATTTTCATTGAGTGGCAGAAAAGTAAAAACGTACACATTTCAATACAATGTTGTGTCCTTGCAGCAATGTCGCAAGTTGGATCATTTTGAAAATGTACACAATCTGTCAAACTTCTCATGATAACTCAGCGATAGTGATTGGTTAAACAAGTTATGCTGTGAAATTATATTAGTCAATGTCAATTGTGAATGCCTCAAATGGGGTTAAGAGTTCAACTAAGCAACACTGAAGTGCATTGACCTGAAGGCCTTTACTGTTAAGCTTTGACTTGATCTTAGGAGACAGCGTCATGGCGAACTGGGGGAAAAATACAAAAATATACACTCAAAAGAATGGGAGGCTAATCTGGAGCTAAAATTGTTGATTGCCCATGTCCCAGAGGATCATTCCGCAGCTTGTTGTAAGTATTGTAACGCAGAAATTCAAATGCAACTTTATGATTTAAAAGAACGTGGTGCCAAAAAACACCCTAAGTCTCATTATGTTTGAAGTGTCAAGTCTTTTGCAATCCAAATGGGATCAGGTGATAGTCAGAATATGATAAAGGACAACCAAAAATGCAGTGAACTGAGGACTGCATAGTGCTTGTCCGGTAGGTATTAATGTAGCTATTAATACATGTTGGATATTATTGAAGAGTAGGTGGGAGTATTCGAAATGCACAGGACAAAGTGTTCTGAAGTGATAACGTCTGTTCTTGCGTTCCATTTCAGGGGAGGATAATGGTGAGTCTCCATATTTAGTGTATGTTGACGAGACCACTGCATATCCGTGAATACAGCTGCTGTGTGTATGTGTGAAGTATTGATCAGTAAAATACTGCAAGCTTGTCAGAACTCATCTGGGATGTGTTGAGCTTTTGAACTCTAAGGCTAATGGAAAATCAGATTCAATCCTTTTCTAAAAGATTGTGGCCTGGATATCATAAACAGGGTGGGTTGTTGCAACAGAAGCAGAAGGTGTCATGGTATGCAAAAATCCCTTGGTTTTTAACTCCTCAAAGAAATGCAACCGAGTCTACAGCCAATTCCCCTGTGACAAACAAAACTATGCATCTTCTCCCTAGGAATCTTGGACACATAATAAGAGACACATATAACTGCTTTGCTCCCTTAGCAAAGTGCTGGAGTGACTATAAGGCTGTTTACAAGACTGTCCGCTGAAGTTGCTATCCCCCAGTTTGACACACTGGTTAGTGATCTCTAGCTATGATGACATAATTCTAGATCAAGAGGGAACCCTTCAACTGCACCTCCGTTTGGTGTCAGATGCAGAGCCATGCTATTCAGCCAGGATTTTGAAGGAAATGTGACAAAGCAAACAGCCTGTACATTCACTTTCTCCGCACTGTGTTGAAATAAATCCAATTCTTCCACCTGGTTACAGGAGACATGCTGGGTGTGTTCAATGACCTTGATGTACTGTGTATCTCTACATTGAGAAGGGTTGTTACGCCTGTTGTATTGTAAATGGATAGACACTGACATCTCTGTGAGCTTGATCTCAAATCATCATCTACCTTTCACATCAGGATGCAGACCTAGGTACCATCTTCAGACTGCTGCTGGAGGCAAAGCACGCTAACTCCTGGACTGAAGGAGATGGTCTCAGTATGGTGTTTGGCTTTCCTGAAAAAGGCTTTGATGCAATATCAAATATGCCTGCCTGCATTGATGGAAATGCTACACAAACTGGAGCTGCTTTCCTCCAAACCGGTGATGTCCACCTTAAATGTGCCATGAATTATGTCATTTAAGACCTAAAGGTTTTAGGTCTGCCTGAAATTACATACCTGATATAAATCAAGTACAGCTCCATAGTTATTAAAGTATGAATGAAAACTTTTGTTAAATCTGTAACAGTAAGATATTCAATAATATATTTCCAGTGGAAACACTATTACAACTGTTATGAGTTGTCACAGTTGTAACACTGATTTACGGGTTATTAAGCGAAAAAAAAATATATTTTTTGAGCCTTGCCCACATCTTGTCTGAATAAGCATTAAACTATGAAAACCCTTTTGAAAACTTAGGAAACTCATCAGATTTTATAGAACCACATCTTGACTATAACAGCAGAAATTTGTCAGTGAATCAGTTTAAGCATATTTGTTCCACAAAGGTTTTAGTGCGCAGTGTGCCAGGTGGAGCTGTAATTTTGGCGCAATTTAGCCAATGTGCCACATTGGCACATTGCCGATGTGTTTTTCACCTCGGAAAATTTCATCTAGTTAAATAAAAGGGCTTATTTCCATTGTAGGACTCTTCGTGCATATGAAACAGTCTTTGGTCAACACATTTACCCTTGTATCTTCAAAATGTACCATTGTGCACAGCATAATGTCAATAATACACAAAGCAGTGCATAAAGCGAAACCATCAGCTCTATGCACGGAAATTATGTCACCGGGTATAGTGTTACAAAGACGAGCTTTACAAAATTCGAACGGGGGGTTTCGCTAGTTGTGATAATACTACTAATCCAATGTGCATAGGCATCTCTGTGATTTAGAGTGAAATGGGCCGATACGAGATCAGGCAGTTTTTGTTTTTTTTCCCAGGCCAGCAAAATGCTGAAGAGAATAAGAAGCAATATCAGATGCTAATGGTGGATCACATTGTGCATTATACTGTGTGGTAAGAATCATCTTCATCCGTTTGCAGCTTTCTGTTATACCACTGCTCACATACACAATGCGACCGGTTGCAATACGCAGTGCATTAACATCATATCTGGGAGATGTTCATAAATTTCAGTAAAATCGCAGGTTTTGGTTATGCCGTGCGAATGCGCCACATAAAAAGCAGACGTAGGAGGGTGATTTATTTATTTCATGGGGTCCCCAGATAATGCGTATCCTGTGCGGATAGGGTTAAAGAAGCACCCACTCAGTTTTTCTCATATCCAAAACGACATCCTGGATTGCCAAGGTTGGATTGACGAAGAACATATTATGTTATTGATGCATTTTGGCTTAAAGTGGAAACTTTCATAGATTCTGGAGGGAATAATTGTTTCAAAGAACTGTCATTGGGTGCCATCAAATTGCTCATTCTGCCCATTTCCAATGCTCACATTGAGAGGGCAGTTTCCAAGTGGCTTCACTGAGGGATGACACAAGAAATCATTTGGGACTGTAGCTCCTCTTCAGCCTGATGGGCATGCGCTCAGGCCTGAGTAGGAAGGAACCAGTGGACATTGGCCACTTTCAAACCTCCACAGGATTGTTGGGAACGTTTAAATCCTCCATGTATTACCCCACTTAGATTGCTTCTACTAAATTTACAAAGTTCTTTGTGTTCAATATTCATCAATTTAACAGAAGGCAAATTATATTCTACACAAAGTTAAGATTACTTTATAGTTTCTGTGCATTGTGTGTGCGCCTGACTTAATTCTTAGGGGTGATTCATCTTATGTTGATCATCTTAGATATGTTTCATGGCTGTGTGTGAAACAGAAATGTCAGATCAATCTACATTCTGTGCTGATATGCTGGAGTGAAGAACCTTTTTGAAGCCGCTATGATGGCAGAGTCGTGTAAGTTATCTTTGTGTTGGTTGTTTGGTTGCCTGATTACATACTAGGGAGTCTGTCGATGTAACCTTTTTCTTTGTTTTAGATCAGTTGTGTGCGCCTATGACAAGTTATTTATTATGTGTGCATGAGTTTCCTGAGAGGTTGAGATATGGGCTTGTTTTTATTAAAGTGGATGCGTTTTATGTTATGTTTGGGCTGGAAACTGTCAGTCAAGTCTTGCAACCCTCGTTATGTCTATACCAGCTTTTGCAAATATAAAAGCTGAAAAACGTCCCTATTTTTCTTTGCAAAATAAATCCAGCAGAGTCAGAATGGATGGAGAGTGTCTGTGATTATCAATTTCCAAGTCCTGCCACAGATTCCCATTTGGATTTAGAGCTGTATTTTAACTTATCTCATTCTAAGCCAGTCAATTGTAGCTCCTCCTGTATGCTTAAGATTTTGTTACTGCAAGATTTATTTTATTTTATTTCATATAAGATCTAATGGTTTCTCTTCCAAGATTGTCCTGTATTTTGATCCAAGCACCATTCCATAAACTCTTACCAGACCCCTATTGTAACCCACATTAGAAACTGATAAAATGATGATAAAATAATTACTTTCATTATAGTGTATGATTGAAATGACAGTTTAAAATCCATAAAACCTGGGGGTTAAAAACTAAAACTAATGTGTTAAAGATGTTAAAACAGTGTGTAAAAAAAGATGTTAAGACAGTATGTAAATATATGAATGTGTATCTTCAAGAGCTTGTAGAGCAGCCAAGAGAACGAGAGGTTTCAGCTAACCTCAGCCAATCACATTGGTTGTCCTGCCCTTAGCTAGTCACAGTGAGCAAAGGGATCCCATTTGTTGTGATGAGAAAAACTTCCATGCGTCGTGGTAAAATTTGTGTACTTTGATACCGCATTATATTTATTTGCGGTTAATGCTCAAATTTGACATATTTAGTATATGTTTAACTGCATAGACTGTATATTTGATGTTACTACCCAAGCAGAAGACTGGCAACCTATGCTGAGTGTGTTAAATTCACATTGACTTTGTGGGTCCATTAGCTGCTATGCTAACATATACTACAGTAAACTCCCATGACTTATACTAGAACAGGTAATGTGTGAGTCCATGAGCTAAATAGCAAAAGAAAATGGGTAAAATCTTGATTTACTCAAGCTAGAAAGGATACACAGATAACAAACTATTTTTGCAGTGCACTTTGTTTTTTTCCTTTTTGCTAAATAATTCATTTATTGTGTTATTTTACCTTAAGAGTGTAAGTTTTGTGTGTTAACTGGATAATACTATTTTATTTGGATTCATGAATATTAATAAAAGTGTGAGGTGTTTAATGGAGTTAAGTAGTTGTAAAACAGAAATGGAAGTTAAATATTAGAAGAGTTACATTTAAAGTAGCACGATGTAACTTTTAGCCACCAAGGGGGCCTAGAGCTGTGACTTCCAGGTTTAGAGCCCCTGAAGGCCACTAGCAACACTGCACAGTCTTGCAAAATTAAACAGTCTCCCTCCATGTTTGGGAATCTGATAGCAGACTACTTTAAACCAGCAGATGGAGAATTAACGGAGCTACTTGTAAAGGCAAGGCCACATTCACCCCTCTAGATTAATTTCTACATCAGAGAACAAAAAGTATGTCTGATCAGGTAAGTGTCATATCTGTTTTGCTTTGTTGTTGCCCAGACTGCCATGATCTAGATTGGGTCATGTGACCTAGAGCACCTCTCTAGATCACATGATTCACTAAGCAATGGAGCCGACCCTCTGAAGTTACACAGGCGAGTTTATGAGAAGAGCAGCCCGCACAGAGCATCGATACGCACCAAGTGCTGTATATTGACCTGAAAAATCATTTGCTATGTCTCAAATCAAGCTAATTCTTGTTTCAAAACTTACATGGTGCTGCTTTAATCTTTATCACATGATTAGTAATGGCTTTGGTTTTATATACAGCATAAGAGTAGTTTGATTTTTACATTGTCCCCAGGTCAGGTTATTTTGTTGCTGTCAAGATCTGGAGAACTGGAGTTAAATGAGAGACTGGATCCATGAGCGTGAAAACCTTAGGGGATTTTACATTAATGAAGAGCCACTGCTCATTTAAAAAACCTATTCTGGTTGCCCACTGTGTGATCGGACAAGCTACACTGCATGCTTAGATCACTGGAACGTTTTTATTTCATACCTGCTGTTCACAGACTGACATAACTGGGGAAGCCAGAGACTATTAAAGACCAGCGTCCAACTTTACTTTATTTTGTAAATCAAACAGCACACGTTTTGTTTTGTATTTCTGTATCTCTTGTTAATAGCTGGGTCTCACAAGGCTGTTCAGTTCAATTCAGTTAATTATTTAAATAGGATTCTGCATGTGGTTTGACACAGTTAACTCATCTTCCAGGCTCAGGGTGTTCCTCAGATCTTCTGAACTGGTCTGATTGAAACATCACCATTTCATTATTAGAAGTACTGCCATGATTAGACCTTTTTTTTCCCATTTTGTCTGGTTACACTATCGCTGCTGAAGAAATGCATTCTTTAATACTGCCACAACCGTGTTTCAATATGCTAACATTTTGTCCAGAGCTTTCGGACACACTATTCCTGTATAAAAACTTGTACTACATTGTGTTGGTCTACCAAACAAAATCCCAAAACATTCAAGATTATGGTTGTAACGTGAGACAGTGTAAAAAAGCTGCATGAATTAACGGCAAAGTAAAATTGTTGTGTTTATTAACTTTCTTGTTTTATGAAAATAAAACTTGAAAATCCAGGTACAAGCAATTTGACAGCCCCAGTGTGTAAGATTTCCACCCATTTAGTGGTGCGCTAAATGAATTACAAACAAAATCACTATATAATGCATCATAACTACTACGGAAGCTGTGGAGTTTCATAAATGTGACAATGTCAACAAGTATGTCCTCCATGTATTTGGTACCAAGATACTGCTAAAAGCTAATAGCTACGGTCATCGTGTTGAAAGGGTTTTTGGTGACCTGCAGGCTCAGAGATCATCTGATGAAATGCGAGGGAGAGGAAGACGAACAGAGAAGGTCCTGGACTACACTGCCCTGTTTCTAACATAATGACTAAATAAACTTCGCTGTTATATTGAATTAACTCACCTGTCCAGCAGAAAGCCTGTAACCTCTGCATCTGTTTTGAAGCCCTGCTCCCTCATGAATTGTCTCCACCTGGTAACATTTACAGTGATGTAGCCTCTCGTTTCTTCCACTTATTGCTTCTTTTTTTTCTTGGTTACTTTCTCTTCCCTCTCGCTGGGCAAAGAGTATGGATGGTTCTCCATTTTAACAAAAAACAACAAATAGAATTATCTACAGTCATCTTTGCTTGTTTTATACTCCTCCTCCACTGACAGCACGTCTTCATATACAGGTAAAACACGTAAGGGTGACAAGTTTGTCCCCTTTCGGCTACTGTAATCACAAAAATGGTGACGCAACATGGCCTCTTCCATTGGGTGCACTGCCAACTATGTATTTATAAATTACTCATTCTAAGCTATGAGAACAATTTCATTTTCGACATGATTGTTATTAGACTTTGTCAGAATATGTATTCCTTAAATAAATACTTTATTTTTGCTAATAAAAGGCCAAAGGAATTACACACTGGCCCTTTAAGTTTTCAACTATAAAAATGACATTGTTTCTGAATAAATCAGGAGCAAAACATATGCATCTTCAAACTTCATGGTCTGGCACTTTTAGTAGTTCAACTAATACGATCTGTACCATTAAATTTCTGACACTCAGGAATCCGTATCCATTGCAGCCGCTGTCAAGCATTGTTAACTTCTTTACTGCTAAATTAAGCAGCAGATATGCTGCCTGAGTGGAGATGTATACAGCTCATGGCCATGGAAGCACAGGGCCAACAGCCGTGTTTTGTGAGAAGTGAATTAAATTTGTAAGGTTGCGTTGTGGTGTGTGTGTGTGCTCTGTGTTTTTTGATTTCATCAAATATTTATGACAGAGGCCAATTTTCCAGGATGTACTGCTCGCATTTCCTCTGTACATGCTGCCCTAAGCATATGTGAAATTATGGCTTTGTTTATTTTGGGGTAAGCTTACAGGTAGAAGGCCCACAGCTCAATCATTTATATTGCCACTACAGTGTTTGCAGCACAGCTTGCTGTTGATGCAACAACCAGTACATTTGGAGAAGAAAGATTTGATATGCAATACAAGGTAGAAGGAAATCCAGGGCCATGCTTCTCAACCTGTGGTGCGAGCACCACTGGTAACACTTGGGCTGTCTAGGTGGTACTGAAGACAAAATTTGTTATCAATTATTTACAAGGTGAATAAATACTTAGCAACTGTGAAACAGGAACAAGTGGTATTGGCAATTACTACTGTGTTCTACCCAGGGTAGCTAAATTATTCATTGTTATTGAAATTTACAGTTGTAATTAGTAGGAATTTATTGGACCATACCTGAAATTTAAAATACTGATCATTGGAAAATAACAGTGAATTTAAATTTAGTTGGGTAACCTATGTTTTACCATATTGTTGACAACAAAAGTTTATGCAAATAGATTAAGGATATTATTATTGAGGATATTATTACTATTTCTTAATTGTGTGCACATAGAACAATGCTTGCTATAGATAATGTATGATTTTGAGAATCCTGCGTTTTTGAGGCCGCATTTGTCGTGGAGAATGCTAAAAACGCCAAGTAAGAGACCATTGCCTGAAAGGGTTGGCAAACACAAAGAAAGGGAAGTATAGGTTTTGATTAACACATTTATTTTTTAGAGGGAGCCTTTCATTCAATGGGACTTCTGTTTTTATTTATTTTTTGGTGGTATTTTGAATGGGCATGATGGTGGTTGTATGTAGTATTTATGAATGACTTTATTGTTCAATAAAAAGTTCAAACTTGATTAAGTTCTACTTACAAATAGATCTGTTCAAATCATTTGACAAAAAAGCAGTTTATATTCATGTATGAATATTATATAGTTTGTTTACAATTTTCCATGATTCATTTGATTAATTGATTTGAGTAATTTAGTCTTTTTTATTCAAATTCCAACTTCTTATGAGCTTTTGTCATAATCAGTATGACTATAATTTTCTATGTCATGTTTTTTTTCCTCTACTTGAGGCTTTTCACGTGTTCTCATGTGTTCTTCATGAGTTGTAGCTCTGTTTTATTTTGGTAATCTGTTGTCTCTTGTGTTCCATTTACTTCCCGCTTGTACTGCAACACCTGTTTGGATCAACCCTGTTGTCATGCCTGTTATGCCCCTGATTCCTCTCCTGTTCCTGTTTGTTGTATTTTCCAGGATTACCTATATGTCTTTGTTCCCAGAATTTTGTATGATTTATTCAGCTGGTATTGCTATTTATTTATTCTATTACTAAAGATGACTTGACACCTTTTTGTCAGTTTTTTTTTTACTTTTTTGTAACCCGGATTAAGTAAAAAAAAAAAAAAAAAACTGCAATCACCAACCAATTATGCAGTGCCAATGAATAAAAAAGATTTAGTTTTTTATGGAATAACAGAAATTAGTAAAGTCTAAGTCATTGCAACATTGCTTTACAAAGCCTTATAATGGTGGCGATACTCAGAAACAGAATTTACTTAAGTAGTACCTGTAATGAGGTGTTTGACAACCACTGATCCATAATATACTAGAACAGGAGAAAACAGCAGTGAACTGGGTGATAAGTGCATAAAGATGCTCACATAACAGATCAGACAAAAGCCAGAAAAAAAAAGCCACTTCCACATGCCCCATTGTCAGAAAATGGGAAAAAAAACAACACATTACCAGACTTGTGCTCCAGTGACCCAGAAACACATATTTCTAATTGTTCTATCGGGCCTCTTGGGCTTCCTTCACAGAGCTTTAACCTCTTTGCAATCAGGCCACAGCCCACAGCTCATCAGAACCCAAAGGAGATCCTGTCTGATCCCCTCAAGCATTCCACCCTGAGCATGATGCTTCAAATACCACCTCATCCTCTTGATGGCGTGCAGGTTAGGTGCTGATCAGACACGTGAGCTCGGACACGTGTGGCACACAAAAGTCAAACGTCCACCAGCAGCTCTATTTGTTCTCTCCCGTCCCCTTGGAAGTGCAGCGGGGACCAAACCACAGCAAGATGGACTGCGTATGCTATTTTAACCTTTCTCCTTCCTGGACAATCTAATAACATCAGGCCGCGGTGATGCAGCAAAGTCGGCCGCAGCCCAAGGTCACTCTGCCGGAAAGGGGGGGGGGGAGGGGGGAGGGTGACTCGTGGCCAGTTAGATGAGATCTGCTCACATATCCTGGAGCACCTTTGATTTCACTAGAATACAGTTAAAATTGAGAGCGATAAGGATTGTGCCACCGAAAGTGTTTCCAACTGTGCAGTTGATAATAAGTGACCTTTTTTTCCCCTCGCTACGGCTGAAAAAGAAAAAAAAAAGCAGCCATTGGTTGTGATGTGCTCCATGCTGATGCTGCCAAAATAAAAAGCCCCTCTCTAAACAGCTGAGAGGTGAAGACTTCAACACTTATCAGCGCTTTGATTTAATCAGTAATATGTTTAGAAAACAAAGTCACAACTTTGTTTTTTTTTTTCCAGACGGCTGCTTAGGCCTCTGATACACTGATGTCTGTGCTTTACAAAATATAATTCACTGGGGCTCTCTCTATCTGATTTCTGTGGGACATGTCAGGGGCTAATTGTTCAGAATTGAGTTATTGAGCTGTATGCCCTTCTGCAGCCCCTGAAGGACTAGCACCAACACCAACAGCTCCCAAACACTATTGGAATTCCACCGGAGTATCCCGGACTTGCCATAATAGTGCTCTAATAATTGGAGCTCACAAGCCATCAAATATCATGGCGGATGGTTCAATTGATTCCGACAGGGTATGGGAGAGGAGGGGGAACATGCATTTCCAATTTTCACATTTGTAATCTGGATAGCTTTCCAGGGCTCTGTTTTTAATAATGCAAGGCTAAAACAGCGTTTTTTTTGTAATCTGTCCTCTGGCTAGTGGTGTACAAGCAAGTGTACATGCAAATATGAGGCAGAGCCGAGCGGTATCATTAAACTCAGACTACGAAACACGGCGCTCTCTTCCAAATAAAACAGCTAGCGTGATGGCGGATGCTGCAAAACACTGCGATTGATTAATGTAATCCAGTAATTTGATAGGATTTATTTTGACGGCGCTTTGTTCAAATGGAGTGTTTGACAGAGCAGAAGTGGGGGTGTCAACAGCCTCTTTGCCACATTCTGCAGCTGCTGCAGCGGCACTGAAAGTGATGAGAGCTATATCGCATCCCATCAGGAGAGGCAGTGGATTACTTTTTTTGTGCAGACTGCTGACTTCTGCACACAGCAGAATGGGGTTGAGCGAAGGCAAGTCGCAGAGTTGGATGATAATAAAACATAGTTGTGATAAAGATGTAATGGATGTGGAATGTGTGCAAGAAAAAGAGAGAAACAGTCATGAATATTATCATAGGCAGTGTGTGCGTGACATGGATTGGGCTGGTCTCATTGCACATGCTGGAACTGCACTTAAAAAAAATAAATAAAAAATACATCCCTGCCGACTCCCTTTGCAAACGCTGCTCTTATCACCTGTGAACAGGATGGAGGCGGAAATGTGTCCAATCAAACAGTTGTCGTTCAGAAGTGTTTGAACATGTTTTAAAGTATTTCAAGAGCAAACTGAGTTTAATTAGAATGGCTGCTGGTTAGCGCAAGCTGCGACCAAAGACGACTGCTCAGTGGATATCAACAGTGCCTCAGCCGTCGCTGTGCGCCTCTGGTCTGGCTGGTTCTCAAAAGTTCAGAGTCTAAATGGCCCGTAAAACAGGGAGTGTAAAGAGATAAGACGAATCAGTAGAAAAATCTGTTTAGTCTGATGTAAGTTTGTTTGGGCATTTATGTAAATGATGCACTTTTCCGAAGCTAATGTATGTGGCTGGGGTTGATAGAGTAGGATCTATTTTACCAAAAAAGATATAGTAACAATTTATTTCTGCCAGCTTTGTCTGTCGATAGACGAATGGATGGATAGATGGTCCATCATCATACGCCTTTCCCTGATTGGGTTGTGGAGGTAACAGCTCCTGAAGGGACTCTGATCTCGGGTGCTTCACTCTTGACTTCACTCTCAGACTGCAGGTCTATTGGTGGTTCCTAGAGTCTATAAAAGTAGAACGGGAGGCAGATCCTTTAGTTGTCAGGCTCCTCTCCCGTGGAACCAACTCCCAGTTTTAGTCCGTGAGGAGGACACCCTGTCTACTTTTAAGACCAGGCTTAAAACGTTCCTTTTTGACAAAGCTTATAGTTAGAGTGGCTTAAGTTATCCTGAGCTATCTCTGTAGTTATGCTGCTATAGGCTTAGGCTGCTGGAGGACATCAGGGTCTATTTTTCTCACTTTGATGAGTTCTCCTACTGTTCTCCAATTCGCATTGTTTGTTGTTATTTCAACTTTGAGTTCTCTGACATTTTTCTCTTCATAGTAGGTACCCCTGGTGTGGTGTTCTCTTAGCTGTGACACCATCCAGGGGAGACAGATCATCAGCTATTACCTTATAACATACACAGGATTCCTGGATCAATGTGTGCTTCTGTGCTTTTTTGTGTCTCTGCTCTGTCTTCTCTAACCCCTGTCGGTCAAGGCAGATGACCGTTCACACTGAGCCTGGCTCTGCTGGAGATTTTTACTTCCCGTTAATGGGGAGTTTTCCTCTCCACTGTCGCTTCATGCTTGCTCAATATGAGGGATTGCTGCAGAGCCATTGACAAGACAGATGGCTGTCCACTATGGCTCTACGCTACTTCAGGAGCAGTGAATGCTGCTCATCAAGACTTGATGCAAGTCTGGGTTTCCTTAGATAGGAAACCTTTTGACCAATTTGTCTGTATGATATGATTGAATTTGACTTTGTAAAGTGCCTTGAGATGACATGTGTTGTGAATTTCCGCTATATGAATAAAACTGAAATGAATTGTATTGAATCGCACTGCTCCACTGGGCACTGAAGGTCATGGTTTGAAGATGACAACACAACCGCAGAGATGACTGTGTCTCCGTGGGAAAAGAAGTCGTCTTGCAATCCAAAAGTAGTGGGTTACATTCCAGCTTCCTCCTATCACATGTTGATGTGTCCCTGGGCAAGGCGAATACCTCAAATTGCCTACCTATCAGTGTATGAATGTGTGTGCAATTATGAATGTGGCTCAGGGCTTCACAATATAGAAAAAAAGCATATCTATAAAACATATATTCTAAGTGCTGAACTGGCCATTTTATGCTGTTGCTTAATGACCTATTGTTAAATAAAGAACACACAAACACTGAATTCAAATCAACTCATTTTTCAAACAAGTTTTTACCAAAACTGCAAGTTTTAAAATTATAAGGGAAAACATGCTCTATGAAGTTTTTGAAGGGGGCGGAGCTTGGTGACAGAGCATTCCTGGGTCTGCATTTGTGATTCGTTGGGAGAACGTAATGACTGCAGCATTAACCAACATGATAGACTAGAATGCAAAAGGAAGGAAAACTGTTCTTCTATTGAACTTTTTATTGATCCTTTTTTCTGTCCCACCACACGTCTATTGATCAATATTTATTGTTCGTGAATTATCATCTGGCCCTAATGTGCCTCACTTTGACCGATTGGTATAGATGGAAAAGTACTAGATCAAAATCTATTTGTATTTTATATCATCTGAAAAAAAAGCTAATCTCTGACCTTGAGCTTCTCAGATAAGACCCCCTCAGGATTTCTCCTAAGGTTTCTGCACATAAACATCACTAACCAGATTCTTGAAAAGGGACCCTGACCGAGCGCAGCCTGCACTGGGTAGAAGAAGTTTGTTTTTTTGGGCAGATTATCTGGACTGGAAGTTCTTGTTTTGGTCGTTTGGGGATGGTTTAAAGAAGCCAAGGTGCCTCACCTCCTCCAGAACCCTCGATCAAAAAAATCCAGATCCAGAAATGACACATTATTGGTCAACTAAACTCCTATGACCCCTTCAGCAATTCTGAGGGGATATAAACTGATCCACCATTCCATAGCCATGGTAAAACCGACACTACCCAGTGTAGACACATTTTTGTGTTTTTACCAAACTGCATTGTCTATAATTCTTTCAATCACTCAGCAGAGACTAAGTGCAATGAAAGCTGCGCAAGAATGTGCTAGGTAGCACAGGATCCTCCTCAATGCTCCCCCGTATACAATACACCCAAAGGGAAGCGTGAATAATAAAGACTTGAAATGACAAGCACGCAGCGGGGTTAATGATAAAGGTCAACTTGCCAGTATGTAGCCTGCAAGTGTAAAGGCCAAGTGGCCAGGGTTCACAATTCACACAGGCTCCTGGCCAATACATGGCAGCAGTAGCCAGGGTTTTCCAAACCAGATGAGAGCTGTTTCTGTGCAGCAATCCCATTCCCAGAGCGGCTGCCAGGTGCTGCTCTCCTCACTGATGCTTTTATTAGTCTGCTACGTCAGGTTATGTGATGACAGAAACTAATAGAGTTTGATATGGGGTAGGGGGAAAAAAAACAGGGAGGCTCGTAAGTATGTAAACAAAACAGGAACAAATGAAACCTTGGATTATGAGGGAGGACAGCCAACACTATTGAGGTTACAGATTTTCAATAAAACTCTCGCCACAACAGAGGAGAAGCAGGATATTTAAGTGCAGAAACAGCGCTGTTGAAAAATATGACGGTGGGTTTCAGCGACGGTGTTCTTATAGCCTAATAAAGACTTGACTGGCATCAAACACATTGAGGCGCTCAATATTTGCGGTCACTTGCAAAGCTATTAATTCCCGTCGAAATTATTCCCATTTTGTCAGCTTACAACCACAAACTTCATTGTATTTTGTTGGGTTTTTCTGTGACTGACACAAAGCAGAGCATAAGTGAGAAAGAGGAGATGAATAACTTACATATAAAAATCTGAAGTTTACCGCAAATTTATATTTATCTCCCTTTTTTGGGTAACCGTGAAAAAAAATCAACAGAAATAAAAAAAATCCAGCACAAACAATTTCCTTAAGAATTTGCCTGAAAAGTATATAGATAATACCTGCATGTAAGGAAATTTTAGTAAAAATACAGCCGTTCTCTTAGAAAAAAAGGGATTTGGGATGAAATTGTGAAGTTCTTTAAGGTACATATTTTTTAACAACAATGTCCAACCACTGAACATCACAAAGGGCACTCTCAAATATATAAAACTATAACAGAAAGAGTCTGGTACAACTGCAGGCACACCATAAAATAGATAGACCAGTCAAGGATGCCATTATTTAGAGAAGCAGCAAGGAGGCCTATAACAACTCTGGAGGAGCTGCAGAGATCCACAGCTCAGGTGGGAGAATCTGTTCACTGGACCTACTTTTAGTCAGCCACTGCAAAAATATGCTCTATATGGTATTATGACACGAGGAAAACCATGAGACATTAAGTTTACAGGCTGTCACAAGTCATGTATGGGATATATCAAACAGTGAAAATGCTCTGGTTACATAAGACCAATACTATATTATCTGGCCTTGTATACAAAATGCTATGTATGGCAGGAAACTAACCCCTTGTGCACACTATCCATATGGTAAAACAGGGTGGTATCAACATCATGCTGTGGGGATTATTCTCTTCAGATGAAACAGGTAAGCTGGTCAGAGTTGATGGGAAGATGGAGGGGCCTAACTATAGAGCTACCATAGAAAGTAAACGTATATTTGTACATGTGCTATGTTGTGTTAGTGCAGCACATAATTGTGCCTACTTGTTGTAAGGTGACAAAATGTTGAAAAAAGTATAATTACTTCTGCATGGCGCTGAATCAAAATTACACTGATGTACAGCAACTCATTGCAACATTGGCAAATTTCTGCATGGTGCATACAAATACCTTATGATGGAAAAAATAAGTAATTTCAGTCTCGTTTATTCTTCACATGAGTACCTTTAAATTTTCCTTTCAGACCAGGCGGTGCTTTAGCACTTGTTATATTAACGAAGGCTGAACTCTATTGCAATGTGGCTGTAGTTGGCTAAAAACACTTAATTTATTTTACCCTCTCTCACTCTTTGTATCCCTTAAATTGAAAACGTGGCACAAAAGTGTGCTCTGGTGTGTAATGTGAATTAATAGAACTCTTATGACATAAACCGACTAAATCTGATTAAATTAAACAAAACTTCTGGGACTTACAACATTTCAATAACTTTATTGGTTCAGGATTTATCATTACATCACCCATTTGTATTTGCTGAATCATTACCCATGAAGCCCTTTTGCTTAAAACCCCAACCCTTGAAAAACATATTTAATCCTCTGATGAACATAACAAATCGAATTAAATGATAAAAACCGAGAAAGTAGAACTGTGCAGCTTGCGTTAAGCTTCTTCCTCCTCCCCAAAAGCATACGCACAAATACTGCTGGGTAAAAAGTTTTCTTAATTTATCCAGTTTTTTTCCCCCTTTTTATTTTTTAAGGAAATCATGTCTCCATAGCTCAGTTAATGACTGATACTAAAATAAATTTATGAACATCTGCGCTGTTTCCTCCTCTTAGTAAGCAGCTCTGTCATGCTGTGATGTAATGTATGAATGTTTTAAACTCCCTTGGTACAAAAATAATCTTTTGTTACAGTTGTTGGCTTTATTACAACAGAGATATATCAAACTTGCAGTAAATTAATCTTATACTTTGGATTCTTTTCATGAAGCACCGGAGTTAACTTAGACAGGACTCACATACATTGCCAAAACAAAACATTTTCTGTTATTTTTTTTTCTAATATTATAATTATTAAGATTTTTTTTTATTAAAGTTATTACAAAGGCAAAACATTCCTTTCCAGACATCTGAGGCTGTTTTACATATTGTGTGATAAAGAACTGTCACCAGAACCAAGACCTATCTTGGAAAACAATTAAATTGAAAATAATTTGCCAACCAAACAGTAAAATCAGCAGTAAATCATTTAAACTTTTGGGGATTTATTTTACCACTGTTTTAAACTTTCTATTTTTCTCTCTGCTCCTGGTGACTTTATCATTAAAATCCTTTAGGCATAAGGCCCCTTCGTGGGGATAACATATCTGTTGACTTCTTTAGTCACAACGTGTAATGCATAAACAGAGGTGGGTAGAGTAGCCAGAGATTTTACTCAAGTAAGAGTAACACTTCAACATACTTTTACTCAAGTCAAAGTAAAAAGTACCACGCCAAGAAATTACTCAAGTAAGAGTAAAAAGGTATTTGTTCCAATAACAACATCTACTGTTTACTGCAAGGTTACTTCACCTGTAAATGGCTGGATGAGATAACATGTGTTGTGAATGGTATTTTCTATCTCAGCAGATAGAAAATACCATTAAAACAACAAATCTTGTGTGCAAACAAAAAGTCTCACCTTAATATAAACTGTACATGTGTGTCTGTCTGGTGAATTTTTGGTTGTTCTTTATTCAGTAAAGTTACTCACAGTGGAGAGGGTAGCCAGACATTTTACTCAAGTAAGAGTAGTGATAATTCTTCATTATATTTACTCAAGTAAAAGTAAGGACAGCACAGTAAAATTACTCCCAAAAATACATTTTGTTCAAAATGTAACTCAATTAAATGTAACTGAGTAAATGTAGCTCCTTACCATCTACCTCTGTGCATCAATTTGTGTTTTTCCTTTGATTCTGAAAGAAATTTGTCTAAACAGAAACAAACATACAGCAGAAAAATGTTTGCTTGTGTTCTTTCCTTTAACGTCAAGAATTCCAACAATAAATTATGTGCACTTCTTACATAATTCTATAATGCCTACAGACCAGGGAAAACACATTTTCACCTACCAGCCTAAAATCATCGCAGTGCTTCAATAATCACTCTGGCACTTGGTAAAAACCCAGCATTTTTTTTGTATGCTGGCTTGCAACATTAAAGCCATTCCAGTATCCTCTAATTCTCAACATTTCCTCACAAGACTATCTACTTTTTAACTGAGCTGAAAAGAAGGAGTGGGCAAAAAATGTGGTACAGAATCCAACATGGATCTATTTTATACCAATCATGGCTTTTCAGTGAAGAAAATAAAGTTGGACTGAGTTGGACTGCAGCCATGGCTTCTTTGACTAGAGAATAAGAGGCTATATTGAATTTCACACTGCAGCTGAAAAACAATTGTATTTTTCTCCTCGCTGCTTGAGTGAAAGTGCCCACCCACACGTTGCTAGACTTCCTTAAGGTTATCTTAGGCTGTATACAAATCCACAAATGACCTTCTTTTAAAATTTGTTCTCTGTGGGGAACATAGTGCACAATAGATTCCACATGATCTGCAAAGAAACACTGCCTATGATGTTTCTGTGAATATTTTTGCTTAGGTAATAAGCACTTCTATCATGTTCAGTTTGCTCACAGATTTCTTCTAATTTTGATGATTTTGTCAGACCTAATTGTCTCTTATGAGCAAATAAATTTTAATATCACACAAAAATAGTCATAGCAATTGCAGCAATAATGTATTCAAACGATATTTTAATTTAAAACAAAATCATTTTCCCCACCTTCCTAGGAGAGGCGGGCTTACCAACATCCTCAATCGCTAACTAATCCAGAAGGTCGCAAAAGAACACAGAACAGTATCTAAAGCCCTGCAGGCCTCACTTGCCTGATTTAAAATTAGCGTTCAAGGTTTTAACAATAACACACACAGACTGGGCAAAAATGGCGTCTGAGGCAGAGTCCCAAGGTAAAATCAACTGCTGACCGAAAATAATGCAGAGGACTGACTCTCATTTGCCATAAAAAGCTTGGAACAGCTGGACAAAAAAAAAAAAGAAAGAAAAAAGAAAGATAGACCCGGGCAGCATGGTTTAATCAATGGATCCTGAAATCTGGTATCTAACAGAAAATCCTGAAGGAGAATGCTTGGCCATCAGTTAAAACCTTCAGCTAAAGTGCACTTGAATCATGCAGGACACGGATCCAAAGACCACCAGCTAGTCTTACGTTAAATGTCCGAAAATAAGAAAACTGCTACAAAAAACAAACAGATAGAACAGAACAAAATGAAGGATTTGGTCAAAGTCTGGACTTTAATGTATCTGAGATGCAGAAGCACAATCTTAACTCAAGCAGTTATGTAAAATTCCTCCACAGCGACGCTAAAGACTCATTGCCAGCTTTTACAAAGATTCGAACATAGTTGTTGCTGCCAAGGGAGGCACAAGTAGTCATTAGGTCTACGGCAATTACTTCTTACGGGATCAGAGTGCTTTTTTTCCCCTAAATAAATGAACTCATCAGTACTCAGGGTTTTCTTTTCATACTGACATTTGTTTGATCGGAAACATTTCAGCGTGACAAGAAAGCAACGGCAGCAGCAATCTGTAAGTGGGGGAAGCACTTTTTCACACCACCGTGGCGTCTTCCTCCAAACTCTACGCAGTCACAAGTCTCTCTCCCAAGAAACGCAACTCTCACCTCTTGTCCCGTTTTATTAATAGAAAACTCCCACTCGAGGTGTGTAATTAAAAGAACTGTGACCAGACCTTGTTCGTACTCTGTCTCCCATCCTTCCTCCCCCCTGATTGTTGGTTGCATCCACTGTGACAGTGCAACACAAGCTGTTAATTTCCCACCCTCCCCCAAAACAACCCTGCTTCCCGTTTTAATCCATCACTCCAAGATTGTCACCCTACCGTCGCTCGGTGGTCGCGTTCGCCACCAGCCGAGATGTTACACTTTTTACCTGCAGCTCTCCTCGGAACGTCGCTAATTGAAGCGCGTTCCTCTCCCCGCTCTCTTCCGCCTACTTTTTCACCTTGTCAGTTTGTCATTTTTGTCCTCACTGTCTCCAGCGCCTGCCTCTGTTAGCACTTCTGCAGAGACGCTGCGAGGCAGCAGCTGTGGAGAGCGTTTCCCACACAAGCAAGAATTGTTGACCTTGGTGTTTAGGCTTGGTCACCGCCATGATTAATGCCTCTACAAGACAAGAAGCCCCTACCTCCACCTGCCTCAGCCAGTCTATATCTTTTAACACTAATCTTCCCCGTCCGAGAGATGATGCGTGTAAAAGATTTGTCCTCATGATACACCAATCTTCTCTTCAAAACTGCTGCTGAAGAGAGGGAGCGAACAACTGCAAACAGGGGAGTTTTAGCTTCACAAACACATTTTTTTTTTTTTTTTTTGGTTTTCTCCCCCTTTCAGAATGATGAAACACGTTGTACTGGGCTCATCTGGAAGGTGTACATGCTGGCTGTTGTTCGATAAGGCAGTTTACCAGTTTGCGTTTTACCCTCAGGAAGAAGAAGCGCCTGTGTGTTTTGTGGTTGTGAAGTTAAAAATCCCTCAAGGACAAATGCGCTAAGAAGAAAAGCTGTGCTGCCATTAGGAGTCCCATGCTCCCTCCTGGCGCGGAGCATAAAGCAAAACAAAGCATTCAAGCAATGAATCAACTCAGATAGATCTTTCAGGCACCATAAACAAGAATCCTAATACAAGCTGGGAATAGACTAAAGTTATAATAGTCTCAGAAATACAAATATTCACCTTCGGGTGTACAATATATCTTGCCGGTGTCATCTCCTGACAGAATGATATTTGTTCAAAGACTTCATACAGAGATATGTACTGTTTTCATTTAATTGATTTTTTTGTCCCTGTGTCAATATCTCTAGTGGAGAAGCCGAGCAGTAATTTGCTGTTCCCATTACACAGACTGCATTGTTTTTATTTTCCCTTCTGCAGTGCTTTGTGTCCTTAAATTCACTTAAGCAAAGTAATGTGAAAACCTTTGCATTATTTAGTTCATTCTTCATTTATTGTATAATTACATACAGGCTCAGACGTTTCCGTTTAGATTCCTGTATGGCAGCTTGCTAAAGTGATCGGACCCCCAGAATATTTTCCACACTGTGTCACGTTGCAACCACAAACGTCAATGTATTTTATTGTTTTGTTTTTTTTGTGGTAGGCTAAGGAGGTCCATAGTAAGGCCTGGGAGCCTTTTGCTGACCCCCGAATGATTCTGTGTGGCCCAAAAAGTCACAAATGAAAGATTTGAATTGAAGCCAAAGACCAGTATATCAAAGCAGTGATGTCAGAGTTCAGTGTATGTCTGATGACAAACCATAGTTTGGAGAAACTGGGGTTAAGGTAAAATTAGCTTTAAAACCCATTAAGAACGGCACTGTTTGTGTTTAAACAGCCAGTTCACGATACAAAGCAGAAGGGTAAAAAAAACCCACATTATTTTAATAAAATATTTTTTTAACATAATCAGTTGGATTAAAGAATAATAACCTTTTGGGTAATTCTTAATGTTGTTTCTTCTAGGCATCACAGGGGGTGTTGCACAACTAATGGTCCTTTTCCATTAGCACTGCTCTGCTCAAGCTGGACTAGCTTCTACTCAACTTTACATTGTTTGGGCCGTTTTCCACAACAATGGGGAACCACCTTAACGTTGGTGAGACCATTAAGATGAAACACTCTTGATGCAGGAGCGTGTAGGAAGCTATAGAGCTGTATCAAACGGAAGAGTATGAGCCAGATGACGTGGGAGCGTAAGCTGATGGGACCCAACGTTAGCTTGCGATGGCGGTCATATATACAATAAACTCAACGTACAACGATTTAATGATTGAAGATGTTAGGTATGGTAATATATACGCTGTGGGTGTTTCTCATGACCGTGCTGTTGCAAATATATTGATGCAAACTGTCTATCTGGGCGTTCAACCGAGCCTCTCAGGGGTGGAATGTCATTATGCCCGGTTTCATGAACGTGCAGCGGTTGCAAAACTTTAGGATGTGCGAAAAAAATGTTTAGCTTGCTGTGCAACAAACTGCATCTCGCTCTGGAGGCACAAGCCACGACTTTCAGTGAATGTGTGCCCCTTAAATGGGACATATCATGCAAAGTCCACTTTTTTTTAGCCTTTTACATTTTGTTGTGCACTTGAAGTCTCAAGGAGTGCATTAAAGTTGAATGGAGTCTTTCCAGGTGCTGGTGCAAGATATCTTTGTATTCTGCTTGGGTCACATTGTTCAATCCGTTCAGTTTTCTCTATTCTTTTTAAAAAATGTTTTAACAATAAATGTTTCAACAATGATCCTAAGGTATTTGCTGCAGAGGGTCTAAACAAGATCATGGACTTCAGGCTAACCAATTTCACAAATTCAACAATTATTATCTCTTACAGCAATTTTATTGCCCAACTTCAAGGATGCAAACGCTTCAGGTGGATAAGTGAAAATGTTCGGTTGATGGGTGTATCAACCCATACAATTCATTACACTGTTCCCCAACATCCGAAAGGTTCTGTGCGGCTAGATAATCGCTGGTCTGCCATCAAACAGCAAAAGAAACGGCTGAACGGGGAGGAGAGCTTTGCTCTGCTACTATAAAAATGATTTTAAAGTCCTTCTTTCAAAAGTTCTCATCATGGCTGAGGCAAAAACCTCCTCATAAAGCCTTAGATTTTGGAGCAAATCAGACAGTCTCGTCTCTCCTCTCTGCTTCTGTCACGCTGGGTCTGTGGATAACCAACGGGAGTAGAATACAGAACAGCTAAGGTGTGTGTGTGTGTGTGTGTGTGTGTGTGTGTGTGTGTGTGTGTGTGTGTGTGTGTGTGTGTGTGAGAGAGAGAGAGGGTGTAGAGTGATTTGGCATTTGATTCCCTGCCAAGAAGGTACTAAAAAGGGGCTAGTACCAATTAAACATTATGGAAAACCCTAATAACCGAGTTGAGCCTTAGTATTACTTCAATACAAAGCAGCCGTGTAACAATTGCTCAAGTAGGAGTGCAAAAGTATTTAGTCAAAAAGCTACTCAGTTACTGAGTAAGTATTTGACCAGAATATTTGGGTTTAAAAATAATGTAATCAGACAAACAAAGTATTCAGCTGGATCTGCACTATAATTGGACCATTCTACAACATGAATATTCTTTGACTCAAGTAATTTAATTGTAGCTCCGGCATTATGTTCAGAGTTGTTGTCCTGCTGGCAGGTGGACCTTTGCCCCAGTCTCAAGTCGTGCAACTTACGAACAGCCGTCTTGCTGGATTGCCCTGTATTTATGATAGCTAATTTTGGGCTTAGCTTTATAGCAACATATTTCAAAGCATTTTATGCATTTCACATGTTTTGCTGCTATTCATTTAAGGTGGAAGGGACCTTCAAGTCAAATCAATAAAAGCTAAGGTTGTTTTTCATGTGCTAGGCAATAAACCAACCCAAACAAGCCGAAGTACTGCAGGTCACACAAAAGGAGCAGTTGGTGTGAATATATTCTTTCATGCATTATTATGACTGTTAAAGGGGCATCTGGCTCTGAAAGGGAAAGAAAAGGTCATGCATTCACATAAAAACTCCATTTGGGAAGGATTTATAGCTTTGACCTAAATAAAATCAAAGGAATCATGGAATATTTTAATCACTGTATTGGCAACACTACTATTCTACATTCAGTCTATAGCATAAGAAATGAGTGATATGTTGTCAGCACAAAGATTGGGTTTAAAGGTTTAAATGAAAGCATGTTGATGTAAACAGATGCTACCCTTCAATTCTAATGAAGCTTTAGCTCTTTTGCAAACAGGAACAGTCAGGCTCAATATAAACAAATACAAACAAATGCCAATTTTCTTTTCCATTTTTATATTTGAAATATTAGCTCAAGTGATGTAGACACTGTTGCAAGGTACTGTATGGTTATCGAGTTATCTAACGCAGATCTTTGTGGATTTTTGCACTGTATCAGAATAAGGTTTACAAATGTTTTGTCTGCAGATGCTCCCCACGAAGCACATCCTCATTCACTAACAGTAAAGGTCAAACTTCCAGCGCTAAACCTTCTCATCCACAAACACTGACACAAGGCTGACATTTTCCCTCCGTGAACTGCAGCTCCATCTTTGCATTTCATATTGCCATCTTTGACTGAAGTGCTCCATTTTTACACGAGATGCTCTGAAGGACCCCTTGACCAGATGAAAGCAATTGTCGGTTAGCTCTCTGATGTCTTTGTAATGCATATTTGCGGCTTTGGTGAAAGTACTACAATCATATAAACGTGTTTTCATCTCTGGACTGTGCTACAGCAGGGCTTGCTTTGCATAGTGAAAAGCCCTTCTGTACCATAGACATTAATTTCTTAATGTCACAGTTTTCCAAAAATGTCATGCTCATGAAATATAATGAGCTCTGTTCTTGTTTCCATTTGTTCCAGGAGGAAGGGGAAGGACAAACTCTTATTAACAATGCACCACCAATCTCAATTTAAAAAAAAAAAAAAAAGACAAAACACATTAATTCAAGCAAGATGAAATGTATTAATTTGGTGTAGACATGTCGTACAACCTGGTGACACTGCCACTCAGCTGGTGGTTAAAAAGGAACGATAAATAGAAATAATTCAGCCATTGTATTAATAAGTCCCTTGTTTTAGCTATTTTTTATATATGTGGAGTTTTACAACGGTATCCAGTTTTTGAGCTCCCCTGACCTTTGCTGGGTGAAACAAAAAGAAAACAAAGCATTTCTCAGCAGAAGGCTAAAAAAAAAAAAGATCAGATGGTAATTGTCATTTGAATAAATGAACCTATGACATCCGATATGTAAACTGCTGTGTTACCTGGCTGTATTTTAAATCAATCTCCATGTCTAGAATGCTGGGGGAAAAAAAAAACCTGTCTTGTTTTGTAGATGCAGTCATGATAAATGACCCCTGTCACTTCCTAACTCCCTGACAAATATACTGTATCACCAGTGACAGGTGCACATAAAAGCCATCCTCTTTTTTTATGCCACGGTGTTGTCTTTTAGTGAAGTAGAAGGAGCAGAATGATTGGATTTGAATTTGTAGCATCAACGGTTATTGAAGTTTATGCAATGAAACAGCCTGAATGCAATCTAACTTCAACACTTTTTAAAAAAAAAAAAAATACAGTTTGATACGTCGATCCTTTTTAGTGAATAGCCAAACACAAGCGTCTACATCCACCCGATCAACCGAAGCCATTACTCGCTAGGAACTCAAACTTTTTCATATTCATGGCTTCGACCACCAGTGACTCATGGAAAATCTCAATAAAACAAGAGGCATGTTGCAAATGCATGTCTTGATGGTCTGGAAATCGCCTGCCGTCTTTCCTCTATTTAACTTAAAAGATTGCATTATCATCTAAATGTGCCGTATTGTCAATGATTTCACGATATTTTCCCGTCTCTGATGAGTTTGTTTTTGCTTTTGTTTTAGAACGTAACTTTAAATCAGCTTGTTATTCATATTACCAGTCTAGTGTGTAACACTGTGTCTTTGCACCTGTCACACCCATGTTTCCCCATTCTGGGACGATAAAGGTATCTTGTCTTATCAAACCTGAGTTTGCACATGATTTATAAAATAGGGACACAGGTAGATTTGCTCCAAAGATGGCCTAACAAAGCAAACACTGTTTTGTTTTGTTTTTGTATTAGGCATTATGCATTCATTTAAGGGAGACGCCACCAATATTTATGTATATTTATGCAACCAGAGAAAATATTTCCTCATTCTTGATCACCAAAATCATTTATGTTTTACAGATTCCCCTGAAAGAAAATCTAGTGCAGCGGATAAAGCTAGTGATAATTTTGGCATTGCAGAAGAATGAAGAGAAAGTGAGATCTGCATTGCTGACATTACAGAAAAACTGCAAAAAGACAAAAAAAAAAAACAAAAAAAAACACCAGTCAGGTAATTGATTCTGTCTCATACAAAGTCTCCCTGATGTTTTTGCGAATGTTTTTAATGTGGAAATAAATCAGTAAAAATTTATTTGGAATCAATTTGTCATTTTACAGCGGGACATTCCAACAGATGCCTTACATACTAATTTTAATAAATAAATAGTAAATAGATTAACCAAGATCCATCTTTATTCGGTCTTTAGGGTGAGGCCCACTGCAGAATCCCTGCCCCTACAGCTTAAAAAAAAGGGGTGAGAGGTGGGAGTGGCGAATAGCGAGTGAAGGGGTCAGTTTGAGGGAACAGGTCGGGCGCAGTGGGTGGCTCCTAAGCGAGCACGCCGCCAGTGCACCGTGATGGGATCAAAGACTTTTTCTCAATTTATTATGCCAGAAAAAAACACAACAAAACAAGAAACAGTGACAGTGAAACATGAAATTTTAAAAGGATTTCAACACCAGGGAATAAAAAAGAAATCACACTGCAGGAGCAGTGTAGTCAAAATAAATTATTTGGAGTGGGAGGCGACAGCACGGAAAATGCAGAAAGGGACAGGCATGTGAATGATTTGAAGAAAAGAATTCATGACAACCTGGCCACGTGTTACACGATTTTCATTAACACAGCAAACTTTATGAAAAAAAAGGAAATATACAACAACAAAATGTCCAAAGGGCTCTGAAGAGTTAATCAAAAATAATACTAAAAAGGTAAAACATATTTCCCCACAACTTCTGCACCCGTGGTGTTTGCGATTGAAGGCAGAACTGCGACCTGATAAAAAAGTTGGTGCAAATTGCTCCCATCTGCTGGGCTTGATGAGCAGGACTGCTCCTGCATTTATTTGGCGCACATTGCTTTCAGAATCCATTACTGGGAATAAAAAAGCAAATAGCAGGAGAAAACAACTGTGAAAGATGTAGGGAATTGCACTGCTTTAACCCTAAATCTCCGAAGATATTAAGTTTTCTACTTTACTGTTTGTTGTTTAGTTTACTGATGACACCTAAATGAGCCAGCATGTCCTGTCCACTGAAAGATCCATAGGAGCGCCACCACAATATCCAATGTTTCCAAAGTATATGTGGTAAATAACCTGGCATACAGGTGTCACTGCAATGTTTTTTTTAATACATTTTAACTCTGCAGTGACAAGAAGAAACAAAGATAATCTATAATTTGTATCAACTACTCCAAACTTATGCTTAGTGGAAAGGGCAATCAGAAAGGCCTTTTTTTGGGCAATGTTTTCAAACACAACTTCCCTGTTCTGTGAGCTGCCAAATACTGTAGGCAATAAACATGCAAATGTCAAACAAGGTAGGGATGTAAGTACATCTTATGATATAACAATACCACAATACTTCTCATCAAAGTGAAGTTTATCTTGCAAAGCACCATCCAGTTGTTCTCAGCATGTGAGCCATTAAAATTGCTTTTATCTATGTTTAGGACACAGACTTTTAAGGTTGGAAAGGCGTTTTTTTATGTTCCGCTGCCCTGTCGTGTTCACAATAATAAAGGTGCTGTCGGCAGATCCACCATTATAGATACTCGGTAGAAAAAAAAAAAACAGAGTGACAGATGAGATACAAATGATGTTCAGGCAGAATGTTTAGAGTGGCAAATAGCTCCTAATAAGATAAGAAAATACCTTTATAGTCCCCCAACGGGGAAATTTAGGCACAACAGCGGCAAAAACACAGAGTTACACACTAGATCAGTAATATGAATAACAAGCTAATTTAAAATTAAGTTCTAAAGCAAAAGAAAATGAACTTATGAGAAGGGCAAAAAAAGAAAATATTGTGCAATTATTGAAAATAGGGCCTTTATTAAGATAAAAATGCAATTTTTTTAGTGAGTCTTTTGATTAGCTCAAAATGTAAAATGCTTAGACTGATTAAATCAGAACTAGATAAAGCTGCACCAGCAGCACCAGATTCTTTAAAAAGCATTTTAGAGATTTATCAAAATCTTTATCGCATTTGTGGAAATGTCAATGCATTGGGGGCATCAGGACCATTTGGAGTTAGACGAGCACAAATACCACAACATATAAATATGGGCTTGAATGTTCTATACTGATTAGATTATTTTTAACACAGTTTGTGATTTGTGAAACCTTTGCTCTATTTTTAACGTACCCAAAAATGTTAAAATCTTACCTCCTTCTCATGAAGCCGCCTCGTCTTGTGAGCTGGATGTATTCCTGTACCCTTAATTTATACACAAGTACTATACTAAGCCTAAATGAACTACATTTAAAGAACTAAATAAATAGGCAGTTACATAAAGATCATTGCACTAAAATTATGCATGACATAAACATAACATAAAAATGCAATTTTAGGATCATTGAGCCATCATTGATAAATTACCTGATCAAATAAACCTATAGCCATTACTGCATGGTTGCATCAAACTATACTGTTTTTATTCCCGATTTAAAGGAGCCAACCGCCTCTCTACATCACATCTACAGGAAGCTCCAGAGTGGAGGAGCACAGAAACTAATGCTGCCTCCTGTTGTGCACAGAAAGCCTGCAGCCAAGATTCAAATAACAACCCAGCTGAATATGAACAACCTAGTCATCTAGGAGGGTAGCGTAGAGCGGTGCTCAAGTCCACATCTTTTCATAATCAAATTATTTTAAACTTATTAAACTTAAACACATTTTCCCCCTTGAAAAAAATCCCCATGGGCATCATTCTGGAAGAAAAAGCACAGTTTGTCTCCGTTTTCCATCTGAATATCTGGGCAGTTATTGAGTAATACAGACTACTGATTACTTCCTATAAAACCGAAAAACATAATGAAAATCTAGCACAGTAACCACAAACAGATTTAATTGAAATAAGTCACCTATATTTTTATAGTTGAAGTATAGACGACAAACTCTGCACTCCTGAAACAGATCTAAAGCAATTTTTTAAAATACCTCCGTCTAATTTTGTTGTCTAACTAATTAGTGCGTGAAAGCTGCAGAGTAGGTGACTCATCAAACCGAAGCCTCTCTCTGACATCACAATGATTGTGCCAGTCACTGCCTGCTGTGCTTCAACTTATATTTCAATAGAGCACAGATAAAAAAAAAAAATTATTCATCTAAAGCCAATAATATTGAAACTTAAAATGTTTCGAGGTGCTTTGTAACAAAATTATGAGACAGAAAGAAGACTGTGCGTCCTGCTGTGAGAAGCTCGTCTGAGTCCAAATGTTTCCTCATTTCGCAAAGCTCTGCCCCACTACGCACGTTTCCCTTTCAGTCGTAATCAATACTTTGCCTTGGTTTGATGCGGCAAGACACGAAACATCTTCTCGGGGACGCTGAAAAGCCGAGCAGTGAGAAACAATTGGCCTCTTCTTGGCCCCGTCTTGAAGAGCCAGACATTTGTAGCAGTGTGTCTTGCAAGAACAGCCTAAGAGTTAATTTCCTGGCTGTGATTTGTGGGAGAGAAGCATCAACAAGCTGCCGCAGACTGGAGCATGAAAACCATTACTTCAATCCCTCACTCCCTGACATTAATAGGATGAATAAATGTTTTGTTCCCTTCTTAATTTGGATGAATTTATCCAAATGCCAATGAAAACAAGTAAATATCCATCTCTGCTTCGCTACAGATAAAAAAAGACCAAGGAAGCTCACTCAGCTTTTGCTCTCCCCCTTATACCCACCACCTACTTTTGTGAATGTATTTTGCGCTGAGCTCATATATCAGATGCTAAACAAAATGACCTAGACTGGGAATATGTACTGGAGCAGGTTTTGATTTATGGAAAGGGTTTGTTTTAAGTCAATTCACTCTTGCCTGGAAGAGGGTGGTCGGAGGGAATGCTCCTTTGCAGGTATTGCAGTAAAAGGTTGCTTTTTTTAGACATTTGATTTACTCAATAAGGCACACAAATCGTACTAAATAAACAGTGCCTTGTCAAACATCAAAGACACAACAACCTTACAAAAGCAGGAAAACAATACAAAGAAAATTTGGGGGCAGCTTAGGTCAAAGATCAATGGGAAACAACACAATACGAGGTTGATTGTAATGTTGTAGCTTCTCAGAGTGCACAACAGTAAATGCCCCCCACCACCCCAGCAGATTAAGTTAAAGATCTAAAGCTGAAGACATTTTAACGGCACTAACAGAATTTTTTAGTAAAATCTATCACCAGATGTAGAACAACAAGTTCTTCTATTTGTTTTGCTACATTGTTGTAGATAATAATCACCTTTACTCTCATTGCAACATACATTCCAATGAAATTTGCATTTAGCCCATCCCCTTGGGGAGCAGTGTGCAGCACCCAGGGTGTTAAGGCTCATGGAGCCAAAGTGGCAGTCTGTGGGAGTTGAACTCAGAACCTCCGGGGCACAAGCGCAATGCTCTAACCACTAGGCCACCACTCCCCATTGTGTTTATTGTGTGTATATCTACTCACAATAAAAATGTTGTCTACCAAAAACAAGCTTCTACGAGCACGTCGCCGGAAGACCGTGTCTGTAAACTCATCAGCTTCCTTTTGGTTCGAACCATTTGTGTCTTTCTGTTTATCTCTCTCTTTTTTGCAATATTTCAAATGAACGTCATCCTTCTAAGGAGAGTTCTTGTATTCTTTTGATCCCTGTGTGAGGATGCTGGAGGGACTCCAGCGGGGGGTGGAAGAAAGGGCAACAATAAAACACACAAATGCAGTTTCCGAAGAGGACCAGGGCAGGGTGGAATGGCTAGATGTCTATATCAAAAATCATCCTAATGGAACATATCGACCAGATGTCGATGTTTCCTGCAGGACTTCTGCATCGCTTGCTACTTCTGCTAAAAACAGTTACCAAGCAGACATATAAACGGATATCTGATGAGCCCAGTCCTATCAGTCAAGCGCTTCCAGATTTTCCCATATTATCACTATTGTTACAGACTTGAGGACAACCGATACATCGTCCGGCTAATATTTTTGGCCGATATTGTTGTTTTCTTCCCGGGTCTCCATCGGCCGATATGTGCATGCATCCATTAGCGCATTCAGCAGCCATGCCTTGACATCATGTGAAGTGCATATATTGTTGCTCCCTCCGTGGCAGTGGTCAGTCTTTTCTGCTCCTTCTCCCCGCTGAACAGAAGAAGCAACAAATGTTATCGCTGTGTCTCAGAACTTGCGTTTCTTATTTTTAGCATGTAAATAGAGGAAGCAAAAGCAATATCGGCTTCAAGAATCAGCTCCCCAAAAATCGGCAGCACATATTGGGCATTGGTTAGACTGACATCAATCAAAATAATCGGTATTGGCATTGGCCTTAAAAATCTAGCAATCTCTATTTCAGACAACACCACAAGGGAAAAGTAAGAAGTACCTTCACTCAGCAGTCGGAAATAGATAACTGAAAATCAAACTGTATGCTACGCTGTACTAACAAATCACATCCCTATGTCAGCTAAAACAAGCATAATATGGCATGTAGTCATTATATGAGTGGCGAATGAGCAAAGAAACCAATCAGACGCCAATAGTCACTGGTCTGCCATAATGTTAACTGATGTCAGCTCATCAGCTCGATTCTTCAGGTCCTTGTGATATAGACGCAGCAGAATTAACATTTCTTTCTTCAGAGAGCTTTTCCAACACCTTGTGTTTTGTTAAGTCCTGCAGCGGAAATCTATACTTCACTGCAGAGCTGTGCCTTGACTGGGCAAAGACATATTTTTTGTAAAGAAATGACTAGTTGATATTCTTAAATTTTACCGCAGTGAGAATCAAATGCAATTTCAGAAAGACCAGTGAACCTGCAAAAATGCTTTTAAAGCCCAGGCAGGACGATCTTACAGTAGGGCCCAACGAACACCCAGCAGAGTACAGCGCTGGGGTCAGGAGGCCAGAAGCCCACTGCGTGCTGCTCGACCCTCAGAGGAGCTGCGCTGTCATTCGCTGGTGAAAACCGCTCCGCAAACTTGGGTGGCAGACCGCGTTTTGCTCCACATCATTGTTCACACACAGCGGCAAATATCCTCCGCTCCCCAAATCCCTGTCTGAATTACTGACGGTCACAACAGCAAAGAGAGGAACGTAACAGAGAGAGAGGGAAGAATCACACAAAACAACGGGGAAACGCAGCCGAACCACCTGCACTGCTGCTTCGGCAACAACGCTGCTGCTTTCACTGTTTCACTCATACAGAAGGTTATATAGATTTGATCTGGAAACTATTCTTTGAGAGACAGAAAAAAAACTTAAGAGCGGACTGAGATGACAGTACACAGTGTGGATGGCCTGACCATAAAAAGGCTGCGATCAGTGAGATATGGCAGATAAACATCAAAGGTCACAAAATAATCCCCGTTGGAGGTGGAAACTCTCCACAAGTACCGCACGGCCTGTACTTGACCACTCTCCTTTTTACAAGCACTTGGCGGCGATGAAGAGCCTCACCTTGGCTTTGGCAAGTAAGCCAGCCTTTGTTAATTTCTGATGCATTTGGAAACTAGTAATTAAGCGCCCACACCTCCAACCTCCCACATACTCAGACACACCACCTCCAAGTTTTTAACCCCCCTCCACCTCCCATGGACTGAAAAATTGACATGCTCTGGAGACCCAGTGAGTAATTATATTTGTAAAGAGCAGTGATACAAGATACTCCCCCCTGACTGGGACTGATTACACATCATTAGAAGAGAGCCGCAATGAGGCTTGTGCACATGCATCCTGCGCATGCGACCAAACACACACACGCACGTACAATGTCTTATTCGCTTTCTCTTTCCATCTCTCTCTCATTCACACACACAAACTCATATCCACAGATATACACACACACACACACATGCACACACACAGATCAATGAGCAGAAATCCAAACACTGTTTGTCTCTGGTAAACAAACCCTCCACCTCGGGGCCCTGACCCAAGCCCAGTTAGACAAGTAGTAAGAGGACAGTCTGAATGGTGTAAAACTCTACACTCGATAATTCATCCGGTGATAAGCGTTCTGCGTTGGGTCAATAACTAATTAAAGATAAGATCTAAAAATGAATTCTCATTCATCTTAACAGGTTCAAATATGAAAGTTTGCAAATGGGGCTGCAAGGAAAATTGTGGTCCACCCTTTGAAGCAATAATTACCAATGCAGCAGCGCGGGGCTAAGAGTCGCAGGAGGGAGGGGCTGATGGAGCTCCAATAGGAATCGCAGAGACTCCTCTTTAATTGGGACATGGAGACTCGACCGATCAGATTCCCTGAAACGAATCAGGATGCCTTACCCCGATATTCAGCTCTTGTAAGGATTTCACCTGAATTTAGCTTTCTTTCCAATTATATTTCCTTTTCCCTGCTGTTGCCCCATGGTAATTATAGAAGCTCCTGCTAAACTAGATACATAGGTTTTCATTTAAATCTATATTTCACAACACACTGAGCAATAGTTATATCATTTCATAGCATTTGAGTGAAAGCGCTCCGAAATGTAAAACTTGAATGACAGTACAGATGTTGGTGCATATGTTTGAATATTCCCATATATCAATGTATTGTTGGCATTTTATTTTAGCAACCCATAACTGTCAATCGTTGGTCCAGCCACCGTTCAGCCTCAAGACTTTTGGGTTAGGTCTGAGGCAGCCTTTTTTATCTAGAGACCATTTTCTTGATTATTTTGCACAACATAGCAAAAGCTCAGTCTGACAGCATTGAGAGAATCTGTAGAAAAACATTTTTTTTTTAGTTTTACCACATACTAACAATTGGATTTACATCTCAACCTTGATTGGGCCATTGTACAAAATGAGCACGCTCCGACTGAAACGATTGAATTCGACCTCTTTCCAAACATTTAGGGTTGTTTTTCTGCTTGACGGTGAACCTTCACCCCAGTCTCCAGTCTTTGGAAGCCTCTAAGAGATTTCTTTGTAGATTGCCCTGTTTTTAGCTCCATCAAACTCTCAAACAACAATGGGCAGTCTCCCAGTCCCTGTGAAAGAAAAGCATCGCCGCAGCATGGCGATGTTTTTCTTTCACAGGGACTGGGAGCCTAAATGTCTGGCCAGAGCTACAAGTCATGTTGCACAAACCGGTATGGAAAGTCCACAGCGGAGTCCATAGCAAAGTACCCACCTCACCCTTAATCTATATTTTATAGCAGAGAGAAAAATCTATTATTCTGCTGCATTTGAGCGAGAAGCTCTGCAAATATAATGCTTAAATGACAGCAGAATGGGAGTGCTTATCTGAAATGGCTGCCAGAGACACACACACACACAAAAAAAGACATTCTATAATTCTATTTATCATGGTTTGCATTTTTTGTAATCAGAAAGAATTTGTTGATGAAAATGTTTTTCTCACTCTCCGCGTTGTAACTCTTCAACGGGCTTGTTGGGGAGGGTACATCTAATAGCTTTAGACATATTGTTTCTGCTAGTTGTGTCAAATATTCAGTATGTTGTGTGGATTTCAAAGGTGTTTTGCTGCATTATTAATGAGACAACCAGATTGCAAGGGGAGGGTGCGAGAGCTATGATAACGTCAGAAAGTCTAGTTTCAGATGTCTCGTCTGCTTTTGACTTAAAGTCATCTTCATATCCAATTCTCTCTGCTTTCACTGTTCCTTTTTCCCTTTAGGTCACCTAATTTAATAGAGTTTCCTTTTCCTATATTTCTCTGTTTATGGATCTAGCCTTTCTTTTCTTGGTGCAATTACTTCTTCTGTGTGGAATCTATTGACATGTAATATAATGAAATAACGCTTTGGGATTTACATTAATCCAGACGTCAGGTGACCTGATATTACGCGTACATCCAAAACAAACAAGCTTACCTTATCTATCAAGCTTACCTAATTCTGTTTGATGTAGATTACCTCTAAAACTGCAGGCACAAATATTGATGTATGAAACGGAGGACAGGAAATCCCAGTTTCTCATGCTGTTGCAGTTTATGACTGAATATCTTCACACAGCTTAGTGTTAATTGGCCCATCACGGTCTTATTTCTCTCTGGCCTCAGTTTTATTTGGTTTATATGAGCGTGCCTGTAATAAAGCTTTAATGCCGTACCATGGAGAGATTATCTGACCATGCTACAGCGATGGACATTATCACTCTACTACATGCATCACTTCTTCTCCGCTCATTGGTTGGAATAGTGGTTGGGGAGCTCGCCACGAGAGATGCTTTGTAAACTGTATTTGTGTCTGCGAACGTGTGTGTTTTGGTGCTCTTGAGTGTGTGTGTGTGTGTGTGTGTGTGTGTGCGCGCGCATGTATGGCTTGTTCTTGTTTCGTCTCACTGACTGTGTCTGCAGTGTGTTAGATGATGTGAGACCTAGCGTGTGTGTGCTTGTGCGGGCGTGCTGCTAGAATTTGTACGTGGTGTTTGTCAGCAGGGTGCGCAGGCTTGTAGAATGACATTTGGTGAAACGTGGCGGCGGGAGAGGAAACATCTGACTCATAATTGAAGTGCCATGAAAGAAATATGGTCATGAATCTGTATTAGGCTTATGTGCTCAGCTTTAAAGCAGTGGCAGGAGCAGGAGGCAGCATGCTCAGCCTGACTACCTTCCCACCCTGAAGGCTGATTACAACGCTCAAAAGGATACTCCACAAAAATGATAGAGGAAAACACAGCGTATTCAAGGCGAGCCATCCTGATGACAAAATCGATAGGCCGTAGCGCTCTCATCTCCATCAAAAAGAGAGTCTCAGGATGAATGTAGCTGTGCTTCTGCGATTCACCCACAGCAATCATCTCAATGTCCTGGAGGATAAAGCAGCACTCCTCAGTCACCCTCTTGCTACTCACATGTAGAGCTCTCTGTGCTGAAAGCTAAGGCAGGCTGCCCTTTAAATGGTAAAGGTAGACATCTTTTGTGTCTCAATTTGTTGTCAGCACATAAATTGTGATAGATAAAAAAAAAAAAATGTTGTCTGTGTCAGTTCAGTGATTGCTTGACCGTTAAAGAAATTATTGTCGCAGTTATAGATCTCTTCAAGGACTTTAAGGCCTCGTTGACAAAAACGTTTAATACGTCTTTATTTCTCTGAGCTAAGACCTCCTTTACGCACCATTTAAACACATATGAGCACAGTGAGTTACATTGTCCCGATGGCTATCAGTATGGTCAACACGGGAACTGAGGTTTATTTTGAATCCATCTAAAGGTAAACTTTTATATAATTATTACATTTCTACCTTTCAGTATCTTGTCTCATCCTTTTCCCTTCCTTTCTTTCTCTTATACCTCTCCGTTTTTGTGTCCATAGAACATGATCTCAAGTAGAGCACAATGGCGGAAGCAGTAATGCTCTCTTTGCCATCAAGACAGCAATTCTTAACACTACACTGCCGGACAGGAGATGTAAAAAATAAATAAAATGTATTTTATTTATCACTCATGTTTCTAGACTCAAATAGCCACTTTCTTTTTAAACAATGTGGGGATTTGAGTACAGTACATCAGTTGAGGTTTACTGTCTCCAAAAATAATAACAACGTGAGGGATCTGGGTGTGACTGTGTGGTGTTCTCCACCTGCTCCTGTTCAACTAGCTTAAGACAAACTGGCCGCCAACAGAGATGGGGAATCCAGGTTCGGGGAAAATAAAAAGCCGGTACAGAGATTAGTACCATTTGCAATTCCAGCTCCACAGCATAGACAGGGATTAAAATCACCTGGTAAAGTGAATAGGATGAAGGAACGACCGGGCAGGGTGTTTAACTTCCCGAAGCCGGATTCCACACCTCTGGCCGCCAATCATACAATGCCTGAGTGTCAACCCAATTGGTCCCTCTAGCCCTCTGAGTCTTTCTTAATTGTTTTCCCCCTGCGCTCCCTGGCTTATGTCAAACCTGCTCTCTCTAACTGCTCTTAAGGTCCCCTGGATCTGTCTCTCAGTGATGCTTCGTGGATTACCAGCTCAAACCTGCTTGCAGCATACCCTCCTAGACAGTTTCCTGCGAGGCAGGCAACAACTGGCTCCTCACTCCTTCAGGAACCTCCAGCCTACCTGTCCGCCCTGCAACGCTCAGCCTTCAGCTTCGTGCTGGGATGCAGCTCACCCCACGGACCAACACCCCCCCACTCTGTTCACTCCCCTGTTCTCCAAGTCATCTACATCTCACCTGTAAGATCAATTTCTATAACTCTTCTCTCAAAATTCACCATTTGTTCCCTCCGCTCATCTCCTGTCCTTTTTTTCCTCAGTGATCCACCATTCAGAGTTACTCGACTCTCTTTGGACCAGGCATCGACATATTCTTTGTATTTCAATTAAACTTTTTTTTTTATTTTTTAACCATTGCCTCCTGAGAGATCTCTTACATGTGGGTCAGAAGCTTGCCACAATCCATGACAGAAACAACAGACAAAGGGAGTTATTTACTACACTTCTGATTAAAGGACTCTTTCACACATTTGATGTCATTATTTAAATCCTCACTGCTTGAATATTGCATCACAAACGTTTTGTGTTGTTGTCAAGGTGATTGTAAATTAAGTATGGATTGTTTTGTTGACACTGCATTGGCTAAACGTAGCTTTGAAATGAAACTAAGACAAACAGTATTTCTGTCCACTCCAAGCTTAGCTATCATCAAAGTATTCCAAATGCAGCTCAATACTCTAAGATGAAAACCGGTTATTGTCCACACTTTGACTGCTAATTGGTGGTTGCTGCTAAGTGCTTCCAATACGATCCTTCATAACAATAATCTTTGCTGTGTAATCACCGGATCCAGTCTAACAGGATTTTAAAAGGATAGTCCAAAAGGAATGAATGCTTATGGTTATCTATCCATCGATTGGTATTATTACGGGGGAGCAGGGTTAATACTGCACATGGAGCTTTCCGATCCCAGAGACAAACAATAGTGAAGAGTCACCAACCCATTTTGCACTGTGGCAGGAACCAAGAGAACACTGAGCGAATACCCTCACGCACATGGAGAACATGCAAACTCCACGGAGGACCAGGATTTAAAACATTGACCTTCTTGCTGTACGGCAACAGTGATAGAAGTTACAGGTTTTCACAGTTTGCAGTACACAGTTGTACTTTTCATGTGATGTTTTTTTAAATGGCATTTTTTTAGATGCTATTGGTTGGGTAAGTTTTTATGAAAATGGTAAATTTAGAGCGAATGTATGTAGCAAATGAAAATGAAACAGACCTTATATGAATATAAATTCAGAAATTTAGATTTGTCTTTTAGATGATGGAATAAGCAATACTTCAGCGTTCTTCTCAAACATCCATCACCTTCCAGACTTATAATAACAGTTAAATTTCGGAACATTTCATATTGACCATAAGACTGTGGGAACACTTTGAATAGGAATTTGGCTACCATGCAGGTTGCCTTGTTCAAAGTGGCTTACCTAAAGAATGTGAAATCATTTAATATTTTTTAAGAAGCTTTCAGTTTAGGAATATTTCCCAGTGATTCAGTTAGCATATTATGACTTGCAGATATGTAGAATATTCTAGTATAGTATATTGTGTTTCTCTGTTAAATATAATGAGGCAGAGCTACATGCACATAGGACAACACCTGGTTTAGATTATTTTTTTATTTTCTTTGGAAATGAAAAGAGGAAGATGAATAGAGCGACACAAATGTTCTGAGATTGTGCTGCTTCAAACTCGTGACCTGAATTCAAAAGCACAATAGTAAAGGCCAAACCTTGACAGAAAAAAGGACACATGAAAACAAAGAGGTGAAGCCTGTACATGTGTACCATACCCACTGATAACATACGATGCTTTTGTGTTGGTTAAAAAGTTTTTTGTTTTGGGAGAGAGGTTGGTCTAGTTTTATCCAAATCCTAGACAAAAACTTGTAATCCAGGTTATTGGGTTAGAAAGAAATAAATGTTTAAATATTACAGCATTTCAGTTAAAGAATATTGTATTGAAGGTTATTTTTATCTATTACGGAGTTAATCTGACCAAAAGGAGCACATTCTCTTTTCTAAATACCTGTTTCACACAGGAAGATCCTTGAGGGTCGACGACCTCCAACCTCCATTACCTGTGAAAAGTCAATGCGTCTCTGTGCAAAACCACCCAAGGCAAATGTAGTGTTGGTTTGAAGGTTCATATCATTTGTTGCATTATATTAATTCGCACAACCCACAAAACCATATTTGAGACTAAAGGTGCTTAAAGACAAAAGAAGTGCCCCTTGATCTTGATCCCTCTCTTCCTAGCTATAAGCTTCGACAAATTAACAAGCAATGAACGATTGTGAGAGTTGCCAGTTGCAAGTAAATAAAAACTGCTCACAATGTTTCATCAGAACCTTACTTCAGAACCTCCACACTGCTCCTGTTACATGGTGAATAACGTTATAATTACCGTAAAGGCTCCTTACTGTAGGAATTCAGTTGGAAGAGATTTTCCTTAAGGCCGAGAAGCTGGAACACCCCAGGAAAATGGGACAGTATTAACTGACTAACAAATAGGCCCTTTGGTGTTGTTACAAGAATTTCTTATCAATTTAAAAAGGACATAGTGACACCAGACACACTTTATATTAACAGCCAGCAACCAATTAGTTACATTCTGAGACAATATATCAACAAGCAAACAGCAGGGAGATTTGATTTCCCATTCAAATGGTTTGTCCATAACCACTTTAAATGTGAAAAATATGCATGGATGGAGATCAATTCTGTCCCAGAGATGGATGGAAAAGGTAAAAAGCTTGGGAAATACACTAACAAACTCCATTTTGTGTGGCTTTAGCTGTTTCCATGGAGCTCTCAGCCGCTCTCTTCTGCTGTCTCCCTCTCTCGTTTTTTTCCCTCTGCCCTCCTCAAACCACAGAAACACACACATAAACACACAAGTGTCTGAAAGGGGGATTCGTCTGCGTGAGTTTGTCTGCGGCCAAACGCAACTCAGGGAGATCCTCTATTACCACTACCAAACCCCTTTCCTCCCCTCTATCCCTCCTGCATCACACCCTTCTCATCATTTTTCAACCTCATTACAACAATTTCCTAATTTATTCCAAATCACAGCCACAACAACAAACCCACACTCTGTCAACTCAATTACTGCAATTTCATCCACAGCCAGACTGGATGCAGGCAGCACATCAACAAGAAGCTTAAAGGACAGTCCATATTTTACAGTTGTGCCTGTGTTTTTCATTAGGCCTCATTTAGAGTGTGTGAGGCAATCAGCAGCGCTCATTACACCCAGATGCCCTATAAAGACGCCCCAGAAAAATGCCCTTGAAGGAAAAGGTAGGGAAAAACAGAGGAAAGTACGCTTACCGAGGACGCCGACTCGATAGTTGAGAGTGATAACGATGACGTTTCCATAGCTGGCCAGGACGCTCCCATCGATCATGTTGCCCGTCCCCTCCATGTAGGACCCTCCGTGGATGTAGACCATCACTGGTTTGGCCCCGGTATCTCGTATGTCTGCAAGAGCGGCCATTGTTAACATGTTCACATAGTCGTCCACCCGCTGCGGTCAAAGGGTCAACTCAGATTCAGCACATGGTGGCCACAAACAAACAAACTGACAGCCCCCTCCCAGATACCAGCTGGAATCACACGGTACAGCGTGCTGGCCTGCTTGTGGGAACTGATGCAAAATTCTTCTATTGCATCCGCTATTTAAGTCCACTTGAGGTAAACTCTAGTGCAATATATATATATATATATATATATATATATATATATATATATATATATATATATATATATATATTATATATATAGGGTGCTTTGCAAAAGCATACAGAAAGCTACTTTTAGAGCAGATGGGACTGAACAAATTAAAAGACGCAGTGATGGCAGCATCATGCCATGGAAATGCTTTTTGTTCAGCAGGTACAGGGAAGCTGGTCAGAGCTGATGGGAAGATCAGTAGAGCTAGATACAAGGCGGACCTGGGAGAAGCCTGACAAAAGCTGTAAAGACTTCACAGAGTGGTAAAGTCTCATCTTCCTGCAGCCCAACGACCCAAAAACTACAGTTACAGCTACACTGGAATGGGTTACATCTAAATATCGAAATTTCATGTTTTAGAATGGCTTACTCAAAGATAAAGATCTAAATCGAATGGGGAATCTGTGGCACAACTTAAAAACGGACGTTTAAAGATGATGTCCGTCCATTCTGACAGATAGATATAGTTGGGAGAAATTTCACTCTCTGTTTACAAAGCATCTAAATAGACTCTACTATTAGCTCTACTTTGCAGCAGGTGGTTATACCATACATTGACTGAGGGGGTTGAATACATTTTTTTTTTTGCAATTTGTTAGAAATTCCAAAATTACTTAAATGATTACTTAAAAAATTCTGTAATAATATAATAAAAACAAATTACTGCCACTTCACAATTATGTGCTATTTTGTGTATGTCTGTGGCTTACTGTCCCAGAAAAAAACAACATATTGATGACATAAAAAAACGTGGAAAAATGTTTGCAAAGCACTATGGTCGTGCCAAAGTATTAGTTTGCATTTGCTGCATGTTGCCTTCCAGGGGCATTGCCACTATTTAATATAAACATGCAGAAAACCATTAGGGGGAATAAAGAGATAGGTACTCTGACACATCTCCTAAGCATGGAGAAGGCTAATCTCGCCTGACAGTAAGAGAGGGAAACCGCACCAGCTAATTACACAATGCTATCTTGCGCCTCCTTTCTTACACAGGCCCACCAAGCAACAGCCAATTGTTTGCACAGTTCCAGTCTGGCGATCGCTGCAGGCTACATTTTCTGCTTCAGTTTTTGGTAAAATGTTGTTTATTTTGCTCCCAAAGGAGGGGTTTTCATGCCCAGCTGGGGCGACACTCCAGCCGAATACAGCACATCCAGAGGTAGAGGAAGGAAAGAAAAAAGCCTCTGTCAAAGGAAGAGACTTGAATTACTGACTGACTAACTGGAGCTGGGAGACAAGACAAGAAACTCTCCCTCATTTTCACTCCTTCTACCCCCAGCGTTTCTTGTGTAGCTCTTTGCCTCCACCCACTACCCCCCCCCCCCGCCTTTTTTCCCCTCCTTCTTTGTATCACTTTCACTCACACTCTCTCTCTCTCTCTCCCCTGTCTCTCCCTGTTTCTCCCATGCCTTCCCTCCATCTCTGTCCAACACCCTCTCCTTTTTTGCAGCGGCGAGAATGAGAAGGGGTAGGAGGGCGAAGAGTGATGAAGACAGAGGGAGAGAGGAATAAAACAGACGGAGAGAAAAGAATGGAGGGGGGGGGGGAAGGGGGAAACAGTAAAACAGCATAAAAGGAGAGAAGGAATGAGTCAGATTTAAAAGGGATGGCATTGTGTTCTGGTTGCTCTGGTTACAGAGAGCCAAAATCCTCAGCTATCTTGTTCAGAATAGCCTGCATCAATCTACAGGCACTCCTCCTGATCATACAACCCCATGTTTTATCTGCTAATTGCAGAGGATAACTGCAAAAATGGGACACCTTTTTTCATTTAACCCACATTTCAGGGCAGAACCTTGCTTTCTTTCCTCTTTATTGTACTATCTTGTAGGTTATCCGTGACTCTGTTAGGTTTAAAAGCAAAGCAGTAACTTGTTTATGATGTGGACTTATTTATGGCTACCTTTATCTTGCTGGTATCTGAGAAGGCTACACGGTGAAATGTGATTTATAGCTGACACTTCTCTGGACACACTTATCTTAGACAAGAGGGGGAGGAGAAGGAGGAGGAGGGGGCGGGCGGGCAGGAGGAGGGGCGGGGGGGGGGGGGGCAGGTGGTGAGAAAAAGCATTAAAAGTACAGTCAGAGAGGAGAGAAAGAACAGAGAGGTGAGGTGAGGAGGGACAAGGGAGCAGCAGAACGATATTCTCCACAAGCTATTCAAACAAAAGGGCCACAGATAAAAAGAGAATGGCAGAGAGGTAGAAGGAAGAGGGAGCAGAAACAGGAAAAAAAAGAGAGAGATTAGTCGTGTCAATGTTATCAGTCACCTCTTTTGTTGATTCACATTGGGTTTCCGTTTGGGAGAAGCTCCCACTTATTCTAATCTATTTATTAAGTCGATCTGACATGGGAAGTGTCACAGATATGATCTTCCTGACAGTGATTTTTTTTTCTTTCGTCAGAGGAATGTATAAGCATATACAAGGTCTCACCTAGAGTGATGCTTCGCAGACAAAATAAAATAACAACTTTTTTTTTTTTTTTTTTACAAACGCATCTGCACCAGATGCGCAGCGAAAAGGACAATTTGGAGTGTCATAGGAGTGTTTTTATTGGCTACTCCGGATGGCCAAATCTGCTGAACAAGGTGACTAAGTTGCTTTCATTAGAAAGCGTCCTGATTCACAATTTCCCTGGAGGTAAACACATCATTACATTAACACATGTATTATTATTAGCATCAAGATTCAGCACCAAGCTTTTGCTGAAAAAAAAGAGAGATACATTAATTAATGCACAGAGAGGTGTATATATATATATATACATTGGCTGGTTAGCGGTATCACGGTATGTCAAGGTTTAAAAAAGTTATGGATCTAAAACTGCAAAAAATTGAATGTCATGCTGTTCCTTTTGTTTAAAGTATTTTTGATGACATGATAGAGAAACTGACTGAGTTGTCAGACTTTTATTTTGGCTATTTGGAGCATAGAACAGCACAGCACTCCTCTGTCCCAACCTGCTGCTGTGCACTGATTAGCAGCTGGCTCAAAAAAGTCTGCTGCACTTCCCACTTTCAAACAAGCAAATAAAACAAAAACAAACAAACAAAGGCTGCTAAGCTAATGGAGTTTTAAACTACAGTTTAAAAATTCAAACACCATGGCTGTTCAGTAGACATGGCTCCTAGCTGTGCAGACATTCCAATTAATTAACACGCAAATATCAGCGGAAATGTGTAAATGTGCTCTTAGGCACCACCTGCACTACTCCAGATTCTTTCCTTATTTTAAATTTTTTTTTAAAAACAGGGAAAGAATCTCTTATTTTCTTTAAAATACGAAGATCCTGACCATGACTAGAGCTATGGATTGGATAGGCCGTGGCTAACAATGACCACACATGGCTAGGTTTCGAGCAAAACAAGTATAGCCCCCGTTTGGACTGTCATTTACTTCATAAACCAATATTTAAAGAGTACACTTGACAGATTGGGCATGTGCAAATTTGGTTTCTATGTCATCATTTTAAAAATAAAAATAAATAAATTTGGTATATCTGGTCCACACGTATACACCACAAATAGATGTAAAATCGTTGGGTCTTAATACGCAAAGATAAGCTTGTTATGTTGCTGTTACTTGAAGTAGAGCAGAATGGCAAAAATATATATCTAATAAGTGTTTATTCTACATCTTTGCTTAACTCTCTGTACAACCCCCCCCCCCCACCCCCCAAGAGATTTACAATAGAGATGGCATTTTTGAAAATACGATAGTCAACACGTTTTATTGTTTCAATAGCAGTAGGAACAGTTGCTTTTCTGTTTTGAGGGATCTAGATCATGTACAATACCGTGATACCGTTAAATCGTGGCATTTTTACTTAAGGTTGTCATACCTTGAGTAATCTTGGTCCATGCCTATTGGTATGCTTCATTAAAAGTCCATGCAAGATTAAATCAAAATGTGAAGGGAAAACAAACTCAGTCATGTTTTGAGGAAGCTAAAACAACCAAAAAACAAAAAAATATAAAAACTGTGAATGATGGAAATGTTGAAATGTAATGTGCAAAAAGTAATGCTTACACAAATCTCCTTTCTCTTATATATTTTTTTCCCACAGATGAGTGCAATCATGCAGCACCTACTGCGCAGAGATGTACATCCATACACTCCCAACACTTATTCTATAAACTGGAGATTATTGCACCACAGCGGAACAAATTAACTTACTATTGCCCGGCGCATAAATAAATCAAAGGTTCTCTGCTTGGACAGCGGCGACAGTTAGACCTACAAATACATCACAGGGCATGAATTTTAGAAAAGGACTAAGGGGCACAACCTTTCAAAGGTGCCTCTGGACTGATTGAAGTGTCGGTGGGAGGCATAACTCATGCTGATGCCAAGCCTCTTAGTGTTGCTGCTGCAAGTGAAACCAGCCAGGAGGGCTTTGAGCACTCCTTCCTTCCTCTGTTATCTTACTGTCTCTCTCCAGCTGTACCCCGCACCTTCTTGCCCTTAGCCTTTTCCCAGGACTGAAAGAAGTTGTCTATATATATATATATATATATATATATATATATATATATATATATATATACATACATATATATATATATATATATATATATATATATATATATATAAATATATATATATGACACTGAAAGCCCCAGAACACTGCGACATGGGACGGGACAAAGCTGAGTGGAGATAAGTGTTGTGGCAAGCACTGTGTCAACGCTTGGGGAAACATGGTGGCTGTCAGCGGCTATCAATGAGGTCTGAGGGAGGGAGGGAAAGGGTGACTATGTCCGGATGTGGTACGACATGTCATGTACCCTACTGTAGTGCTCGTGTCAGGCCAGGCTATATGGTACATTTCTGACAGGTCCATTACAAGCAATGTTCACGTTTAGGAAAAGTCTTGGGTGGCCCTCACAAAACAGATGGTAAAATCATGTACAGCAGCTAGTTTCAGATCACTTTTTCCAGGTGTTTTAGAGGGTCCGTTCTAGAGGGTTAAATTTTTGTCACTTTTGTGTATTCAAAAATGAGTATTAATTTGTGTTTGGGGTTGTTCCACTGTTGCAATCCAATGCAATCCAATTTTCTTTATAACACACATTTAGAAACAACAAATGGTGCAATAACCAACAGTGCCCAAGTCTCAGCTGTCGAGTTGTTAATTTCAGGCGATATGAAGAAATTTGGAGACTGTCCTCCTCCTTCATCAACCCCCCACTTTGTGCAATGCACCAGCAGGCAGGCTGACAATCTTGCCTGGTCCCAGAAGAAGATAATTTGAGATGGGCCCCCACCCATGACATTCTATAACTAGGAATTAATTAATATTTACCTGTTCAAGACATGATTGATGCTGTATTCTGTCACCTTTTTTCCATCACGTATGTCATTCTTTATCCCAAACCCCCACCCCACTCCCATCCGCTCCATACTTTGGATCACAAACAATGAGACAAATCCCAAAAATAAATAGGTTCTTAGATTGTTACAATATAAATTGTTATATATGATGATTAGAAATAGATAAAGAGATTTTTTAAATATATTTTAAGGACAATAGGAAGAGAATAAATAAGAATACAATTTTCAGATAAATTATGTATCAGGGCTATGTTTTTTCTTCACAAACAGGCCTATTTGAAAAAACTCTTTTTAAAAAGTATAGTTGCCCATAATTTGATGGTTGTAAGGCTGTAACCCTAATTTTAGAGCAGGGTCTTCTTTCTTAGTTGATATACTTACTGTCCATGATAATGTTAAACCTAATTTGCTATGGGAACCGTAGATAGTGTTCTAGCAGTTTCCTGTTGTTAGCGGACTTAAGCCATGGTGGATTCCGGGTTGTTCCTAAACAAGCTGACCAATGTTCCCAAATATACTAACTCTTCCTTATGTGGGTGATGGTCTGAACAAGCTAAATGGTTCAGAAATGACCGTGACCCAACTGAGTCTGTGAACACACAGAAAAATGGGTTCCGAAATAATAACCCAGACTATCAAAACTTCTTGAATGACATCCCTGAAGCCCTAACCAAAGCCTTACTAAATTTTTAAAAACCAGACTCAAATGCTAAACTCAAGCTATTTAAATTTACTCTTCAAAATCTGCCTATATAGAGCATTGCTGATGGCTACCATAACTCTGGTTGAGATGTAACTTGCTAAGGGATTTTTAACCAAATTAATTGGGTTGGCAAAGGGCTGTCTGCGGTTGTTTGCACCTTACTGTAGAATTTTAATCTTTGATTTAGAAACATCCACTATAAATTTGCTCCCAATCATTTTGTTTAACGTTTTCTTACAATTAGGGCTGGGCAACGATTAAAATATTTAATCGCGATTAATCGCACTGATTAATCGCGATTAATCGCGATTAATCGCATTGTATTTACAAACTCCAAGAATGAATTCAAAAGTAGTGTAAAGAGCACTTTTATTTTAATGTTCTGCTGCCATATGAACAAAAGTGTTGTAACATTTGTAGCACTTATCAGTAACACATATTTAGTGTAAAGCTCAACTTAAACATGTAAAACAAAAAATAGCAATAATAATAAATTAAAGCTTATTGCCACTGACAGGGAATTCTCTTTATGGGAAAAAAATCTACCAAAAACAGGCAATTTCTGAGGTAACAGCAGGGAGCAGCATTACCATTTTATGTTCAATACCAAAGTTTAACTTGGCAGTGGTTCCAACTAACTTGTTTCTGTCATATTCCATGCTGGAAGAACTTTAAACTGAAATGCTTGCTAACTCGATATGCTTGCGTTTATTTGACGTTGACACGCGGATTTTTGTTGTTGCTTTCTCGCGCGCATATAGTGAATGGCAGGGGGAAAACAGGCAAAAATACATGGATACTTTGAAACGAGAAGCGACTTCACCGACGGCGTCGATGCAGACCCCCCCCCCCCCCCGCTCCGCTCCGCACAAAACTTGTTCCGGCCGCCAACTCACCGCCTCGCCTCGCCTAAGCTCGCTCGCGGTACCTGCGGGAAACACCGCCTTCCGCATGTCAGCTGTGTTTTTTTCCGGCCAGCACCTTTCTTCCTCTTTGAATCTGAGGCTGGGCTGACAGCGAGGTTATTGGCGCATTATCGCCACCTACTGTTCTGATTCAAACCCCTACACCGCAGCAACAGACCTTCACAAAATAAAAGCATGTGACCAACATGCGTTAACGCGCGTTAAAGAAAATATCGCCGTTAATAGTCTAATGAGTTAACGCGAAATTAACGCGTTAACTTGCCCAGCCCTACTTACAATACTTTGAATTATGCTTTGCCATATCTTTAGTTGCTGATTACCTTTTTTAGTTTCTATTTTTTTGTTAGTCAGCATTCTAGTACAGTGGGTTTAAGCTTAAGATGGCGGCGCAGCAGCCTGCAGCTACCCGAGGCCTCTGGCTCTTTATGTTTTTCTCATGTTTTTATGCAACTTATCACCATTTCCAGTATAGTAGAGGAGAGCCACTTGAACAGGTGTTAAACCACAAATTCTACGGATTGTACCAATTGTTGAAACCAGACTTTATTCTACCCGAACTGCAGCGAACAACAGAGGCTGCAATACCCCGGCTCTGAGGCCTATACGCAGGCAGACGATCCCAAGGAGATCGGCAGCTGCGGTGGCCTCCACACTAGGCTAAAGGCTAATCCACACAGGGCAGTTCTACCCGGTCTTCTCCTGGCCAATGTCAGATCAATAATCACAAACTGGACGAGATCCAGCTGACAATCGCCTCATGTAAGATGGAAAGCTATGTAGCGATCTTCACGGAGACCTAGCTGGATAAAAACATCCCTGACGCTGTAGTTGAGCTAGCAGGCCGCTCTTTGTTTTGAGCCGACCGGACTGAAGCCATACAGAGGAGCAATGGCCGAGGTTCGGCTATGTGCATCCCCAACTCTTGTTGCACAGCTGCAAAAGCGACAGGAAACTTCTGCTCCCCCTATCTGGAATATCTTTCAGTTATGTGCTGCCATTTAAATTGGTTAGAGAGTTCAGCTCTGTGATTATTATTGCAGCATACATTAAGCCTAAAGCTAATGCTAAATTAGTCCTGGAGGAGCTCTTTTGTTTCATCAGCAGCCAAATGAACAGTAATCCAGAGACATCTCTGATTATAGCTGGAGAATTTAATCAGGTAGAATTAAAAGCTCTGCTCCCCAAATTCCATCAATTCATAAAATGTTGGAGACAATAGTATATTAGATCAGGTCTACTGCAACATCCCAGGAGTATATAAGGCTGCAGCAGCTCTTAACTTTGGATTCCCCAATGATTCCTGCCTGCAAACCGCTGATCTGCAGAACCAGACCTGTGATCAAAACCATTCAGGTTTGGACAGAGGAGACCTAAGGTTTATAGGACTCTTTGAACACAGACTGGGATGTGTTTAAAGAGGGCACTGATCTATATGATAACACATCATCTGTTCTGTCATATATTCGCATCTGCACTAATGCTGTCCTACCCACAAAGACAATCCGACTGTTACCTAACCTGAAACCATGGATAGACAGCACAGTGCATTCGCTGCTGGAGCCCTGGGATACAGCATTCAGATCAGCAGACACACTGGTCTACAGTAGGGCTAGAAGTGAATTGAAAAGAGGCATCCAGACGGCAAAGCACGAGAACCACCTCAGCTACAATAACCCATGCAATATGTGGAGAGGCATCAGGACCATCACAGACTACAAGCACAGCAACCAGCAGCTCAGCAATGACCCAGCTCTCCCTGACACCTCAAACAGCTTCTTTGCACGCTTCAACTCTCCAAGCAGCAGACAGTCTGTCAGAGGTGATGCTGCACCTCTGGCAGACCTCAGCCAGAGGTGCAGCATCAGCCTCTTTTCCTTCAGCTGAACCTAGATACCTCCACCTTAAAGAAGATCAGCAGCAACAAGGCTGAAGGTCCCGACATTGTGTCAGATTGGATGCTAATCCCATATTCTGACCAACCTGCTGTTCTTTTTCTGGAGATCTTCAATCTCTCCCTGCAGCTCTCCATAGTCCCTGCCTGCCTGAAACCTCTCACTTGCAAATGTGTATTTGCCGACTTCAGGCAAATCAGAGACTGTGTTTAGACAACTATGCAAATTGTACAGTTTTGCAATTATTGCACAGTATTACACAGCGATGTCTGATTTGTGACTGGTAAATGAGTTGATTAGCAGCTAAGGACTGTTTGCATGCTCCGCAGGTAGTGCTGTTGGCCAGTGCTGTCAACTTAAAAAAAATAAAAAATGGAAAGATCAAGTCTTGTTGTTTCAGCATGTTATGTGTGATTTTGTGCCTTCTGAGACAGTGCCGGCCTCGTAAAAATGTTATTACGGTAACACATAATAGTAAGATTCTTGATTCTTAAAGTGTGTTCACATTGAACCCGAATGTGTCAGGCAGAGTGACGGATTGACATGATATCCCTATGCACAGGTGCAACACAAGAGCGATGTGACGCAAAGCGCCCGCTGTGCAATTGCTCTCGCCTGCCATGAGAATGGCCGCCGATAATGTCAGGCGAGTGACAGCATCAAAAGTGGCGACATTGTGGCGCCATTCGCGTTCAATGTGAATGCAGCTTCATGCTTAGTTTGTCCCAGCTAAATAAATTTTTTTTCACTTATAAGCTTGTTGCTTTCCTTCTTCTTCTGCTGTCAGGCCCCTCTTTCACAGCCCACTTCCAATTTGATTGCCTTAAACTCTGCTGTGTGAAGCATTCAGGAACTACTGAATATTTACCTCGTTAGGCAGCTGAACCAGATTGACTTGGCAAACTTAGATAAGAAGATAACCAACAGTAGCCTGCAAAGCGTCTGGTGAAGTGTACTGTAATCGCCTTCTCGCTTCTCTTAGGTGATTATACCAAGATTTGGAGTTTGCATCTAACTCAGAATGTAGAAGTATTCATTCAACATTCCACTATTTTTGGAAACAGCTGGCTTTTATCCTAACAGTCTTTAAAAGCTGTAAAATGTTTTTTTTAAACAAACCTTTTAGCTGCCAGGCAACAGGGGCACCAGCATCTTAAACAAAAACCAAGAGAACACAGGCGATCTGAAGGCTTGTTTTATCTCAGGCCAGGCAACATTAACACCGGTCTTGTCCCTTCCCACATCTCAGCCCTTTTAGGGTGAAGAATGCAATGTTTTTTATCGAAGGGAAATCTAAAAAGCCAGGCTCCTGCTGATCCACATTACACTCTGTCACTCTTTTACACTTTTGTAGAGAAGGTCTGTCGTTTCATGTTTAAGAGCTATATGATTCAAAAGGAAATGAATAGCTTCTAAAAACACTGAGTGGCAGATTGTGTGAAGTCATATCTTTTTATCCTTTGCTAAGAGTGTCACTATTTTACAATTATTTCACAAAATGTCTTCGATAATAGCAAATAACCATTTCCTGTTGTACTGTTCGAAAGTCATCACACTGAACCTTTAAGGCAGGCAAGTTTAAAAGCCAGCACATTATCAGAAGTGATGGGTTTGGCAGGAGGAAGCACTCTACAGCCAGAGAATATCGCACTGAGCAGTTTTCTCCAGAAATTCTGACAGCTCTGAGTAACAGAGTGATGTCACATGTGACTTTAGGTAAAGAAAGCCTAATCACAGGATTGAGCAGACTTCATAGAGATGGAGGTGACTGTTGGTGTGTGCACCTCTGCAAATATTGACACAACTAGATGTAATGAGAACAACACACTTTCTGAAAATCTGACTTACTGCTCCCTGGCCGCTGAGGTTGGCGGCAGACCAGGATGAGCATGTACATGAATGAGAGACGAGAGAATAGAAAGATGTGGACAGACACTGTCTGAGTTAAATTAGAGGGATGAGACTGGGAAGCCAACTAGGCTATTAGAGAAAGCCCCCCTCCCCTTCTGGCTTCAATCTGGATGAGAGGCCAAGGCAGTGGAGATGTTGTCATCCAAAAAGACGCAGAGAAAGTGTGCTCCTCGAGTGACTTTTATAATGCAGTGTTTCAGAGAGCTGCTTCACGTCTAGTCTATTTAGCCTCATGAGTTAAAAAAAAAAAAGATAAGAAATGCTTTACGCCCTTTTGAAATAATGGGCATCGGCGATCCTGATGAAACTCTGCTTGCTGGTGTAACGTCTGTCCTCTTTTGAAAGCCAAAGCCTCCCCAGTGAACTATATGGCTGTGGTTTGCACCTCCGGTTCCTAAAATGTTCTATTTATAATGCTTAGTTTGAAAAAAAAAAATACAGCATATTGACTGCTAATTTTCTTGTTTCTCTGACAAGTCATAACAATTCACCCTTCACAAGAGAGGAAAGACGTGTGTCATGTGACCTTTGTTCTTTGCTCAGACAGCTGTCCTTGTCCTGCCGTGCAGAGAGCACCTGAAACGTGTGATTGAATTGTACTGTGTTTAAAGCAAAGCACAAGTTTTACAAAGCAGGAACACTTTTTCTTTAAGTGTTTTTTTTTCTGCAAGAACTGGATTTGCACTGAAATATGTTAAAGTTAAAATATATTAAAAAAGTCACTTCTTAAATATATTTTATCATTTTTTTATGTTTTCATGCAGTTTGTTGAACTGCAAACTGCATGAAAACATCATCAGCATGAATAAGACGGGGTATATCCATCGAATCAGATATATTGATTCGAACAAGTAAAAGTAATAAATAAAGGAGCATTTCAGGAGTCTTGTTGTCAGGATGACATAGAGGCTCTTTGACGAATTTTTTCATGTGTGATCCATATACGATAAGTGCTCTGATTACCAAGAAAAATTGCAGAATCATTGACAGTTTGTGAAGAATTTCATTTTCACAGCATTATGTGGTGAAATCTTTGTCGCTCAAAAACGCTAATCCTGAGGTGATTGTAGTTTATTAACAAATAGATGAAATTTAAAAAAAGTATGTTTCTTTTCTTGGCTGTCTGCAACATAAAAACATAATTTAGAAAGTGCCCTTTTTTGAATGCAATACTTTCCTCAACTTTTCATGAAATGTTCTTCTGCAAGTTAATTGCCCTTTACTTCCTATTTTTGTGAAGCAGGGTCTTTTAACATTTTTGCATATCCATTATTTTCTTCCACTCAAAGGTAAAGGCCAAAAGCAGGAGAAAACAAGCACAACAAAACAGCTCACAGTAGAGACTTGCTTTGAAATGGCTGAGATGATGTCTTGTGGATCAGCTATTAGCAGAAATGCTCATCCTAGGAAGAAGCAGACCCTTCAGCAATCCAAGGATTTCTGAATAGATGGACTTTAGGGGCTATGAATTTTCATCTCAGTCCTACATCAGAGAGAATAGTATAGTGGCAGAAAGGAGAGAGCGGAGCGTGAATTCCCCCTACTGTCGATTTACCACTCTCCAGCCTGCCTCAGCTAAGGGCTTTGCTGGATGGGGATCCAGCCAGAACTGTGCAATGGAATTAATGGTAATACCCAGGCAGGTGGAGCTCAGCTCTGCTCTCTGGCACAGCAGCGATGGAGAGTGTCTCTGAGGGTAGTGGCAGGGTGTCTATATTTGTGTGTGTGTGCCTTCCTCGGGGGCTTGCTTCTAGAGCTCGGAAGAAGGCATCGTGTGCACGAACATGCTTGTGCAAATGTGCAGTCACTCTTGGCGGAGGCAGTCCTTAGAGCCTCAAATGGCAGACATGAATACGGATCTATTTTTCATCTGTCGTGGTACGCTGGGGCTGAGGGGGGTGGGTAGGTGGTTGCCTCCCGGTGCCTGTCACCAGGTCCAGCCCCTCAACACCACTTGCCACGCTTCACTTGGGAAATTTACCTCCTGCACAGACCTCAGTCCTTTATTTACATACCCAGCTTTATCTAACAACGGCAGGTAAGTGATTGAAAGCTTGCACTCCATTTTACAGTGCAATAACTGCCTCTGTAAAATTGAGTCTTGATTGTGGGCTGTTGTAAATCACTGCTGTTTGGCCCACACGCTTGTGCTGCTGGAGGGAGTGTAGTGCAGAATTTGAATGCTCTTAGGGGCGCCTAGGACTTGACTGGTGCTCACGTAGACAGGCGGATGCAAAAAAAAAGAGCCGATGCCCAGTTACAAACAGAAAAAATGAAGACGGATAGTCTCAGGAACTTAAACACATACAAAACAAAATTATATTCCTCTGTATATATTTAATTATGCTTGTCCGTTTGTCTGAGTTAAATGTTTTATTGGCTGCTCTGCAGCCTTTTTTTATGGTTAATTTATATATTACATTTTCATTACATATTCTTTATTCCTTTGGCAGCGGACAAAATCCTTTATTGTTCTTATATTTATCAGGATTAAAACTGAAGAACGTGCCCAGAGGGTTTTAACAAGGGGGAGGGCCATTCCAATATGTTGGATGAAGGGAGCAAATTAGCCCAGGATAGACGAATGGCCAAGAGGATGACCATGGTGATGCTGGGAAGAACAGAGGGAGAGATAGAAGGGGTTACGCCGAGAAACCAGACGAGGCAGCTACTCCCTCAGCTGAATGAGAATTTCTGGATAAGAGATACGTCAGCCGGAGAGTGAGAAGGGGGAATTTGGCCTGGGTTCTGATTTGTTCTTGCTCTTCAGCATGAATACAAATGTTTCATTTTTCATCAGCAATGCATGAAGTAAAATTACTAGAAACTATGATGGCGCTATTATCAGCAATAAAAGAATGGCCACTTGTGAGAGCCAAAGTTGGTGAGAGTACATACAGCAGGAAAAGTAAGTAATGAAGAAAAATTCTTCTAATTGGCTTTTCACAAAGAAATCACACTAGACGTTGGTGATGACCTAATTAATCCAAACATATAATCAAAACAAATAAGTCTATAATTTATGTGTAGTAAAAAATGGAGTGACAAAGGGAACAAGTATTGATCAGGCTTATTTAAATGTATTAACTACTTTAGAGAAAAGCCATTTTTGGTAATGACAGTTTCAAGACTTCTCCAGTCTTAAGAAAACAGCCACTTCTATTGCTAAGGAGAAATTTTAATCCATTTTTCTATCTTCAAATCTTCAAAGCTCTGGGGGCCCCCTGAGATCTTTAGTGCTTGCCATTGATTTTCAATCGTATTCAATTTGGGTGATGGCCTGTGGTATTTCACTAGCTGTATTTTCTTATTCTGAAACTAACTGAGAGTTTTCTTGGTTTTGTGTTTAAGATCATTGTCGATCTTCAAAATCCACCCTTGCCTTATCTTGAGATTCCTATCAAGAAGGTCTCCATTTATCTTCATTCAGCTGAAGGCTTCCAGCGAAACAGGCTGAAAAACAACCCAACACAATGATGTTCCTACCTCCAAACCACCCTGTTAGTACAGTCTGCCCTTTCTGGGGTGATGTGCAGTGCCATTCCTCCTCAAAACATGGCATGTAAAATGTCATCAAACGTCTTTTGTTTCGTTGCTTATAGTTTTCATGGAAAAACTGAATCGGCCAATTACAGATATTTCCAAAGGGCCCTTATCTCTTGCCCAAATCTTATAATTATTCTTCTGACTCCTCTGCCAGAAGTATTGAAAGGAGCTGCTGGCTGGGGCTGAATAATGGTGAAATAATATTATTTTCACCTCTGGATGAAAGCCTGAGTGGTGCTCACGGGAGAAAACACTCAGAAGTTTGGAAATATGAATGTAAAGTAACCTGGCCAGCCAGACTGATAATGTGTAGCACTTTACGTTCTGCACATTATCAATCTAGGACTACTCCCATTGAATCCATTCGGGGAAAGGAGGGACCCTCAGCAGAACTCGTTGAGCTGATTGGGCGACATGACATCTAGTGCCCGCCTACCAAAGGTTGGTTTTAGCCAATCACGTTGTGTCAAATTAAAATGTAAGCAGCAGGTGTCATGAGAAACCACAAGAAGGCAAGTAAAGGTGCTTCTTGCTGTTCTTCTTTCAAAGATGAAGACGTGGATTTGTACAAAACAGATGTGATATCAGCAGTAGAGGGTTTTGGCACGGGCGAACCGGGCAGCTGACCGAGGTGGCACTTTTTTTTTCAACAATACATAGGGGGCGGCACTAGTGGTAAAAAAAAAAAAAAAAAAAAGAAATTAAATATAATCTGCGCCCCAAAAAAGCAGTACAGAAACCCTCTGCAGGATGCAGCCTGTGCGCAAAATTATTTGTTACGTTTTTTTGTTGCTGCCATCAACTGTGGGACCACAGTTCTTTACTGGAGGGGCCATAGTCAGCATGATTCCAGTCAGCCGGGCCAGTAGTGGACCGAGCAGCATGACTACAGGTTAGCCCATCCCATACTAGGCAGATACTATGAGTGGGTTTTGGGTGTGTTCAGCGTACACAGAACATTAAAGGTTACACTATACGAGCATAAATAACTACTCTGCTTTATCAATTAAAATGAATGTCAATCCATACTGGCTGACCAGGAATAGAAAGACACTACAGGGGAGACTGAATTGAAAAGATTACATTTTGATAACTATAGGTTACATTCTGTTTTCCTGTTGTGTTTCTACATTAACCATTTTTACAACCCCAAGAAAAATAGAAAGCAATTGAGTAATTGTCTTACTTTGTTTGTGTTTAGCGCTTTCCGAATTTTTTTTTTATTGTATTTGTGTTCTAACACTGTCCATTCTATAATGTTTATTATTGTTGCTGTTATTGTTATTTGTGGCTGAGGAGGCCAGTTTCAGTGTAGAGCCAACACTGGATATCGGCAGCTACGCATGCGTCCTCCTGCGCTGCCATGGGTATGATGACTCGGCTTTCATCACAGCAGTGTGTCCCGCCTTAGACCTCAACCCTGCAACGTGATTGGCCCAAATCGTTTTTGGTTCGGACATAAACGGTTGAAGCCGGAGCCGTACAAGATGGATTCTCAATGCACAACTACAGCGAGAATTCATCTTGCTGGCAAGGTTAAATGTAAATAGCTTCATCAGTATCAGTATCTTAAAAGAGCTGTTTGCCTTTACCCATCATGACATTCAAGTGCAATACCTTGGTGATGGGAAACCTTCTTTTTACAGGTTATCAATTAATAATACATTTCCTGACTAATTCGCACTGAGATGAAGAAGCACTTGCCCTGTTTGTTAAACCCTGACAGATTTCAGTTGAATTTGGCACCTCCTATGGTCCAATTTTTCAAACGTAATTCAGATGCTGTACGTTTTTGGACATATAAGTATTGTTGAAAAAATTTTAATATTGTAAAAAAGTTCAATATTTCCTGTTACTCATTTCAGAAAGTCAAACTCACATATTGTATAGAGTTAAAACACAGTGAAATAGTTCAATCCTTTATGTCATTTTGATGATTACGCTTGACAGACAATGAAAACTCAAAATTCAGTATCTCAGAAAATAATAATAATAAACAATAAAAATTGATATATAATGTTCCTTTTCTCCTTAATCCTGGTAATACACTTCTGACATCCATTCAGCAGTGGCTTGACTTAAGGAACATGACGGTGGTAGGCCATGCGTAGGATTCATCTGGGTTGACTCCAGCCTCAGTCCACTCAGAATCAGAATCAGAATCAGACATATTTTAATAATTCCAGAGGGAAATTACTTAATCAGTAATTACTTACTCCTTGTGATTTGGACTGACATTCCATTCAAGGCTGCGGTTCTCCATATCACTGGTGCACCTTCTCTTACTGCACTTTCTATTTCACTCAATATGATTTGTTCTATGTATTATTTTAATATTTTGAGAAACTAAATTAAAAGTGTTCATTATCTGTAAGCCATAATTTTCAATATATATATTTTGAATCTATATTATATGAGTTTCGTTTTCTTTAATGAGTGACACAAAGTGTCAAACCTTTTCACATTATTATTATTATTTTTTAAGTGTTCTTATTTCTTGATTTATAGGATCATTTGTTAAAATATATTTGTACCTGTGGACTACCTGGGTTTTTTCAAAATCTGGTTTGAAAATCATGTCAATAGTCTTCTCCCAAATATATTTAGAGACAAATGGAGCCGTTTCAATATTTCATTTTCTCACTGGACAAGGACAGTGTGGTATGTGCAGTGTACCATTTCTTTTTCTACCAAAGTAAAATAAAGGAGGAATAGAAGGGTAACCCACCTAAAGCAATACCTATTAAACACAATCAGCCGAACAATGAAAATCTTAATTTTAGAAAGTCATGGCCAACTCTGTCATGCTTGCATTAGATACAGTTCTGCAGCAAAGATGCTTCTGGGACTATATTGCGTGTCCTCAGCGATGCTCTGCAAACAGCATTAGTTGCGCTCGGTAAAGAATAGACTTGTCACATTTTCGGTGAGGCTAGTCTAGCACAACAGCTCAGAGACCAAGCCAATGTGTATGCATGCAACGACTTGCCAGACAAAAGGATTGGCACTTGTCAGCAATTTTAAACATACAAAGGGGGCTACATACAGACACACGTAAGCCCACTTGAAGCAGGACAGAGCTGCACATGCATGAGCTGTGTGTGCACACAGACACAGGTCGAAAATCAAGACAGCTTGGCCGTAGTTGTGAAAGCTTGCCCTGGGCATGAATAAAGAAACACCTGTGTGTCAAAGTGGTGCCATGGCAACACTTCCTGATATATGATCCAGGCCAGCAGGAGGCTTCTTTTTGAACGATGAGCCTGTTGGCAATAAGGAAGGACCTTCCCGAATAACCCTTGAACATCTGGAGGAAACATCATTGATTTACAGCTTCAGGTCTCTTGTTGTCCCACTTTCAATTTACAATAATTATACAGGAAGCATAGAAGGCAACAACAATGGTATTCTTGAATATTTTCAAGACGAGTAAAATAATTGTCTAATTTACCTGCTTCAGTTTGTGTAGAAAATTAACATTTTCAGTATCCTTAACTGGGCAATCTAAACACCCCAAAATGTTAATAATGGTAAAATATTTTTCATATAATCAAAAATGAACAGTTTTACTAATGTAATAAAAAAATGGAAACATATATTAATTACACACAAAGTTATGTACTTCTAGCATCTATTTTTGTTAAAATGGCCATTTTGGCTTACAGCTAAAGAGAACCCAAAATTATAATATTTCAGAAAATATAATTATTTCAAAAGACAATACAAAAGGATTAGCCCCCAAATTCTTCAATAGACTTTGGTTCGAAATCTCAAAACTTTGGTTATACCTGTTGCTTGATCATCTTTTTGAACACTTTTTCCTTCCACTCAACTTGTCACTTTGCGAACAGCCAGCTTATTTAGCAATGAGATTTGTGGCTTACCTCCTTTTGGAGCATATCAACAATTACCTGCTTGAGAACTTCTCTATGATTGTAAAGCAGGGGTGTCCAGACTTTTTCTATTTCTATAGGAAAGGTATGTGTAAATCATTTTAGATCCAGAATTTTAAAAAAGGTTTTAAAATTTGCCATAAAAGATGGTAATCCAGCTAGTAAATCATTTTGGGTTCAATAGAAAAATCTGATTTTTGTTTTTTGGACTAGCAATATAAGAACAGACCTTGGGTCAGTATTTCTTTGAAAACACCTGCTATATTTAACCAATTTTAATAAATGCATTCAAAGCTGATATTAATGCACCAAAGTCTACATTTGAGTACAAGTCATTGGAAAGCTTTGATCCTATTTATTGTGAAATTAAGGAGAATGTAAAGAAAAAAGTATTATTAAAAGACAAATGCTTTGTGTTGTACCAAACATTTTCAACTGAAGATATTAACTTGTCTGTAATAATTTTGCCCTAATTGAAAATAAATAAAAGTTTACATCTGCACCAGCCACCTGTGTTGGTGGGCAAAAATCTTTCTTGAAATGCAGTTGGGGGGGCCGCACACGCTCGTTACAGTGGCCGCAAATGGCCCCAGTGCCGCATTTTGGACATGCCTGTAAAGCCATAACATGGCCATAACATTTCTGCATGCTTGGCAATGTGAAATATTAAAATTTTCTGAAAAACAGAATATTGGTGTAACCCATTATCATCAAGTCTCACAAATAAATTCTCTAAATAAATAACTCGGTGTAATGAATCCATATGAGTTTAACTTCCTGAATTGAAATATTAAAATAAATTACCAGTTTGATATTCTAATTTACTGAGATGCAGCTGTTCAAGTGATGTGAAAATCCAGGGTGTCATTATTATTGAAACTGAGTGTAAATCAAGGGCTTTGTGATGATACAAAACATCAGGCTTTCATCACCTTCCCTACAGTGGCAACATAAGAGAAGGGCCGTGCTATATCAAGGGTTTTGATTTAGATTCAGAGACTTAAGCTGTTTCTGTTGCAGCACAAGAGCTGTCTCTCATTCTAATCTCGGCAGCGATCCACCCTGAGCCAGGAATATCCCAAGATAAATATGGAAAGAGAACAATGTGAGTGCTGAGCAGCAACTTCCCATTTTCTACACCTCTCATCTCTAATCCTCTTCAGCATCGCTCCTGAACTGCCGCTCCTCATCTGAATGAGCAAGCAGACCTGGAGAACAGTCTGATATTACACTGCTGCATCTCTTTCCTTTGTTATTATCGCCACCAACCCACAGCTTGTGGCCACACCTTAACAAAAGGGCTCTAACTGCTAACCCTGCCCCTTCAATATCAGCTGTTGCTCTCACGGCATGAGATATTAACAAGAGTCAACTTAGGGTTTAGTTGTCATGACAGGTACTGGATGTTATCGGTCTCTAAAGTCAAAAACTCTCCTCATCCATCCACTGAATATAAATCCTTGAGAACAAGAGCCATCACATTCACTCCCGTGCAATCTCTGTGAAAATGATGCTCTACAGATGGTGATGAGACATGGGTGCTTGATGAGTGCCTATGCAATCAAAAAAAACCTATAAAGGATTATAAAACAGTGACATTTTGTTTTTAAAGGAAATCATGCACCGTCTTTGTTCACCGTGGAAAATACCTTCATCTTCGTCACCGTCGTTTTCAGACAACTCTTCGCCCTGTTTTTTTGCATGGGCCCCTGTTGTTGAAGTAAGGAGAAAAACATAGAGACGTGCAGAGAAATTCAAAATAGCATGTTTGGCAAAAAAAGACAAATGGGGGAAGGAGTCATTTCATTGACAGCAGCATTTAAAAATGCATGGGAATAGAACAATGTTCACTTAAATACAACCCAAAAGCACACATTTAACTTTCTACACAATGCCTATAACTTACATAAACATAAATCATTCATTTTGGATACACATTCAAAGAATTACACTGAGTCGTATGAGAACACAGGTTTTAAAACCTGATTTATGCAAAGCTCACCTGTTAATGTAACATATTTAACCCAGAGTCATACAGCACTGACATCTTAGAAAAGAAACTTTAAGAATGATCAGGGGGGAAATAATCAAGCTAAAGTGTTCCAAGATTGTTCTAAAATAAAGATTTGTAAAACCTTTCTTCTGTATTTTAGTATCCTCTCTCTTAAATACTCCCCCACTTTTTGTATATTTTATTTTCCAGCTAAAAAGATAAAAAAAGCACAAGACAAGTATTCAGATGTGTTTAAATTTGAGAATATTTAGGAACGCCCACAATAGCTGCTATTTCTCCAGGTAAATATATTTATTTTTGTCTCCATGTGCTACAATGTAGTTTTCTCAGAGCTCAAAAGAGATAGGAATGGTAAGAGCAGACATTAATGAAACAACTAAACCACTGCTTTTTTTCTGTTAAGTCCCTAGGATAACAGGATCAAAAGCAGGCAAAAGTACATATACAATGTGTGCACCCACAGGTAAGGGACTGGTGTGTTTTTGTCTTTGACCAGCATCTTTGAATCCACCTGGATGTGGTTGTTTTTATCAGTTACTATTATCCTTCCACCCAGATGACAAAGCGTTGGCTCCGCTGTGAAATGCTGCAGTGAAGAAAATAATTTAAAACATGTAAATAATGAAAGCGAAGGAGGCTATGATAAATTACCTGTCGAGCCAATAGAGATCAGGTAGAATAATGGTGTCAATCACAAGCAAATGTCTAAGTCGAAATGCACATTTCTTAAATGTGCAGTTGAGCCCAAAATAATTCTACATTCTGGAAGAGTAAATATTCATTATGTAGCCTTTTAATTTGACCAACATGTTTCTTTTGAGAGGGAGTAATATTAACATTTTGGAGTGGCCCGACCAGAATCCTGACTTGAATCAAACTGAGAATGAGTTAAAAGGAGCCAAAGGAGTTATAGATTAGGGTAATGGCAAAGAGGCTTTTTAACCTTAAAGACTTGAAACTCATGACTAAAGACAAATTGTCAAAATACCAGGGATAAACTGTGTATATATAAAGCTTGTCTGCAATTATAAGAAGCATTTAATTGCTATAATGCATTGATATTTATCATTGAGAAAGGTATAAATATTTCTTTACACACCATGCCTAATTACTTAGGCGGCTTGGATTGTAGGGAGCGGTTAACTCCTCAGAAATAAAATCAGACGCCAAAAAGATTGGTATCTGGAGAGGCAAGAAAATCCCATTGGACCAAGTCATTTTTTGCAGTCGATCATATGCGGAGTTGTTCTCTTGGTTGTTGGTAACGATACTAGGGGAGTGCTGATCTGTTTCTGCACATTCCTTTAAACATTGTGATGGGGCAAGTTACAAAATGAGCAACATTGATTTACAATGTTACTGGCCATCATGCGGTGATGTTATCAATTTTGTCCTTCTGTTATGTGCCATAGTTATGAAAGTTCTACCCTTAGGATAACCGAGTCACTCATCATTTACAACTAGTAATGATTCTTTGTTGCCTAACGCCAGCAGCCAAAAGGCTTTAGGATATCAATACCAATTAGTAAACTGACTTAGCTATCAATCCGTCTATACAGCAGTCTATCATCTTCTGACAGGACTTTAAAGAAATGTTATTTTTGGAGATGACCTTTTATCCAGCACCCTGTCAGTTTATATTTTCCACTCGAACAGCGCCTAATACAGTAGATCATAATGCTGCCGGTGACTTTGGACTTTTCCTCCAATCTCTACAACAGCAAAAATATAAATCAATAACAAATCTTACAGGCTTATTGACAAAAAAAACATGAGCTAATCCTTTCATTATTACAAGATGTCTTTGTGGAATAATGTTTTATTAGCAGAGTTGGGCTTGACCCTTTGCTGAGGCTTAGGTCGCTGCTGCTAATATCAATTAAAAGATAATTGAAAAAACGTTTTCTCTAGGAAAGTCTGGTCGCTCTGAAATCACATTTCCTCTACTACCTTTGAAATCATCTACTTATACTTCAACACAGCTAATAGCTTGAGGATTCATAAGGCTGTTCAGTGGAATTATTTATACTATGACAGTATGTGGATTGTATGTATCTTACGTGCTGCTTGTTTGTTATTGTTGTATCTTCATGTGTATATGGATCCATGTGCTCCATCCTGATTCTCTCCCCTCGTGTCCTTACTTGTCTTCTGCCTTCCTAATTGATTCTGTAGGTGCAACACACTATGATGCATAATGTAAAAGGTGGAGTGTCATGACATTTACTCACTTACATTTATTCTGCGAAGTAAAGAGCATATTTGCTTTGATTCCATAGCAACTACAATGACCTTGTTAAGTGTGTTCATCAGTTTTGCATCACCATGAATAATGCAGTTTAAAGAATATGGGATGTGATATGCGCTACAGCTGCAAAACCTAGCATTCGCATATGACACTGTGGTTTGAATGGATTTATGTCGAGGCAGAAGGTTTCCAGGTTGCTTCGGTTAAGGGAAAATGATAAAAACATTTGCCAAATCTCAGCCGAATTGGAATAACAGGTTTTAACATCATAGTTTTAAGATTCATTGTTAGTAAATTAAGCCAGTTTTTGCAAAATAAATGTTTTTCTTTACTGTATGGCAATAACTATTTTATTATTAGTTTATTTTTCAAAATAGTTGAAAACCTAATTTTTGGATTTGAAATAAACAATATTGTTAACTTATTCCAGTTACAACGTCACATAAGTAAATTGAAACTATTAAATATTTTTTATTTTGTGGGTGTGTGGGGTCACCCTCCAGACAACACATTTAAATTCTTATTTTAATCAATTTATTCCAAATGTATAGTTTAAAGTAAAATGTATAAATAAATATTCAATACATGCAAGCAAAAATACAAATTTTAAATGACTGACTTTGTTGGAACTATCACTCCTAATAATAGTCCAAACAGTATATTTTTTCATATATCATTTATTTTTGTAAATGTTTTGTATTTGTATGCATGACACTTACTATAGTGTCACGCATGATTACTATAGTTGTAACGAGAAATTAATATACCATCTCTAAAAAGGCACCATGTCTAAAAGGCACATGACTGTTTCTAATGTCTGACATTAAATCAGTATGAACTGTTCATAATTTATGTCAGTTAACCTCTGTGTGTAAAGCCCAGTACGCTTTATGAACTGCTCCGGACACAGTTGATGATATACAGCACAAACATCATGATCAAAGGCTCTGTCATGTGCAGAATTAGTCTTACAATGGAAAGCACTTTTATTTAACCAGGAAACCTTTTATGAGGTGAAATACACATTTGGCACAGTTTTGGTACATTTGGCGGAAATTTTGCCAAAATAACAGCTTCGCCTGGCACACTGCCCACTAAAACCTTTGTGGAACAAATATGCTGCAGCTGATTTAATCCAGATGTGCTGCAGGTATAGTCAAGATGCTGGTAAATACAATCTGAGGCGTCCCCTAAGTTCTCAAAAGGACTTCCATGGTGTATTTCACCATTTACTTAGAACAAAAAACACTGTGATCTATTATTATTTTGTCTGATTAATAAATCAGGCATAATAACAGTTGTGATAGTGGTTTCACTAGAAAAAAAAATGTGTCTTACCTTTACAGAGGTACTGTAAGGTTGCATTTAGATCTGATAATTGTGGAGTCATTGTTGATTTATTTAAGTTGCATATTTTCAGGTTCAAATTGCTTCTAAAACCCTCTGCATTTATAACTATGTTACCAACCTGTGTTGTGAAATAAACACAGCAGACCGGCTGGTCTTCAATCAGCCCAAAAGAGCACAAGTAACCTCACTGTTCATTGAGCTCCTTTGGCTACCCTTAACCACCCGCATCAAATCTAAGTCACTGATGTTAGCCTGTAAAGTGCTTAATAGATGGCTCCTATCCACTTAAACGCTTTAGCAAAGGCTTATGCCACGACTCGGTCACACCAGTTGTAAGGCGTCTGTCGGCTAGCAGTGCCTACACCAGGGGTGTTCAAGGCGCAGCCCATGAGCCTTGGCATGATTTTGTGTGACCCTCAACTACAGTTCAAGAATGGAATAGTTTTTGTTCGTTAACTTGGCCTGTTGGTGCAGATATACATGTGAAAGAAAATGTCAGTGTGCAATTTTTACCGATGCGAGGAAGATACAAATGGAGATCTTAAAATAGGAAATATAAGGTGCAGCACAATGTATTTATCTTACCTAAAGCATGTGTTATTTCTTTTAATTTAATTTCATAGCAAATAACAGCACAAACATTCAGTGACTTTCACTGAAAACCAGACTTGAGCCAACCTATTTATTAAATTTGGCTAAATAATTTAACTAATATCCTGTTGTTGTTGATGAAAATACACACAGGAAGTCCAGGCAAAGCTAATCCACCTCATAACATTGCATGCTGTTATTTGGACTTTTTTTAACCAGTTGAAACCGGCTAGTCTCTCTTTTTACGTTTCATATTCACTGTGATTTATGAGATCCCTTTTTGATAGAAATTGGACTAATCTGTTTGTTCCATTAATATATTGTGGTATTATGCCACTTATCAAAGGCTGGTGCTACTTCCTTTTGATGCTGGTGGTAATACTAGTTTGAATACAAACACAACATTGGTGAAGTAGAGTTAATGTTTTAAATGTCAACTTTTATTACCATATTTTTCGGACTATAAATCGCTCCGGAATATTGTTCCCAACAGTCAGAAAATGTGTGATAAAGAAGTAAAATACATATATAAGTCACACCAGACTATAAGTCACATTTATTTAGAAATTTATTTCACTCAATCCAAGACAAAAAACTGACATTTAATCATTTAATTTGATAAGGCAACTGATTCAATTGCACAGCTGCATCCACAATCGGCTGAAAAAATATGAAACATGCCTGAGGGGTTGAATGGGTTAAATTAGAATAACAAGCCCCCTAACCAGAAAGTTCTTGTCAGCGCATTTTAGCATAAGGGCCCATTACGCTGAGCGTTGTTAGAATTATGCTGAAATTAGACCGTAAATTTAGCGGTGTTATGTGCTAAGCTAACAGTATGACATGGATGTTTGAAAGCAATATAAAGCTGACATGCAGCATCAGTGAAGTTGTAAAAGGTCTGGAGAACAGACCTATAAGCTAGAACTAGCTGTTAAAAGCTTCACGGACAGCCCGATAACAGCGTTCTGTACCAGTCTGGGCTCTCCTTTCAAGCTGCACCATGCAACGCTCTGCTTTAACGCTGACTGAAACAGCGAAACAACATACAACCGTATTCAGTCTTTGTTGTCAATAAGTTAATGTTTCAATTAGTTTTCAAGTGGTACAGGAGCAGCATATAGTTTTCACAAGCCTAGAGCGCCCTCTTGCGGCTATAGACGGTAATGTTTAACACTTGGTTCATGTTGATCAGTTTGATTTACCATTTAAAATTGATATACAAGTCGCACCTGACTATAGCCCACAAATTCCACATCCTCCATGACCGCTCCGTTCTGTTCACGTACGTCCGACTGTGCAACTACATTGTGATTTGAATTAATGAGAACAGTTCTACATTCTCTGTGACTTCTCCAAACATCACCGTCAGGGGTCAAGTTTGTTTTCATTCACCATCAAAATACAGAACAAGTCCAATTTTCTGCTCCGTTCCAGTCCGTCAGACTCCAGCCATGTCAAGCTCCACCACTTCAACCGTATTAAAGAGGACAAAAAAACGTCAACAAGATCTGGGTAGCGAGGGATCAGTAATTACAAATTAAAACATCCTTTTTTAAATATTCCCAATAAAGTTGACTGTTTTATTTGAATATTGGATGCAAACTACTGGTTTTACACCGAACAAGGAAGCGGATTTGTCATTTAATATATATAGGCTTTGTATATAAATTAGGGCTGGGCAAGTTAACGCGTTAATTTCGCGTTAACTCATTAGACTATTAACGGCGATATTTTCTTTAACGCGCATTAACGCATGTTGCTCAGATGCTTTTATTTTGTAAAGGTCTGTTGCTGCGGTGTAGGGGTTTGAATCAGAACAGTAGGTGGCGATAATGCGCCAATAACCTCGCTGTCAGCCAAACCTCGGATTCAGAGGAAGAAAAGTGCTGCCCGGAAAAAAACAAAGCCGACATGGGGAAGGCGGTGTTTCCCGCAGGAATTTGCTTAGGCGAGGCGGTGAATTGGCGGCCGGAACAAGTTTTGTGCGGAGCGGGGGGGTCTGCATCGACGCAGTCGGTGAAGTCGCTTCTCGTTTCAAAGTATCCATGTATTTTTGCCTGTTTTTCCCTGCCATTCACTATATGCACGTGAGAAAGCAACAACAAAAAACCGCGTGTTAACGTCAAATAAACGCAAGCAACGCAAGCATATCGAGTTAGCAAGCATTTCAGTTTAAAGTTCTTCCAGCATCGAGTATGACAGAAACAAGTTAGTTGTAACCACTGCCAAGTTAAACTTTGGTATTGAACATAAAATGGTAATGCTGCTCCCTGCTGTTACCTCAGAAATTGCCTGTTTTTGGTAGATTTTTTCCCCATAAAGAGAATTCCCTGTCAGTGGCAATAAGCTTTAATTTATTATTATTGCTATTTTTTGTTTTACATGTTTAAGTTGAGCTTTACACTAAATATGTGTTACTGATAAGTGCTACAAATGTTAAAACACTTTTGTTCATATGGCAGCAGAACATTAAAATAAAAGTGCTCTTTACACTACTTTTGAATTCATTCTTGGAGTTTGTAAATACAATGCGATTAATCGCGATTAATCACGATTAATCAGGGCGATTAATCGCGATAAAATATTTTAATCGTTGCCCAGCCCTAATATAAATACAAAAGGTTTGTGGTGCCCAATGTACTCACCCATACTTGATTGAAGTAAAAATACACATAGATGTATAATCAGCAACACATAACTTTTTGGACACTGTCAAAAAGGATGACTAGAAATTTTGTTTTGTTTCCGGCTCCTTTATATCTCCTTTTTTATCACGTGAACTTCTACCTCTTTTGCATGCTCTCCTCGAGCTCCAAGGAACTCAGAGCGGAGCAAGACGGAGTGACCGCAGATGTAGTAGGCATTGTTTTTCATGGACTCACGAAGGCGGTTTGGAACGGAGCGGACATGTACTGGAGCGGAGGATGTGGAATCTGGGGGTCAGGTGCAGGATCGGCCAAACTATGAAAAAAAGTGCGACTTATAGTCCAAAAAATACGGTATGTTTTTCCTTTTTAGATATTTTGCCTCACTAGAACATTTATGTTTAGGCAGTTTTTACAGTCTAACTAAGACTTCACCATCGAGCTACATATTGACCATTGTTTTTTGTGTACTGTAATGAACTTGTATGTAAACAAGTGAAATTGTGATATGAATTCACTTATTGCAAGAGGAATTTCATTTTTGTCTTTTTTAACCAGTTAGTTTATCGGTCTACCACAATTACTAGCGAACATAAATACTCATTACATACTGTGTTATTGCTAAGAATGTAATAACACAGTAAATATAGCTGTTGCACCAGTCAAAACAAGGGATATTTCTGGAAGGCCACGGTGGTGTCAATTGGAACTAATATATCAAAATGGTTGTTTTAAATTTTGCTGGACCATATTCCATAGAGGTGGTTAATCAACCAGGAACAACTTTGCTGGAATTAAATGCCTCGGCACTCCTAGATAACATGTCCTTCATTGTGTGTTACATCCCTTGTTAGATTTTCTCTCAACAAAACCTATTAGTGTTATTTCATAGAAGACTGAGAACAAGTGGATTAAATAACATTTGAAGGCCAGTCTCTTTTTTGTATGATTCAGTAATCAAATTTTCTGTATGATTATTATAATGTTTTTTTACCATTGTTTAACCATCATTGTTTAGCATAACAACTAAACAATTTGAGTCAGTAATCAAATTTTCTGTATGATTATTATAATGGTTTTTTTATACCATTGTTTAACCATCATTGTTTAGCATAACAAATTGTACTATGACTTTTATGAGACAACATTCTATCAACAGCATTTTATCAACAATGTGTTCACATTAATCAAAAAAGGTTAAGCATTTGAATAGGTACTATTATTGCGGTGAGGCCTGTGTTACTGACATGGCTAAACAATAGGTTTATTGAGTGATAGAGCTTCAGACAACCATAGATTAGATGGCAGGTGTCGACAGGGAAGCTCTGTCACTTTGAATTTTGTAGTCTTTGAGCCTGTGTATGTGTGTTTATGCCTTTGTCAGGACATCCTGGGCTCAAGCTAAAAACATGCAAAATCTGTACATGAGTCGAGGAAGGTGAGCAAGCCAAAATTTGACCTTGGATCTATCAAAACGACGCATTAGTGGGAGAATGTAACGATGGAATAAAATAACAAGAAGAGGAGCTTTTGCACTGGTGGCCTTCAGGAGTCACAATTTGCATCGCATAAAAAACAGGTAGCATCTTGAATAACATCTATTATTTATGTTCCTTTGACAGGATTAATAGAAAGCTGTCACGTTTATCAGTTCAGGAGCAAAGAAGCCACACTAGACGGGCCTTGTTGCATAAAGGGTATTGAAATGTAGCATTTCAGCAGGATGAAATCTCAAGCAGAACGCATTGTAGTAATTGGCTAAAGCGTTTTACACGAACGAACCGAAGCATGCGCACACATGAACTGACACACTCAAAGACATAAATACACAGAGAGTGCCCCTCGGACTCCAGAGACTTCTGGACTGAATCCACGATTCACTCAATACGCTGTGGAAGGGCTGAATGTTAACTGCCTTTCCTTTTGCTGCATAAAGGTTCAATGACAATAGATGGGCCTTGGAGTTAAATATCAGAAAGGTCAGGATGTGGAAAGAGACTTTGTGAAATGTTTCGGCCTTGACAATTCAGAGCAGTTATATTCAGTCTCTAATCCTCAGGTGGCCACTTCTCTCACTGCCTGGATTTGTTTCTTGCATTTAGGCTCTCGATCCTCTCTTTCTCTCGCTGTATGTCTGCCTTCCAGCCTGTCTGTCCTTCTCCTTCTCTCGCAATCTGTCTCCCAGTGCAGAGGTTAAGGAACAGCTTGGGAAGGACACATGAGAGAGAATGATGGAGAATGCAGCTAAAAGGTTAAGGATGCAATAATCCTGCAGTAAAGGACAGCCAAAACTCACACTGCGCCACAGCTGATCCCAACATATAAGAAAAGTCCTAATATTTGTAAGAATCCACCGGAATACAAAGCACAGACCAGCAGAAAGAAGCGGAAAACTAAACACATAAAAGGTGGAATTTTGACCAATGCATGAGTTTAAAATATTTAGGAATCTTCAAGGAGGATAGAAGGCAAGCACTTTTATGAGCAATGCCTTTTGACAACGAACATCCACAGGGCATCTTTAACCCGCTTGTCCCTGCAAATGTTATGACAGGTGCAATAATATATGACGTGTGTCAAAAGACAAGATAGGCTTAGTTATTAAGATAATGTGTATAATTGACCAGGCCTTTATATGCCTTAATGTGGCATAGTGTAATATTATAATAAATAAAGATTTATAATTGTGGAAAACCTGTACAGTCATAGTGTGGAAAATAAAGAACCACTAACCATAGCCCTGGTTAGTACTATAAAGCTGCAGACTGCAACTGCAAACCGAAACCCATGAGCGGCAAATTTCCCTTTTTAACAGTGCAAAAGGTTTAAACGCCTTTTAATGATGTGCAAGGGAAAGTGCCATGGTGGGTTTTCTCCGGCTATATAAAGCATAAAGTGGCACTGCCCCACCCCCACACCTTTATCCTGCCTACATAAAAGAAGACAAATTCGACCGTTCAGACAGTGCTTCTGGTAATCTCAACAGCGTTGCTCAAGAAAGTATCAGGGCGCCAGCCATCACTAACTGCGACTGCTGGCCTCACTTGGTAAGCTAAGAGCAGAGGTTTTGAGTTCTTTAAATGATATGCCAGGGAAAGTTTTGGAGTAACTGGAGCTTCTCGGGCTGTATGCAGCATACACACTGCCCCTGCCCTGTGTGCTGCCACGCTCTGATAGTCAGCTGGCTAAAAGAACGCTATTAGGTGATTTTCCTTCTCTCACAAGATAGACAAAATTGGCTTTTCAGAAACACCTCTGGTCACAACACAGACAGTCCTGGTGTAGAAACTAAATAAGTGGCACCCATCACTCTTATCGAGGTAAGGCAGCTAGCTACAGTTGACAAGCTAACAAATTAACACAGCCTAACAAATTAACCAGTTAATATCAGCTATTTATACTCGTTAACACAAGTATAGATAGCCTCTGAGAAATTTCTATGGTGAAATTTCTACGGTGTTTTTCTAGGGTTAGGGTTAGGGTTAGGGTCTGGCTATGGCACAAAATCAAAATAACAATGAATAAGTGTTACATACAACATTATTATAACTGTAGTAATCAATATATGATTTGAGCAGAATTAGGAATAATTTTGCTTCTAATATAAACATTATATTTTCACATATTCTTCTCAGATCATGACAATGTCCCACCAGCCATGCCTAATAAGAAGCAACACTAACAAGAGACCTATTTCAGAGTCTTCCTCTTTGAGTGAGCTTGAGGACTTCTTGGACGGTTCCTGCTGTTCCCTTTAAACTTGGGAAAAACAACAAGAACAGACTGAGGGGGCTGACTGGAAGCTGGACAGCACAACAACAGGAGGGCTCAAAAAAAAGCTGAACAGGAACTTCCTGCTTTAGTCACATTGTGCATCTTAAGTCAGTCTGATTGGAGTTACTTTTTTTTTTAAATCACTTCTCACTCTAGTGTGCAAAATGGTCGAAAATAAACAATTCTATAGACTCATAGGAATAAGATCCTATGAAGAAACAGTTCTGTCGTTTTTATGGTGAATCCGCTCTGTTTTCAAGACACAGAAGCAGTTTTTTGTTCTCGTTTTCTTGGAAAGTTTTTAGCCCCAGTCTGCTTGGCGTACAGATTTCCTCGGCAGCACTCAGGGAGTGGCCCATCCTTCCCTGAGGCGAGTCTGAGTCGGCCAACCAATTGGATTAGCACGGTGTGTTACTGTTTGCCATGGCCCTCGTGCAGTCTAGCCGGGACCGGAGTTGTGCTGTAGATTTCCAAGCTCTCTAACAACTGGAGGTCATGTTGAAAGTGGAAAGAATGTCCAGTGTTTCTGCTGGGGTAGTTAATCTACAGGTTTGGCAGCTGATTGGACCATTCAGCACTGGCATGGAGCTACATTAAAACATGGCAGCCCGCTGCTTGTGAGAGCTGCATGGGAATGATAGCTGGGCATTCCAGATCAAGCCAAAACCAAAACCAGATTTTGTCTTTCAAAATAAACTCCTGCGGTGAGATAAATCTGGAAACGAGGAAGGTTGATCTTAGAGTATTACCCAAAATGCAGTGCAACTCAGAGAGAATAGTGACCGCCAACCATAACCCTACTCCACAGAGGATTTTCCAAGCTTGCTTCAAAACAGGAGAGAAACATATTGTAAATCCGAGTTCAAAATTATGTATTGCATATAGACTGTATGCATCCAGGACACAATTCACTAATTGTATTATCCCCAAGTGGGTGTCTCATCAAAAATATTGTGATCGTAGTAACTGTCTTTAAAGTTTGTCAATTAATTTAAGAATGTACTTTAAACCTCTTTCAAAGATAAACACAGATCTCCTTTGGGTTTTTTCTAGGGAAAAAATTGGGCCATCTCGAACATATCTAACACTCGGAGGCTGAATAGTGCTTAGCTGTGTCCCTGCACATCATTACCCCTCTCCTCACTCCATTCACTCTAACTCAGAGCAGAGAAAATGACTGAGTGATATGACCAAGGCCCCAGTGTCCCACAGCTCTGTCACTGCTCTTTGCTCTGAGCACTTGCTATAAGGCTCCTTCAAAGGGACAAAGTGGGGGGGCTCTGGTGCTGAGGCTGCACATTAGATAACCTACTCATGACCTAAGGAATTGCTTGCCAGAACATCTGTTTAGGTGGTGAAAAAGATAGAAAATAGTCTGTTTTCATTAATGTCTGTCTGTCTGTCTATTTACTGAGCCTATCTTTTTCAGGGCAGAGTTTCCTTTGGGGTAATGGGGGACAAAAAGCTGCGTCTTTAGTATCAAACATCAAATGGCTTCCTACAGGGAGGAAAAGTCTAGCAGGACCTTATTGATCATAATAATGAATCATTTAATATATGTATATCACTCCTGAATATGCACAGTGTGTATGACTCGGATGCATTAAACAGGTTTACACTGAATGCTTTGCAAATGAAAACTGCTTTCAGATAGGTGGCAAATTAATAGAAAGTCTAAGTCTTGATAACAACATATTGTTTGCTCTGGTACAGAGTTTACCATGCAAAAGTATTCATGGCCCTTTGAACATTTTCACAGTTTCTTACATTACAACCAAAGTTGTTTGGACTTTGACAGGACCACATTAGCACACACGTATGCTTTTACCCAAACCATTCAATCGGAAGTCTGGCAACATCTAACAGGTTTGCTTCCAGGATTGGCTGGTCTTTCAGATCCACTAAATCCCATCAAATCCGACCAGCTTGCCTGTTTCTGCTGAAGAGAAGCCACTCACTCATACCTAAGGACAATTTGGAGAGCCGAATTAACCTAACAGTTTGTGGGAGGAAGCTGGAGTACCCGGAGAGAACCACATATGCGTATGCAGAAGGACTCCAGGTCAGGATTCAAACCTATGACCTTCTTGCTACAAGGCAACACTGCTACCAACTGTTCCAATGTGCAGCTCACATTTTGTTTTAAAAATCCTCAAAAGCTCAGGGTGTATGAATACTTTTGCACGGCAATGTAGTTGAGGGATACCTCTTTATTCTTTCATTGAGCGTTTCTATGCTGATGACAGTGGTCTCTCTCAGTAAAGACAACACCTTCATCCATAGGGAATAAAGTCTCACCAAATATTTTAAGAATTACTAAAAATGGACTCTTGAACATTGTGGCTTTGTAAAACATACCTCAAAAATAAGTAAATGACATTGTTGTAATTAGAGGCAGATATCCCCCCCCCCCAATAAAACTGATAAAAACATTTAATGGAATCATGAATTAGAAATCATCCCAATTAATACTGTGTTGCAAATCCTGTGGCTTTTATGACAACTTGAAGTGAGGCCAGAATTTCCTCGTGAAAAACAATATTCTTCAACAACCAGGTCCCAACGTTCTTATATCGCACTTGACGGATCAACTCCGTCTCCTTTACCTTACACTGAACATTCCCATCACTACTGACTGTTGAGACCTATTTGTTTTCTCCAGACGGGCTTCTTTACCTGTTTCTTTGGGACGGTAGCCATAAAAAAGAAAAAAACAATGCAATCTTGCAGTTTCTCTGCATGATTATAGTTTCTCGGAAATGTTAATCCACCTTACTGGGAACAATTAACATATCCTGCTTATCTCCTTTTTAATTCACCTTTTTCCAAGGTGTTTTAGAACCCTTTTGATTGTTTCAACCCACACTAGCTATTTCAAATCATGCAAATGATCTATTTTAACAGGGCATTAGTTTGCATGTTTAGACCTTTACCTGTGTTGTTATAGAAATACAAATTACAAGAGGATTGTAGTTTTTTTTTTTTCAACTTTATTACCATGTAATTTATTTGTATTAGCCTCCGTTTAACAAAACCCTAATGTTCAGCAGTTAAATGAAATAGATTTCGCTTAGATCCATGAAATTAAAATAACAGAATGGAAATCCTCTAAGACCGTTATTGGTTTTGGATTATTATTTTTTTGACAGAGACTGCAATTTCAATCAAATCGAGAATCTTTTGGGACCAGCAGGTTTCCCTGTCTCACCACTAATAAAACACCCAATGAAGAAAAATCTTTGAAATAATCCAATTCCACCTTTCCTATGAAGTCCAACAGACCTTTACATCATTAGGATTAAAGCTCACATTTTGACAAATAAGGGCTAAGCACCTGAAATACTTTCTGTTGCCATTTATCTTGATTTGTCACCCCTCTGTATTGACAAACACAGTCTCACACACCAGCACAGATACATTCATGTGTTTTCATATTAAAACCAAATTACAACAAATTTGCCACAGGCCAAAAATGAGCATTGCTTAGGAAAATTGCAATATTAATAACATTTTTTTTCACATCACATACTTAGATTGTCATCAATAAGAGACAACAAACCATGGAGTTATTTCATATTAAGATACCAAAATAGTGGCATTGGAAACTTTTTATAAACCCCTTTCTCATTACCATACACATGGAAGATAATTAAAAAATTTCAAACTGGAAGGGAAATATTAAATAGATATTTCTGCGTACATTCCACATCTGGGACTAATTCAGAAGCAGGAGCGCCTGAAGGGCCAGTCTGTCTCTGACAAAATTGGTTTACCAAAGCAGAATGAACGAATGAAGTGGGCACCATGAGGGCAGTAGCTGCCTTCTGCCTCTGTGGAAATCAGTGGCAAAGGTCTCCCAGTTGAAAGTGAATCTTTGCTGTGGCACAAAATATGCTCAGGATCGTAATGTTAAGGCTACGTGTTGCCTTCAGGCACTCATGGAAAATGATCCCTCTGCGGTTACAAGCAGTGATAATTTAGCTATTATTAATGTATTTCTCCATTGCTGTGTGTAAGAAACTGTCTCATGGATAGATTAAAGTTGTCATTGCAACAAAAAATAATTATTCTACTTTTAGTTCAAATTATCTAAATAATTAGGACTTGAAATTTTTCAGTTGCCATAGTTGATGAAGTCTCACGACTCAAAGCCAGCACTCGTGCTTCTGATTTAATCAGCAGCTGTGTTTCACCTTAAGGGGTAGTTTGGATGTTTTGAAGAGGGGTTCTGTGCAGTAGCCATAAATAGTGATAAATAAAATGCTTTGCAGTGGTAATACCAATCAGACTCAGTAAAAAACAGACCAAAGTCCATAGAGCAGACATCAGCTTTATAAAAGAAAAAAAGCCCAACCAAATGCCATGCAAACGTAATGTAAACCTTTGCACTTTTTCATTAAATAGTGGTTTAGTTTGCAGAGTTCTTCCCTCAGCCAGATAACATTGATGTTACCAAAAGAAATGGGTTGTGATGCTTCTGGTTGCTTCAGTTTACCTGTTCAATCTTTTAAACAACTGCAAGCCAATAAAAATGGGGGACTATGACATATTTCTGGCATGATGATATCTGTTTTCGCCAGAATAGGCTGAGGAAGAATTGTTGGCTGGAGAGAAAGAACAGAGGGACAGCACAGAGAGGAAATATGAACTCCAAAGAGAACACGAGCTACCTGGTGGTGCAAATGCAATGACTGTATTCGGCTGCCATAACATCCCTGCTGCTGTTGCTGCTATGAAGGGAACTTGGCAAAGACATAACTTCACGGTCTATCCAGGGAGGATGCCAGTTTTTCAGTTTGTATCACACAACGTGCAGACTTCCTAGGATTCCTGGATTCTAGTGTTTTATTGACCTTTTATTTTTTATTTATTTTTATTTTTTCCATAGCTGAATTAGATAAAACATCCAACACTAGAGGGGATGATCCATAAGTTTGCTCCAAATCTTGCTGGGCTTAGATTTGGCAAAAACATGATCTTTGCCAAAAATCTGATAGTGAGGGGGCACAGAACAAGTACATAAAAACAAATGAATTAACTAAAAAAAAAACTACTGTAAGCATAAGGTTTACAATTGATTGATACAGCAGTCTGAGTTGTCATATAAGACTAAAGTACACCTCACAACCCACAATCTATTGGGGGCCAAACTATTAATCAATGTTTTTTATAAGCATATTTAAATGAGAATGTTCTTAAGCTTTTGAAGTTGAATGAACTTAACAATTCTGTTTTGTTCTTGACAGACTTGAACTGAGCACTCCCAGGCATCATCAAACAACGCCATTTATCATTTGAAGGCAAGTGGAGTCTATAGGCATTTTCATGCACAAAAGAGTCAAGATATTTCCCCTCTAAGCTTGGTCCTTGCTGTGAACCCCTGTTTTATTGTTATTGCCCATGAGCCTGCTGCGGGCAGAGACTGAGTTCATGGGGGTTTAGAGAGATGAGCAGAGAAAGGAATCCACACCTATATGTAACACATTATTAAAGAGACCATGACTATTTCATGTTGTTCATATTGCTACATATGTAAACTCTCCAAAGAATTTAATTAGAAAAAAAACAAAAAAAAAAAACGTTGTTTTGGCATGCTACATGTCCGTCTTCAGTAAAATGGTTTGGTAGGGTAATGATATGTGGCTCTGCGTCGTTGACTTCACTCTGATTGGCTACAACCATATTTGGGAAACTGGTCAAACGTGCCCCCCACACGCCCTTTCTCCGTCCATCAACACCTCTCTTCTTGGCATTATGGCTAGTGGATTTGTATTGCTGAGTGTCAGACAGGCGAGGCCAAGTTGACCAAAGGCTTTAACCAGGCGGCGTGATTTATCATTCACACAGTGGGAACACAGTCCACGGCCTGCTGCAACATAACACAGTCTCGTATTGGATGGCGGTGAAGTTAGTTTTAGGTCGCATATTGGATACGTGTGCTCCACGGCTTCACTGGCGAATGAGCAGACATAGAGTGGTAGTCTCAGATCAACCTCCCTATATTGGCTCAAACTAAAGGCAGGTGTTGCTGAAGGCATGCAACACGAATATCCAATATGCGATCTAAAACTAACTTCACAGCGGTTCAAACTGGGGTTATAATTGTGTGGTACTTCCCCATAAATAGACTTCATTCACTTTAATTATATCATCCTTCAGAAGTAAGTGGAAACTTCCATCAGTTTTTGAACACCCTCTGACAAAACTCCCCTTTTTAGTAGCCATCCTCTGCTCGAGCTGAGTAGTCACACATGCTAGTGCGACTCACACCTTTGAATTAGCCGGCTGATGTATCAGCTAGGGGAAGGAGAAGAGAAGGAGAGGGGAGCGGGGAGGCTGTTTGATTGATGGTGTGCTCTAATTGTGGCATTAGGGTTAGGGCTGGTGGGGACGGGAGGGGGTAACGATGATGACGACACAGAGTCTCGGTCTGGGGGTTGGTTTGTTTTGCCCGATCTGCTACGCCGACGGTGCGGGGAAGGCGTCTCTCAGCTCCTTTACTACATCCAGATAGTGGCAGGACCGGGTAAATACCTTTGGCTGTGTCAAACGTTTTTTATTCCATCATGATACACTGAAACTGGGGGCATTTCCAGGGACATGTCATCCAAAACAGGGACCGTCCCCGGAAATCGGGGTTTCTGGTGACCCTACTTTAAGTGTATGTGATGCATATAGTTTTCAAATATCTTCTTCTTGTAATGATTAGTCAGTTTGCTTTGTTGAGTACTTTCTCATACTTTGCAAAAATGCATAATCCAATGTCTAGTTGGCATGCTATCCAGATGGCTTTTGCTTAGCTACGTCTGATGAAAGAGAGCCAGAAGAACTTGCTTACACCTTTGTAGTATGTTAGCAGTATGTTAGCTTGGTAGCGAACAGACTATAATGAACAATAAACATGAACTAATTCAGTTTGAACCTATATTAAGCGGACTTAGCTGATGTTGCAACTTTAATTTTTTTCAGTTTGTTTGGGTGGTGAACGACCACCATGCATAGTTAACTTTCGACCTCTGTGCTTTTGTTAAGGCTGAAATTGCTTTAACTGTTGCTCTCAGTTTTCCTCCTACATCCTTCAAAGGATCTTCCACTCCAGATAAGGTTACAAGTGCCGATAGCTGCTGCACAGAACCCCACTTCATAAAATCTGAACTATCCCTTTAAAAGAAATTTGACATTTTCAAAATAAACTTCCTAAAAAAGCCACAGAGTAAAATATGTTGTATACCAAAAACTCGTTCTCAACCCATTATTTATTTAAGGACCATGTTTCTCACCCCTTGACTCACTCACGCACTGAGACCACAGTACAATCTCCACACATACTGACACACATAACCACTTACTCAACCCTCACACTTATGTCAAGGTTGATTTGAGTCACACGGCCCACATTTTTTCCCAATTAGCACTTTGATTTTGGAGTTGGTAGATGGTGATATTGACGGCTTTGGGAGGAAGCACGAACCACTCTCTTCACTCTTTCATTTCCTTCCCTTTCGCTCCATGTTGCTTTTTTTTTACATACCTCCTTTTCTACATATTTTCTTGTTGGGTTTCCTCGCACATTCCTTGGATATTCTTTTGACTGTAAAATGAATGGAAAAACTACAAAATAACAGCGAGCTCTGGAACAGAACCCATGTGACATGCAACAGCTGAGATTTATTCTCCCTTTTTCCCCTGCCACCCACCCTCAATAGACTTATCAACAACAAGAACAACAGAGGACCTGTTGAAAAAAGTAACTGGGGTGTTGCTGCAGAAATATTCTGAAATTGTGGAATGAATTTGCTGCACCTTGGGACACAAGAAGCCCATATTCACATGCACTTCTATTTAAGACCCATTACAGCCACACAGCGGCGAGAGAGGTAGAACTTTCCAAAGCGTTTCAGTGTTTGTTTGTTTTTTTGCCATTGCCCATTTAATTTATTATTTCGAGTCCATTTTGCTGTGTGGCTCTCCTTTAAGTGGTCAATAATGGATGCAATTTAAGAAGTCAATATCCAGAAATTGAAAAAAAAGAAAAGAAAAACATTAAGGAGTCTGGCTTTCTGTACATTCTAATGCTCTACTTTTTTCTGGCAATAAACTTTGTAGTAAACACTCTGGACAAAGACAGGAGAGTAAAGGGTCTTACATAGATCAGGCTGATGCCACAGGCTTCTCATGTACCAGACAGAATATTTCACCAACCCTACAATAGATCATTCACTTATGAGGCAGGCTATTATTGGTCATATCCCCAGAGCAAGTCAAGACAGTGAGGGCAAAAAAGGTGCATCGAGTATTTCCAATCTGTCTCTTGCATTAGATTTGCTTTTCTTTCATATTTAGTCATATCGAGGAGTCGTTTATTGGTCAAAAGAGGAACCTCTAACATTGGCATGGAAGGGGAGAGTTGATGAAAAGACTAAGTGGAAGATCTAGTCAAGATGGAAGGCTGAGCTAATGGACACGGACACAGCATGCGCCAGACAACAGGTCATGCTCCGCTCAAAAGAAACAAAAAAGTGACAGAGTTTCTGAGAGAGGACAGAAGGAGGGGGGAAGAAGAGACAGGAGAAAAGAGGAGGACAGTTTGGATTTCATACTCGACACACTCACCATCCTCCGTTGGCACATAAATGTTTAGGTAAAGACAGTCTTCGTGCTGATCCTGTATGTATGTGGTAACTATATCCAGGTTGAAGGTGAACCATATTGGCATCATGATTTCTGGCACGGCATTGTGAATGTTTTGGGGGCAGACAGGGGCGAAATGGGTGGCGTTCTTGATCCCTGACCAGGAAGAAGGGGGTTCCGGGGGCATGAAGCGCTTCTCTCCCACGGGGGGAGCCGCGTAGGGGACCCCCAGATACTGGTCGACCGGCCCCAGGATCTCACTCGGCAGGGGTACCCTCACGCCGCGGAGCTTCCCGTACTGTGTGTTCACAGTGGGGTGGTAGGTATGACTTCTCAGGGCCGCAAAGCACCAACAAAAGCTTAAAACCCACAAGGACACGCTGAAATTGGTGCAATTGTGGACGCCGTGCCAGTTCTGCAAGGGGAAACGATTTCTCCTTGGACAAAGCCACATGATCCCTGTGAGCAAGAGCGAGCGTAGGTGACCAACATACAAGCTGGGGCACGCCCTTCAGCAAACGCGCCGGCTTGCCGCTAACCCCTGTAATCCAGCCTCCGGAGGGACAGTCATCAGCTGTGATATAGAAGCCCACCAGCTTACAAATGATGAAAAACAGCCACAGTGATGCGGATCCTCGCTCACTTTCCTCCCGGTGCGCTTGTCAGATCTTCCACCCAGTGCTGCAAAAGGAAGAGGACAGGAAAATTAGTGCATGCTCCCTGACAACCCACCATTTTTAGCCAGTCATTGTTATTGACTCTTGGAGTCCTTTAATGTCATGATATTAAACAGTTCGCACAAACATGATACAGCTCTTAGTGCTGTCATCAATCCATAACATAATTAAGTGTGGTGCAACCTGCCAAGCTGTGCCTGAAGATGCTAATAAGATAACTTGTATGGAAAAGGCATAAAACTGTCAGTAGGTACTGTAGTTATTCTGTAGTTGAGGCAAAGCCAATTATTTTTCCTAGCATATTCATACCGTTTGAACTTTCCCACATTCTATCACCTTATCAGAACAAACCTTTTATTGGGATTTTAAATGATGCACCTACATAAAGTGATATAGAATTGTGTAGTGGCAGGAAATGACGCATGGTTTTCATAAAAAAAAAAAAAACACATTGTAGAACTTTTAGCACATATTAGTAGTACCCCCTTTTCTCTTGAACTCCATATTGAAAACTAGTACAACCAACTGGCTTCAGAAATCAATTATTAAGCAGATTCCACTTGTGTATAATTTAATCTCAGTAAAAATGCAGCGGTTCAGTTAAGGCCTCAGAGTTTGGTTAGAGAAACAGATTTGTGGAGTGCACGACTAATAGTTGTCCTGTCAAGAGACTCTTCCACCAGAGCTGTGCGTTTTTACAGCTTCTTGAGGATTACTTATGGCTACTTTGTTTTTCCAGTTAACTCTTTTGGATGGCTTGTAAGTTTAGGCCAGGAAGGTCCTAGGTTTTCTAGTGTGCTATTTTCACTTTACTAATATTGTTTAAAAACCTAACCCTGTTTCAAGTCATCAGCACTCCTGTTTGTAGTTTGCAATAGACAGTATGGGGGACACTAATGCTATGTGAGGGGAAAGAAACCTAGAACTACATATCCCCCTGAGAAAATACAATATGTTCAACTGTGAAACATGGTGGTGGAAGCATTGTGATGTGGGGATACTTTTTTCAGTAGGTATACGGAAACTTCTTAGAGTTGATGGTGGTATGGACAGAGCTAAACACAAATAACTTTGAAAAGAAAGTCTTATATAGGTAACACACACTGGAGACTAGAGAACATGTAATGTTTTCAATGGGGCACGGCCCTCAACAAAGCCAAAACAGTAAGGTTGGGATAGGTGAAAGCAAATATATCTTGTTGTCTCAGGAAAACTCATGTGTAGAGTTGGACTGGGCTCACAATGCACTGATTGCAGATTCAGTGGATTTTACTTGACAATCCTATCAAATAGATGGTAATCCTTGTTGCTGGTGCACCTTTCCTATCATACTTTTTCTTTCCACTTAACTTCCTGTATGCTTTGATACAGCACTCTGTAGACAAATAACTTATTTAGCAATGACTTTGTGATTTACCCTCCTTGTGGAGGCTGTCATTGAGTGTCTTCTGGACATCTGCCAAGGCAAAAGTCCTCCCCATGATTGTTTAGCCTTCTGACCCAGACCAAGAGATCATTTGGAGGCTTGGGGAAATCTTTGCATGTGTTTGAACTTAACTGAATGATTGGGTTGTGGCACTGTAATTTTCCAATAATTAACTTTTTCATAATTTTCTCAGACAGTGAGTTTTGGATTTTCATTATGTGTAAAACATATTCATCAAAATTAAAAGTAATAAACACCTAAATGATTTTATTCTGTGAATCTTTATAATGCATGACTTTGACTTTCTGAAATAAAATATTCATCTTTTTTAAGATAGGATTTTTTTAGATCTGTCTGTAATATTCATATATAAATATATATATATATATATATATATATATATATATATATATATGTATATATATATATATATATATATATATATATATATATATATATATATATATATATATATATATATATATATATATAAATATACACAGAACAATCACATTGCAAAGATGATTGTGACTTGAAATGTTCTGCAGCTCCATCAGATATCAAGGTTTGTTTACTATCCACTTCTTTTGTTGGTCTATTACATGAAATCCTCTTTTGTTTTAATGTTGCAAAAAGAGGAATACTTTTCCAAAGAACTGCATGTTATCAGCAGGGGCATTTACAGCGTGTGCTTAAACCCTAAAGCATGAGCCAATCACTGAAAACTAATAACACAATAAAAGGTTAATGTCCTGTTTAGTGTCACGAATAATTTCCTCTCTTCATTTCCCCTTTTTTAAAATTTCATCCCTCTTGTTTGCTCTTACAGGTGATCACACTTTGGGAAGAACCCAGGAAGGGGCAGAGGGATGGGGCATCAAGCTGCAGGCGCCACAACGGAGCGTGTTGTACAGTAAATGCTAATCAATAGTCCCAAGGTGCAAGCAGTGGTGCCAGGACTAAAAGCTCCCCACACTTGCTGATCAATTTTCAATTTCTATGGCTTAGGGTCCCCCTCAGACTTGCATGCCTACTGCCGAGTTCATTCTAATAACCACAGAAAAGAGGAGCCAGCATTTAGAGGGGGATATTGCATTCCAAAATGACTGTGTAAATGATTTATAATGTATCAACAGCCGTTGGAGGGCACGCAACCAGTGAGAGAAAGCAATCCTGACGTCCCTGAAGGTGCTGTTATCGCTGCAGCCGCGCATTGCCAGATTACCTGCTGGTGGCATACACACTCTCAGCTTTAGATAAAAAGCCCTCATTTTATTTACAATACATACGTATATTTTGTTAGTGCTGTAGATGATTCCACCTGCTCCGATACCTCTGCAAATGGAATATTTGCCGTGGACAATATGGCTCAGAGAAGCCAACAAAACCAGCACCTGCTATGTTATAATACATGAAAAGCCATCCATATCCAATCTGGGGACTACAAGGCATGAATTGCTGGGGGCAAAGGGCTGACAAAGCCTTCAAAATGCTAGAGAAGTCATACTGACAAAATGCCTCCCTGGCTCAGTGGGATTCCTGTCGCAGAGCCAAAAAAAGACTAGTAGACTTTACTGTCATATCCTAGTGTTCAAAGGATTACGCACTAAAGCAACGGAAACATTGAATTCCTGCTTATGTCCGTACAATACAAGACTACGAACTACCCCAGATCCCAACCATTTTTACGGAACACCGTCCAATAGGTAAAGATCTTTAAAAGAATCGAACAAAATCTAACAGTGTGCCCCTATATATTACCATCATAAACACTACAGTACTCTTTCTTATTTTTTTCAAACTTGGTTATACCTACTTTCTTAGAATTACCGGGGCCGCTCAAAAATCAGGGAAATATTTATTTGCAATTTTATGGGTAAAACGGAAATTACAATACTGATCACGATCAACCCATATTTTCCTGTCTCTGTCTTTGTTCTTTGTATAATGCCAATCCCATTAGCTCCTTGGTAATTAAGGGCAGTTGAGTGCAACCAACTTGTCACACACAGTATATTATTGAAATGCAAAATTGTAAACGAGTGACACTTAAAATATATCAACCTACCAAATATTGCGTCTAAGCAGTCCCTTGCGATTGCAATATTACACACACTAATATTGGGATAACAACTCTGAATGAGTGTATGTTGCAGCTAAATTCTGCAACATATATTGTTCTGCAATTTCAAAGCAGAACAATGCATTTAATTACAAAGACGAGACATCTTTCAAAGACCTCCAAGTGAAATTATCCATTAGGAAATCCAACGCCACATGTGGCCGTATCGTCCATCTCGTTAGCAATATATGTTAAAGCAACAGCATTGCAAAAAAGAGGTACCTTCATAAATTCAAGGCAGGGAAGAGCGTTACTGGATAAAAAGCTGTCTATATATACATATAAATGTTTGGAAATATAAATGTTTAGAAATTAAGGGTTCTCGTGGTAAATTTGCATTTTTGCTGTTGAAACCAGATATTTAAACTGTTTAAATATAGATGCATAACCTTTTTTTTTCTCTCACTGGCTGACATTAAAATGTTTTCTGATTTAAGTCAGTTGGGATTAGCAATGTTTTCATCTATTTGCTAGATCAGAATACTGATAAATGTTTTGAAGAATACAAGCAGACCCATTTCTGTTGAAGTTACTTATGCCTGGAATTAAGACCACTTCTGAAAACAGTCTTCTGTGAACACAACAAGTAAAGCTTTAAATACAAAAGAAAAAAAGAAAGAAAAGAAAAGAAAAAGAACAAAGTTACCTAGATGAAATCAGCGTCTCTGATGATCTTGAACTATGTAAACTATGCAAGATCAACCCCTACTGTAATCTAGATTATGTCCTCTGTCAAATAACCCACTGTGTATCTTAATAATACACTATAAAACTGGATTATGCAATTATTTAAAAAAAGTATGACTGAAACAGTGTAAATATCAACTAGCAGTCTAGACATGTTATTGACTGAAAATATATGACTCCATATGAAAGGAAAAAATTAGATAAAACAGCTCTGAAGGATGGAGAGGGTAACGTTTCTATATGCCACAAGAGTGCAAAAATATTTCTGTTTTAAATTTACAGGAGATCTTCAGTTCATGTGTCAAAAGAAGAGGTGATGCAACGCAGGGGTAAACAAGCTCCTATCCCAGCTTTTCTAAAAACAGCTTTCCAAATAAGCACATATTAGTTAATGTGAAGAAACTTCCTTTTTAAAGAATTGTTTTACTCTTCTCAATCAAATAAAGCATAGATATTATTTTAAATTATTGATCTGTCTTGTGGATGATTCTTTTGGTAGCATACAAATTTGTTTGCAGTTTAGATTGTAAATAGCAGATCTGACTGGAATTTAAATTCTGCACGATTGCATTTTGTTGCTACACCCTGCCAAAAAAGAAAAAAAAAATCTATCTGTCCATCCATCCATAGCATGCTTCCTTAAAATGCATCTCAATTAAGCATTTAAAGATATGTTTAAATGTATTTCAATAACAGTATAAGGATTTTTTCCAAACTCTAGGCATCTTGTTTTGACTCTTTAACTTTAAATATATTAGATTGCCTTAGGAAACTGTTGTGCAAACCTAACACTGCTGTTTTGATGAATAATCTTCACATAAATACAGTAAACCAACAAGAGAAACACAAGGGTCTATTTTTTTTGGTTGAGGGTTTATCCTTACCCTTTTTTCCTACCCCCAGACGCTAACCAACTGAAATCAGGTAATGGTTTAAATATTCCATAGAGAAATGGGTTACTACTTTGAGAAGCTGATATATCGTCTGTTTACACAGAAACACAGTGTAAGTGTCTTTGTGTGTCTTCATTTGGTGTACAAACAGTCATCAATCGTGCAGCCGGTGTAGGAATGAAATTACTCTTATATTTAATGCTTGTTTTTCGCTTGGAATTACAAAACTAAGTTAATCCAAATACATCAAAAACACACAGAAGTGGCTGTTGAGTTTGAGTTCTTTTGAAAATATACAGTTGATCTAAAGGATAAAAGCACCATATAGTTAGGCCAAGAGGTTAGATTTCGAAGAGTATGTTTGTTACAAATACAGTACTTAAGATCACCAGAAGAGCACATACCCAAAGTAAAACATGACAGTGCCACCATGATGCTCTGGTACTTTTCTTCAGATAGAACCAAAGTTTATATCAAGGCGGACAAAAGTGCGAACAATTCTAAATACTGGTCAGCTTTGACCCAAAACCTTCAGGTGTCCAGGCGGATACCAAACTCCACATATGAAAGACTTTATGAATGAAGTTTTGAAATAGAAAAGCCAGAAGCCTGAATGGAATCTGACCATATGGACATCTGATAGATATAGAGATATTTTGAAAAGTAGTTACGAGAAATGTCAAGTCAAGGTGTGGGATGCTGATAGACTCCTATCAAAGAAGGGTAAATGCTGTTACTTCAACGCTGTATCATTTTAAGGATAAGCTCAATTCTTTTGTTTATTTCCTTCTAATAGTTTTGTTTGTGTTTTAGTTAAACTTTAGATAAGATATGCCACATTATATTTGAAAAACATTTTGAGATGATTCATCAGTCACCCCCCCCCCCCCCCCCCCTGCATTTTAACAGAAGGGTGCCACTTTATTTTAAACAGAGAAATACTGTTATTTTCCATTTTCATTTAACTTGTTCAGCGGCATTGAAAACGATACAAACTAAGCATTTTAACGGTTGCTGTGATGATAAAATAAGTCTAACACTTGAGAAATATGTTATTCTTTACAACTTTCTTTCATGTTTATTAGCAGTATGACAAATCACTTTCAGTTCCAAGCCCATTAGCTTCCTGCAGGAGCTCAAGAAGCACAGCCTTCCACAAGAGCTGCTGGTCGTCTTCTACTAGAGTTGCAGGTGATCTTCTACACTGTCATCATTCAGCCAGTCCTATGTTCGTCCATCACTGTGTGGTTTGGGTCATACACAAAAAAAGACTCACCCAGACTAAAAAAAAACATTTAGGCCTGCAGAGCAGACCATCAGGACCGGCTGACTTTACCTAAATACAGTTGTACAAGAACATGGTCTGGAAAAAGGCAGCTAACATTTGTGCAGACCCCACACACCCTGGACACAAGCTATATAGGCTTTTACCTTCATGTCAGCGCTACAGAACACTATTCATTAAAAAAAAAGAAAAAAAAAGAAAAGTCACCACAGAGACAGTTTCTTCCCCCAGGCTGTCTCTCTGATGAACACAATGAACACCTTACAGCCTGATTAGGCAGCTGCTCTGCTGTGAAACAAAATAAGCATATTTACATTACAACAACTTGCCTTTCTTTTTTTTCTTTTCTTGATTTGTAAAAGATTAACAATTGGATGTACATGCACAGGCAAGTGCATGCTGTTCCTTTCATCTTTTATTTTATTTCCTCTGAACTCTATATATTTTTCTGTACACTGTCAACGCTCGAAATCAAAGTCACATTTCTTGTTAGTGTACACACTGCTGGCCAATAAAGCCGATTCTAGTTCTGAAATGTGAACACAGGTTGACCAAGATATTAAATTTGGTACACTGGCATTACATATATGTAATGCAACTGTACCAAATGCAATATCATTAAATAACATCATTATCTCTTTTTATTTTTTATTTAATTTTATGTCTATTTGCAGGTCCAATTCTTACCCCCTCACTTTCAAGCCCTCACTCTTTATAGTGACATTGGCTTCTTTCACTTTAAATTAAGATCTGTCACACAATATATGTTAAAGCTTCAGCTGGTAAAAGCGCCCTTTATTGATCCCCTGAGCAGAGAAAAATGCATATCAACCGAAGGGCTTCAAAGCTTCATACTATAAATCTATAAGTGTACATATATGTATTTGATGATCCATTCCAATTTCAGCCCAGCCTTTTTTATGTTTGAATTGCCACATCGCCGCAGTATATGTGGGATAACACTAATTCCACTCAAACATAAACCACATCAGGTCAAACTTTCTAATCAGGACAGAGCAAGGACGGGGAACATTGTTATGAAGTGTGTGTGTTTGGAGGACACACGCAGCACAGAGGACTTCATCAGTCTCTTCACAAGCAGCATCTCAGAGGTCCTCTCGGCTTTGATCTCCCTACCTGCTGAAGCACTGCCAAGGGACGAAACAGTGAGAGGGAGAGACTGCATGAGCTCTCCCTCATCATCCCAGATGTATTGATCGTCTCATCACCGTGGCCTTGCAGCCCATAATAAATACAACTGGGGTGATGGAAATAGGAGGCAGGGGGGTGGAAGCTGTGGGGAGAGGGGAGAAGAGGTGGGCGCTGTGCTGACTCTAAATCAGGTTATTAGCCCTTAATGCAAGATGGCACTCCAACAAGTACATGCCATTAAAGACCCTCCTCCCCAATTCTTCAGTGCCTGATTAATGGGACATGTTGGATTCTGCTAGTCCAATTCCTATTCATCATTATTCAAAATGGCCCCGCTGGCACAACACTTTGAATGTCCCCTAACTGATCCCATATGCAGAGGAAAATGCATATAGTTCATTCCTCTTTGAGCGCATACTGTAGCAGAGCCTTTATTCTCCTACAGCAGGGAGAACTGTGCATTGCAATAAAAAGTCTGTGCGCACTGCCAAATGTACTCCTACGCCCCAACATCCCTGAGAGAGAGGCTGAATGGACTCTGATAAAAAAAAGGAACAAATAAGGGTTTCTGAGTAGATGGAGGATCTGACTCTCCACACTGTTATTATAGTAACTACACTGCAACAAAGACACTCGCAAAGCTGCATTAGTGCTCCGTAACATCAAACTTCAAACGAAGCAAGGTATCCTGACCTGAGAAGGCGTAATCACTGATTACAAAGGAATCAGTTGCTGTTATATTGTTAGCTTGGCAGAATGTGCAATTACAGAAGGAAAAGATGACTGAAACCACAAAATCCATACATTAGTCAGTTTCTACGGGTGCAAAGATCTGGTGATATTAACGGGCCACAATGGTTCTTGTCAAAGTAAAGTTTGCGCGTGAAGTGCTATCCAATTGCCTTGACAATGCACTTCATCTGGCATTGAGAGTATAATATTTATACTTTAATCTTGTATCGTATGCTACTCGTGTCGTAGTGTAAGATTCTTATTTTGAAGTAAGAAAGGAAATAGGTAATGAGTTGTTGCCCCATTGTGTTGTAATAGTTTGCCTATAAAGATCTGATAGAAGGTGGAGCGTTATTAGCCAGGCAGACAATACTCCACTTCACCCACGGTACGTTATTTGTGAGGCAGTATTTTAGGCACTTGGCAGAAAAAAAAACAAGAATCCCAGCTAACAAATTATACCTCCTTAAATGAGCGTCAATTGTATTTGATTGATCTTTAGTTTGAAATTTAAACTACAGGCTGGTCCTACCAGAATTAGGTATTTCCATACTGAACAGAGTCTTTAAAACTAATTTGGGGAAACATTAATATTTATGTTCCCAATGCTTTTTAAGTAGTAGAACCTGAGATGTGAACAAGCGATTTTTTCAAGTCCAAGTTAAGTCTCATGTCTTTCACCTCAAGACTCAGTTAAGTCTCTAAAGACCGAAATACATATTGTCCCCTCTGCTGAACACAATCTGCTTAAAACACAGAATACACATTTGTTAATGATTCTAGTTGCTATTTCAACCCTAATTGAAGAAATTAACAGTTAAGATCTATATCTCTTATTACAACACTCAACATGTAAAATAATGTTATTAGTAAGGTGTGATATTTGCCCTACTAGAAATTCGAATATGCATGTATGTAAAATAAATTAGCTGAAAATAGTTAACACAAGATAATGTCAAGTTTCGAAATAAATTAAACATTGAGCGCTAATATATTTAAAGGGACATTGTGTAACTAATTTGGCTTTTTATTAGAAAAAAATCAAGTATTGCTTTCATAAATATATATTCTACCATGTGACAATGTGACAATCGCATCAAAAATGAAAGCGTTCACATTGCTTAGACTGAGTTGTTTAGGTGGCGGTGCACTTAATGGAAGACTCCATGTTACGTCGCCATTTTTTATTACAGTAGCCAAAAGGCGGACACACGTATTAATGTTTTATCTGTATATGAACACATGCTGTCGGTGGAGAAGTACAAAACTAGCAAAGATGACCGTAGATCATTCTACTTGCCGTTTTCTGTTGAAATGGAGGACCATCCATACTCTTTGCCCAGCGAGAGGGAAGAGAAAGTAACCGAGAAAAGAAAAAGTAGTAATAACCGGGAGAAAACGAGAGTCTACATTGGTGTAGCTATTACCAGCTGGAGATAATTCATGAGGGAGTGAGGCTTCAAAAGGATGCGGAGGTTTCAGGCTTTCCACTGGACAGCTAAGTTAATTCAATATAACAGTGAAGCTCATTTTGACGTTATGTTAGAAACTGGGCAGTGTAGTCCAGCAACTACTCTGTCCTCCCGGCACAGACGGCTAGTTTGTTTGTTAGCTAACACTGGACAAGCACCGTTGCAACAGCAATCAGTTGCTTTTATCCTTCACAGAAGTCATACCAGCACGCGACCATACAGTTCTTTCAGCTATATTTTCAGAGAGGGTTAGGGTATGTTGACATTGTCACATTTTTTAACACTCCTTGGCTTCCATATTATTACAGCGTGGCATCAGAGAGCGCTTCTCAGTTGTTAGTAATTTCTTTAGTGCACCACTAGATGAGAGTAAATCTTGCATATTGGGGCTTTAAAGAAGTAAACATAGGTCTATGTGCTATACAAAACATGTTCCTAAACTTTTTTTGCACAAAGAGATTTCAACTCCTTGGTCCTGCCTATTTTAAACTCCTTTCAGAATGAGCTGTTTTAGGGCTCTGTTACTTTCATGCAAATAAGCTGTAGCTGGCTGCACCCCCCCTTAACTCAATGCTCACACCCGCACGTTCTGTGGCAACGTGACTGAGACACTGAAATAAAAAAAAAATGAAGGCACACAGCTCTATTCTCCATGACTGGGAGAGTGAGCATGGACGCATGTTCTTTATTGCAGCCAACAATAAAATATTTGCCTTTTCCAGCAGCCATTGTGGCAGCACATACTGTGATAAAACCAGCTGACCAAACCTACTCTTCTTCTGATGAAGTGGGCGAAGCTCTGCTTGGGTTGCTAGGTGAGGGGTCGGGGTTGCTAGGTGAGGGGCACTGCTTGTGAATTGTGACGTAATAATCGGGAGGTTCCTGAAAGGGCTCATTTTCCAGACACCAATAAAACATTTATTTATTGCAAAATAAAACAAAAATGGCTGGATGTTCTTTTCTTTGTTTTTTTTTTTTTTTTTGTTAGCACTTGGACTGTTTCTAGAATCAGTAGAGACCCAAATGGAAGTACAAAAATGTGCAAAACATGAATTCTGCATAATCAGTCCCCTTTCAGAACTGAACATGTAGTTTAATGATAGCTTGAAAAGGAGAACAGAATGTTGGAGGTAAGTCAAGCTTTTTTATGTTCTGAAAAGGATTATTTCAGTAAAAGCATAAAAAGGTGTTAAGAAAGATAGGTTGTCCATTAACTGTAAATATTTCGTATTGATAAATCAAATAGGAGGAAACAACTGTAAATCTTTGCTTGTTGGCAACATTGAATGAAAAAAAGCCAAGCTTGAAAGCAGCTATTCACTCCTTTTAATGACAAGTACTATTCAGAAACATCGCAGAGCACCTATACATCCTTATACCTACTTATACCTTATTTGACAGGCATTAAATCCTCTGTATAGAGATTAAAATATTCTATATTGGTTCCAGATTCCAGAAGATGGTTTTTGAAACCTTTTTTCATTTGTGAATGAAAAAAAATTGGACTCTTAGTTTTTCAAAAACATATTACAAAAAATGTGGTTCATTCTTGTGAGGCTAATACAAAAAAAAGAATAAAAATGAAAAAATTGAAACATCACAAAGAAATATCAAAAATACAATCTCTTGTCACCATACTCCAGTTCTGCTCTCCAAAGACAGCAATACACATCCGGACACAGTTTACCTTGTACAAGAACTTCAACTTGTGACAGAACGGCTCCCTGGCATTATGGCTGTAACCCACTAATGTTGAAAACATTTTCCTAAATTGCTTGCTCAAAAAAGTGTGCTTTAAATCACATGTTTCAATACAGGAAAATCAATGATAAATGCACACACATACTGAACACCTGCACTCGAAGGCACTCTCTTTGATATAAGCTCCTGAACTTGATGAACAACACCGTGCCACGTTAAATCAAGGTGATTGGCATGTTTCAGAACCAACATTTACAAAATGTCAAACCAAACTGTGGCCTCATAAAGACTCCTGCTGGGAATGAGTGCCACTACAACAGTGAGCTATAAGGGCCTCCTTGTCCTTTCATTAGCTTTTTCATCAAACACAGAGCTGGTACAGTCATTGTTACTTAGGAGATTTGGCATAAAATTCAAGGACAAAATGGTAGCACCTTCTGAGGCTTTTGACCAACCATGTAGAATATGGTGAGCAAGGCCTTTGCTGCTGTTTTGATTGTTGGCGAAGCCGTGTGTCGCTATCTCATTTCTTGGCCACTGCATAAAGTCTGCCATGAGTGTCATTACTGGCCAAATGAACTAGAAAATTCAAATAAGGAAGCTGGGCGGCATGAATAAAGACAGATTTGCAGGTGAACACATGTTGAGGATCTTGCTGCACTGCAAATAAATAATGGCCTCTCTCTTAACTGCTGACAATGCTTAAATCAACCGTTTTCTCTTTATGACTAAAATGACAGACTCAAGAATCTTTTATAGTCATTGTGAAATTCTTTTTTAGACAGACACAGGCTTAAGATGCACACAAACAATGTATAGAATGTAGACACTACAGACATAGTGTTTTCAATAGTATTTTCTCAGCAGGGGGCGATAGCTCTCGCAGCTTTTGCAAATAGGCTGTGTCTAAGTTTGTTAGTTTTGGATTTAATGTTCCTGAAATGTTAACGTAATGGAAGAGGGGCAAACAGTGCATTGCCCAGGTGGGTGCAATCAGTGGCAATCTGTCTAAGGACAGGTTTGATGTAGAAACCTTAAAGCTGTAACCAGACCCAGCGACCCATTACAACTTCTTTTTTTTTGTTTTTTGTGAACGTGTGCAAATACCGAGTAGGAAAACAACTTTCAGTGGTGTTATGTCGTGGAAACAAATGAAGCTTACGTGTGAAAATTGATAATTACATTTCAGAAGGAGTTCAATATTCTAACTTTCATTGATCTGTGAAGATTCCCACAAGATACTATCGCTGATAAAACTTAAAGGTGGTAATCACGCAAATGAGCCACGGGGATTGATTGCCAATGTAAATATATTTAAGATTTATACATGGCATGGTGATATTCAAAACTGTCACGGTTGCAATTGCAGTCTGGGACTATGTTTGTGATGCAATGTTAATAAAACAAGCCTTAACCCGCTTAATCAACAGAAGTAGGCATGACGTTCTGCTAACCAAAGAGCAGAAGGTGATGATACCTCCAGGAAAAGTGTTAGACAGAGACAGCATTTAAATGGATACCTTAAAATTTTATACATTATATAGCATGGATACCACTGAATGTAGTGTTGTTAAGCCTTCCTAAAATAATATTGAAGCATTAACCATCAGCCAGGAAAAGCACCTCTCTGAAATGTTCAACCATTGCTGAGTATGCACATAACAAGCAGCACACACACCTGATCCTTTTGCTGCTCCTCTATGATAAGGTCCATAATTAAACCTCAACAAGGAAAGCGCAGCATTTTGTGCCAATTAATATCAATTACATTCTAAAGTGCTGAAAACCAAAAACCGTTATCCATATGCATGTAAGCAAACAGGGAAGAACAGATTTTGTAAAATACATAGGAGGCTTGCAGGATTTCAGGCAGTGGTATTGTCAAGCTTAGTAAATTGTGGATTTATGATTGCAAAAATTGCACAAATTGCCTTTTGCGTGTCATTTTAGGGTTATCGAATGACATGACAGAATGGTTGAGCAATACATTTGGCTATGTGCCCAATCCAAGTGATTTCACTGTTTGTCCATGACTGTTGTCTGGGTTTTTATGGGTCTTTTGTGTGATATTTTATAGAATTTTAATATAACGTTTTTGAGTGATATTTCTCAAGAACATCTCCACTTAATTGAGTATTTTCTGGAGTATTTTTTTTGGCCAGAAGTCTTAGGATTACTACAGCAATCTAAACCTGGACTGTGGAGACTCTAGACTCTTAGACTGTGCAGTCTAAGCAAGCTGGTGTTTCCTCTTGGTATGCAGTGGATATCACTGCATCTACTTTGCCTACTCTTGGTGAGTCACCTGCTGTATTTATGTGCTGTGTTGTCGCTTTAAACAGAGGGCAGCCATTCTGCTAAAGTTGGGTTTCTGGCCTGGCTACGGAGTGACAGTGTCAGTGACTTGGTATTACGGCTTTAGTTGTTTGTTCAAGTGGCCAGCTTTGAGCGGCGTCTCTGCACTGCTACTTGTCTACTTGGACAGATAGTTTCCTGATTGGATGTTTTTTTTTTTTTTTGCTGCTCACTTTAATGACCTTTACATCTCTTTCTGGTTGTTTGACAATACAATCTAAAGGTACATTTCTCAACGTAATCCAGAGGCTACCACCTCTTTGTACAGTCTTTCAACTCCAACTGACTTTAAAAGCAAATCAGATATGGGTTTTTTCTTTTCTTCAATTGTTAGAAGTCTTGCTCCTAAGTGAGCAGAATCTGAGCAAATACGTACACTGAATCCTCATATAATCATGTTTTCTGAAACCTGGCTTAAGAAATGCATGATAGATCAATAAAGTTCGATTGACGGTTATAAAGAACAGAACCGCTATGTAAAGGATGATCAATTGGCATGTCAGATATCTATGTGGCTTAAATAGCTCTGAGTTCAGTCTTCGGGGTGATTTAAATAGGGACTTGCTATACGGGACCTCAGATTGTGTTAAGCAAGTGTTGATAAACATATTTTTTGATTGCAAACTTAGAGATAATGATGTGGTTTCTACTGGGGTTTCCAGGTAGGTAGGGATAGGATGCTTGTAATTTGGAAATTCATGGTTGTTAAACTGGCAATGGGCCAGATTAAAAATCACTTTAGAGGTTGTAGTCCACAACAAAGGGGTGTCCCAGAAAAAAAAAGTGTATAATGTTGTTGTTATTATTATTATTATTATTATTATTATTATTATTATTATTATTATTATTATTATTATTATTATTATTATATCATTGTAGGATACTTCTAGCAATTACTTTTTGATGTTAATAATGACCGGTTCTGAGTGCTGAGCATGTTTGGACAGTAGGGTGGCTGGAAATGTTTTCAACTCAGTTTATTCAATATTTATTTATTATTCATTAAATTTTTCACTGGGGTCACATGTTTGAAATAACAAACTGTTCAAATAAATACAATATGTATTCAGAGGTTCCTCTGTATTTTTAATAATGCAAACTAAACAATGAAAGAAAATAGCTTACGGCTTGATGTAGTAGAGGTGGGTTTTGAAGCTAGAATATATTATTTTTATTTAACGTGGCATGTAGATCAAAAACACACTCTTATAATATACAACCTGCCTCGTGTATAATCTATTTATATAAAATATTAAAACATCCAAAATGTTATGTCTTCTGATTGCCCATCATCTGTTGGAAGTAAGTTTTTATTAGATATAGTGAGTAGGATCCACTCAAGCATACCAAGGAGAATTCAGCTGATATTTCAAGCTGCTCTTCTCATCTGCTCAGCTGTGAGGACAGCACGTATAACATGGCAGCACAAACATCAATTTCTGGCTTACAGTGAAAAGGAGGATGGATTTTTTCAGCCTTCTGGGATCTTTCTCTAATAAAAGTCAGGCAAGGGCAGGGAATCTGAACAGCATTGCTATGGCATTGCGTATATAAAGCAGATCAGAGTTTAGAACTGTCATCTGAAATTTAAATCATCAATTATTCCCCAGCTCTCTTGTGTAAATTATGCTTTAAATGGGAGTTGGTCAACACATCTACATTTTGAAGGACCTGCAGGGAATCACTCGGGTTATTTTCCATTGCTTCTCTGAACACTACTTAACAAATGTGGCAGTCACATGCTGTGCATTGAACATTGATCAGAGTGGATCAGTTACGGGTATCAATAGAAAGGAGTGAGGAAACATTTTGTTTCCCCTTAAGCAGCTTTTAAAACCTAAAGAGCATACAGTGTTGAACTGAGGATTCCATGTGAGCTAATTTGATTTGGCTGCTAATTGCAACATGGAGCTGATCTCACAACCTTTGTTTTGAGTTCATTGGTACTAAATTATTAAATCAGCTCATACGTGTGATGTTGACTTTTATTTCTTTCAGTGAAAGCAACCAGGCAGTTAATAAAGTACTCAACCAGTATCAAATACAGATGTCTTTAAAACAAGTTAATTTGCTGATTTAGAAGGGGGGAAATGGCCTCATCAAGCAAGAAGGAATGCTGGTTCTAATGTGGAGGTTATTTGAAAAATAAATAAAATAAAATAGAAACTGCACCATATTGGTATAATAATTGAATGATGTGTGTAATCTACATTGTGTTAAGGGGAACGTTTATTCTGGCCAACATTTCCTGCAGATGCAGAAAACAAATTCCTGCCCCAGCTATCTGATTCTCAACTGAAGAAGCTGAAACACAAACAAGGTCCTCGTTCTGTGCCAGCCCTTTGAAGACCTCGTCGCCAACTGGAAATCCCTTAGCTGTGCATTACTTTAAAAAGCAGTAGAGTCATGTATTGATGAAAACTATCCATCAGTTTGATCCAATTGCATGTTAAATTCTGTTGTTTGAAGATATAACAAATTTTACCTCCCAAAATGACAAACGTTTACAGAAAAAATGAAATAAATACATAAAGATGCACCAAACAATCTGCCAGAGATCAGAATCAGCCAGTAGATCAAATATTGGTTAGCTATTTTTTTCTTTTTTTAATGGATGCTTCAAAACTAAAACCTGGAACTGCTGTTTGGTCTAGAAATGCTTTAAGAAAAGCATGCACTTTAATAGGGTTGTAATAATTTAATAATAACTACAAAGAACTCAGAAAGTGAAAATTGACAAAAAAACAGAAATCTGTATTGGCCAAGAACAGATGAACATTTCAACAGGCTAGAGATTGGAAACAGACAGTTTTTCCTTCATTGGGTCTTATTTGTGACTGGCTAGTTAGCTACTTACTCATACTCTTCTTCAATTCACTGAATGCGCTGAAACAAATCACTCTCATCATTTTCAGTCTATAAACGCATAACATTTCTGGATTTTAAACTACTGTCTTATTCAAAGAACCTACAGCATTTTTTTCCCCTTTAAGCAATATATGCCCTTTGAAAACTACTTGAAATAATAATAATAAGAATATGTAAAAGATTTGTGTATGTGCTCAAAGGTGCACACATGAACAGCAAGTGCTGAAAGCAAGATGAGATGAGTCTTTCAGTGGCCTAATAAGCTAAATAAGATATTAATTTAAGGGAAGGTGGATGCTGCTCTTTGTTAAAATTGAAATTTCAGCTTTATCATTGAATGTGAAAAGCCTCTCATAATCCCACATACAGCAAGCAGAGATATGACCCAGATGCTGCCTGTAGATTTAATGAGCTAATAACACATTATGTGCCTCAACGTTTGCAGCGCTAATGTTCAAGCTGCAAGATTTTTCTCATTCAGGTAGGATATGGTTTCAGATCTGGACTTCCTGAAGGAACATAAATTAATTAAATGGCTCAGATCTGAAAGTATCACACTGTGTCTTTATACGGTTGCTACTGCATCGCAGGCAGCATTTTCGGCTATATCATCAACTTTTCCCTAGGGAGATTCATTTAAATATTACTTGTATTTTTTTTTTTTAAAACAGTCCTAAATCATGTGTCTGAGAGTCTTTAATTGTTAGCGCTGATCAATTAAGCTCGGATGATGTTTGAGAAAAATTGAATGTTCAGAAATGCAGCAATGTACAATAAATCTATCTAAGGTTCCCGTTCACAGTTCTTGATTACTTGGCTTCCTTGCAGAGCGCTTACAAATGCCAGGAGCACAGTGGTAAAATTATGTTATTGACATGCAAATGCCTGGTAGTTGCACAAAAGTTAAAGCTGCCAGTGTGCAATGCCGTGTAAGAAGCTGAATTTTTAAATACAAATCTGGGAGCCAGTGCACCTCAAACAGCAAAACCCAGAGTATCTAATGTATGAACATAAAAAAAATGTGCAAGTTTGAGCAGTGATCATAAAAGCATAATGGACTCATGAACATGACAGCATGTGCTCTGTTGCACACATGGGGTATGTTTAGGGTTACTGTAGCTTAATGACATAAGATTAAATGAGGTCTGTCCACTGTACATGAAGCCAGGAGTTTTATTGGATAATTAAGTTTTGAAAGAACCAGACTTTGATGTGCTTTTAACTAAAGGTCAACAGTAACTACCAATGCGAGCCGCACTTGATTGCTATGTATATCACAACATCAAAAACGATGCAGCAGCACTAATGAGGGGCTGACCTTCATCTCCAGCATAAACAAAGACCAAACACATGCACACTGAGCTGCACGGCCTCTATCAGCCAATAATAAGGGGTGTTTAAGAATTGAATCACATTTTATTATGCAGAAGAGCTTTTTAACATATAATCTTTGACATTTGAGTAAAAGATGCTGGTTTTCTGAGGGAAGATTTCTGATCTAAGGAAGGTCAAATAAAGATGTTTGGCACCCAGAGCATGAATACAGAGGAGTGAAAATTTAAATTGGTAAAATGTCGATATAAATCCTTAATGCTTTCACCTCAGTCCAATAACACATCATCTATGTTTGGAAATTCAAACATGGTTCCAGTCTTTCAATCATAATTCATCACATTAAGACTCCTTCAGAGGTAGGTGGATTTACAGTAAATATAAAGGGATTACTGAGTGATATCAATAAGCACTGTTGAACAATGGCCTTATCACAGTCATAACTGCTTTGTATAGTAATCATTAAAATGTTATGTGCTCAGAGTTAGAATTAAGGGCTTTGTTTGAATGTTGGGAAACAAATGAGGTTTGAAGAATCTAAAAATCTGTCTTCAAATTTCCAAGATTGAAACTAGGCATCTGGTGATTTTTGGGTTCAAGGTGTAGCTGAGATTTAAAAAGTTCTGGTTTAAAGACCACAGAATAATCTGTCAAGAATGAATAATGATTCTCTCATCCCCGGTAGAGGAGAGAGCTTACTTCTAGTCAGATGGCTGAAAAAAGGTATTTAAAAATTACAATTTTAAAGGCCTTGGCAGTTGGTAAGCCATGGTGTGGAAACAAATGTTGCACCACCCATCAATGTATAACATAACAATGTCACAATTAACCTAAGACATCAGATTTAGCTGAAAAGCCATTATTCTGCCCTAAGAACTTAAAAACTGATGTTTTGTATCTATGTATTTCTATGAAACATAAATAAATGTTATCAACAGCAATATTACTAACATTATAGGGGTTTGCAATTTAGAATGCTACATCACGTTGAAGTTTGTCTAACAAAACACTATCCAGTTGTTACTTAGCCCCATAGTAATAGCTTACACATAATTAACTTAGTACTTGAAGCTTGAAACTTGGTTGTCGTTATGTTTACGACTAGACATGTGGAACATAAAGAAAATAAAACAGTGCTGCTAATAAATAATATTGTTTTTTTTAACCAGGCTTACTTATACTATGCTGAACAGAGTCTCTAAAACCCCGAATGGGAAAGCACCAAAATTGAGGGTTTCAAATGCTACAGAGGGTAAATGTGGAGTTTCCTTAAAGACATGTCTGCTACACACACACAGACACTGAAGACAAGTCCTCAAAAGACTGAAGCACTTTAAAAATGTTATACTTTTTGAGCAGTTGAATGTATTTTTTTTTGACAATCTCTTGTTGTTTGCATAACAGGTTATTTAGGCTCTTTTTAAAAGCATTTTTATTATGTATGTTACCTGTTAATTGTTTTTCCACATTTAAGTCCACACATGTTATAACATGCTTTGTGGCACTCTATACATGATTCATCTCAGTGGTCACTTTTTGACCACCACAATGTAGTGAATGAATACAAATATTGTGAACCAACAGTTTTTCACTTTTCATTAATATTTTTTTCCTTTTCAGCCACAAAAACATCTTTAAACCACTCAAAATTGTACTATAAAAGAGCATACCAGAGTTGTATGTACACTGTAGTAATTTATTGATATTCCACATGTCCTCCTTTTTGGTGTTGTGGAAATGGTCACCCTCCTCCACATTCAGTTCTAAATTTAAAATACATAGACTGATCAAACTTGAACTGGGAAATTTTAACCTAAACAGCTTTTTTTATAGAGCTTTTAATATTTTCTTTTCAAATATTTCTATTATGCCATCGTTTTATTATTATGATCACCTATGATTCAAAGACTGAACATGTGTTCCAGTCAATCATTCCAAGAGGATTTCATGTTCCTCAAACACAGTTTGTGTTTTTTGAAAACAAAAAATAGCAGTGGTAAATGTTTTTAGCAAAATAGTACTAAAATCATGTCTCTATCTTGTCTTGTGTGAAACGTATGATCCCATTTCATGAGCTGGGTGTTTTGTTACACCCCTATGGTGTTACATATTAAATATTAATTCAAATGTTCTGATAACATAAATCAACTGCATTTTCCTCAGGATTATCATGCTATGAGAATCTCATATTTGCCTACGTCTATTTGAGACAAGATACCCTTAAAGCTATAGTTGGTATTCCTGTTCAGAATCACTTTTTATTTTACTGAGTATAATGGTCCTTCCATCCTGAAGGTAGTCAATACTTTATGTATTCAGAAAAAGGAGTTTAAAAAAATAGATCTCTGTGAAAGCTTCAGGCCTGTAAAACTCTAACCAATCCTTGCCGTTTGGTCCGAATGGCAGGATTTGGTTAGAGTTGTATGTATCCGGTTAGCCTAGTAGTTAGCTTCGGTATTAGCCGTTCATTGCAGCTCCGCTGGTACCGTATACTTTGAACATGGCCGAGAGTCACAAGTAGCAAACCCTGTACAAGTTTATAAGAAGAAGAGGAAGACCTCAGTAGAAAGAAATAAGACCAGAGTGACTTTGGGAATGCTTTTTTTCCACACAACCCCCGAGTAGTGGAAAAGCAGGTAAGACGGTCTTGGGGAAACTTCTGGGAAAATCGCTGACTCTACCTTTAATTTTTCATTTCTGGTGCAATAATATAATTCCTTTATGACCAGTTAATTATTTAACAATAACATAAGAGTGGTTTAGTTTTAGATAAATAAGAATAATAGGTTGCGGGGAGAAACACCATCTTCTTTCCACCGTTATCATGGTTGTCTTGCTTGCTCACATTGGCATTCTGGATATCATTAGTCAGCCTTGAGAATCCAGAAGAATGAGCTCCCGAGGAAGATTTTAAATGACAGTGCCCTTTCCTGAAGGGAGAGTAAACTACTGAGGCGGTCACTGCTGTCTTTTTGTACAAACACACATTTGCATTTCGTGAAAAAAGGAAAACATCCAAGGAGATAAGCTGGTAAGACATAATGTTACCTTTCAAACACAGAAAGATGGGCAGGGTTGGCTGACGGTGAGGTGTGAGCCAGAGACATGCTTCAGTATCACACAGGGAGAGGGGAACACCGTCTGCTGACAAAAGTCCTTTCAGCTCGGCCCGGCAGATATGTTTACTTTCCATTCACTATTTCTAATCCTGTCTGAAAGCCTATCTTGAATGTCAGCCTTCTTCCTAAATTGGCTTGTGTTCTTCGTGATTGATTAAAGTACTGTAACCCAGCTTTATAAGACCACCCTGAGCTCTGTATTTCTGCCAGATCTATTAGGTAATGCATCCTTTGTTATTGTGCTGGTTGCCCCCCAACCCACCTCCACACCCCTCTTTGAAAAGTGCACTTATCCATTTACTGTGGTACGGAACACTCAGCCATGCCTCGCTCTATGATAGCATGGCAGCCTTAAGATCAAAAAGGAGGGCAGCACCCAAAAGGTTTAATTTTTTATAACCCTTACTTCTCCTTTTCAATCTTTCCACCGGTACCACGATAGTAGAAACTGATCTAACAATGACCTAACCAATATGGCTATAATTTATGCATTGTAAAATGCTTTAATATCACATTGGCATGCCATTGCACACAGAGGAGAGGAGAGCTTGACCTGATATCATTGCAGACGCCTGAGCTCTAGACATTGCACTTAGAGCGTCTCCTGCAAGACATCATTCAAGCACAACATCCACAAGACACAAGTGGTCCCATACATGATTTAACGTCGCCACATTTTTTAGAATGGTCAAGGTTACAACCAGCAAAGTGGCACTTTTTCAAATCCGTACTATTTTTATGCAGTTCATATTTATGTATTTAACACAGCTCTGAATTTAATGAACGAAAAGACACAGAACAGATGGCCTGCATACAGAATTCTGGGTATGAATTAAAATCCCATTTGTGTACTTAAAGCGGAGCACATTAATGACTGCACACTTAGAAGTAGGCCACGTCCAAGAGCTGCGGGCAAATGTGGCCTCAAGTCGTCTGTGCTTCCGAGAAAACCGCACACAACACACACACACACTGCACAACACCACTGAATCTTTTTCTCCTATTCTGTGCCTGTTTTGCATCAAAGACCAGAGCAAAGACCGAAGATAGGCAGTGATAGTTTAGACTGCACTTCCAAACATTTGCAGCATTTCCCCCTCATTTTTTTCTGATGTCCCTGTTTCAAACTTTCCCTCCAAATATTATTGTTGGAACAACAACAGGCCCTTAGAGATTCGACTGTCGACCCAAATCGGATAATTTTTAGGTTGATCTGCCCACACCAATGAGTGTTCACTTTGAAATTCTGGTCCAAGTGTGGACTGTATAGGTCCTATTTTTAACAGGACCGACTTCTGTGTTGGTGTTGTTACAGAGTGAAGAAATTATCTATTTTCAGCATCAGTAAAGTATAAAACATAGAAATGTAAGGTGCCGTTTTAAAGGAAACACTATTTCTAAAAATGTCTGTGATTCACTCTGAATGTAAGAGAGTGAGAACGCTTAAGCCTCAAAGCAGAGAACGGTAAGGCTAATTGGAGTACAATAAAGTCACTTTGTTTTATCCTTTGGAGCTTTCGACATCTAAGGTGCACAAAGCGAACGTGCAACTCCCAAGCCACATGGGGCTCCATTTCCTGTTCCTGACCTGTGCGATTCACAGCGTCTTGATTGATCTGTCCAGGTTCTCATATTAATTTCAGGTTGTGAAGTTTTTTTTTTTTTTTTTAATATATTAACTTTGCTGCACAGTGGCGCAGTGGTTAGCGCTGTTGCCTTGCAGCAAGAAGGTCCTGGGTTCGAGTACACCCCTGGGTCTTTCTGCATGGAGTTTGCATGTTCTCCCTGTGCATGCGTGGGTTCTCTCCGGGTACTCCGGCTTCCTCCCACAGACCAAAAACATGACTGTTAGGTTAATTGGCTTCTCCAAATTGTCCTTAGGTGTGAGTGTGTGCGTGAATGGTTGTTTGTCCTGTTTGTCTCTGTGTTGCCCTGCGACAGACTGGCGACCTGTCCAGGGTGTACCCTGCCTCTCGCCCAGTGAACGCTGGAGATAGGCACCAGCACCCCCCGCGACCCCATGAGGGATAAAGCGGTTCGGAAAATGGATGGATATTAACTTTGCCTGTGTTCCACTTCTTTATCCAGTGAGGACACTTGACACGTCTAGAGTTCAGCCATCTTTACTGCAGTTACCACTACTGATCCACTAGGGGGACCAGAGCCAAACTTCCTGAGGACATTTTGTGATTTCAGCTGTTTTTATTTTTATTCATGGCCTTAGCCTGAACATTTAAACAAGTACACCTTACAGGTCCCTCGCCCTTGCTCTCTGCTGTGAGACAATCTTCCGTCCACAGCTCCTCCCCCACATCGGAGCCTGCTGTGCTGCTCCGATGTTTTATTTTGGTCTCTCTCTTTCTTTTTAGCTTTCATTTGCCGGTCTTTGTTTTCTGAGGAGTTGCCACTCAAGAAATTGTCAGTTTTCCTGTAAGGTTAGGTTGTTTCTACGATCTTGACCTTGAATGACAGTTGGGTCTGAGCAGGGGATGGGTGTGAGCGGCACGTACACGAGAGTGACTGAAACTGCTTAGGCATTCCTCTTGGCTCTGATTGGTTGTTTCTGCCCAGGAGCAGCGTATTTCTGCAAATGACAGTAGGACCACTCGGAGGAGCCAGAGGAGCCTGACTTTTTCACAGATTATCTGTCTAATGTCATACTGTTAGGGGATAGTGGCAGTTTTAACAAATCTGTAAAAAGAATAAATTATTTTTTACAAAAGTAACCTACTGCAGCTTTAAGGAACAAGAAAATTTGATATGAAAATGTTCAAAGTAGTTTAGGTTTTAATCAAGGCATTCAAGTTATAGAAATGTGTGGACACTTTGTTGAGTGGCTCTTTGCAATGCAACTGGATTTTATTTTGGCTCTTGAAGCTGACGAACTTCGCTATAAGGAAAGGATCTATTTTCTAAAAGTCAGTAAATAAAGTTTTAGTACAGCACTAACAATGCTAATATAGGGTCCTAAGGACAGCTTCAAAACACAGCTCTGCAGTCACTGCTTACTCACACAGATGGCGCAATGTCACCATTGCTGCCAATAGAATTACAATTGCGTTTATTTTTAGTCGAATAGATTACTGCAACTGTGTTTTCACAGGTCTGCCTAAAAAGTGGATCAGACAGCTGCAGCTGATCCAGAACGCTGCTGCCTGCATCCTCACTAAGACTAAGAAAGTAGAGCACATCACCCCAGTTCTAAAGTCCTTACACTGGCTCCCTCTATCTTAGAGAATAGACTTTAAAATACTTCTGTTAGTCTATAAATCCCTGAATGGCTTAGCACCTAAATACATCACAGACTTGTTATCAGTGTATCAACCCTCCAGACCACTCAGGTCTTCTGGCTCCAGCCTGCTGTGCATACCTAGAACCAGAACCAAACACGGAGAAGCAGCATTCAGTTCCTATGCTCCACTTATCTGGAACAAACTTCCAGAGGACTGTAAAAGTGCTGAAAGCCTGAGTTCCTTTAAATCAAGACTAAAAACTAATTTGTTTAGGACTGCCTTCGACTGCACTAGTTAAACAGTCAAATGCATTTTTTTATTTTTTTTAATATATAATCCAACTGCTTTTTCCTACTTGCTTTTTTTCTGCTTTATTTCCTGTATTTTAATCATGTAAAGCACTTTGCATTGTCTGTGTACTGAACTGTGCTATATAAATAAATTTGCCTTGCCTTGCCAATTAATAATTACTCAAATCTACAGTATCCTGAAGATTTATAGATCTACAAGAATGTTATCTCTTCTTTTGATTTTATACATATATCTAAGCAAAAGAAAGGTCAACAAGAAATACCACAATAAACAAAATACATACCAACTTAATTTAGTAGTGGGCTTTTGGTGCTTATTGGCCAAAACCAGTATATGTTTTTACCATTGTGCTCTTTGTGGAGTGACACTGGAAGTATAACCAGCTGATTTTAGTTGGATATTTAGTTGGGCTATCTGCTCAGGGTGCCTGGCTACAATTGTCTTCGTAAGAGATATGCTTGTCATTGTTTGCCAACTGTAGATTTGAAATTAGCAAAAGCTGCCACTACTTTAGATTCCAAGCCATGACTGGTTTTGTGCGACCAGAAATGTTCCCAAAGAGACAATTGTATCTTTCTCGTTAGCAAAGAAAACGTGCAGTAGGTGTCTTGAAGCCAACTCATCAGCAGAATTTGGAGAGAGGAGTGTGAGTGACACCACTTTGTGCTTCATACAGCAGGTGAAAACTCCAGTCACCACAACAAGTTCTCTGGCATACCAATAATATAACTTTAAACCACAGAATCAGCATGATTTAACTTGATACCTAAAGCCTATCTATACAAAAAAATTAATAAATAAAAGATCAGAAAACAGCCACAAAATATTCGGTGCACCTCAACTCCTGCCCCATCTGTTTTAAGCAGACAGAAGGAGAGAAGACTTCCTCTCTAACATCTAGATGCTATAGGTTTACCCAGACTGAAAAGTCATTTCAGATCAGATTCTGCTTCTTCAAATGAGACCTGAAGGCACATTATTTATTGATTTCACTGCTGACATGCTTGCCATGCCCTAAACTGTAACGCTTTACAAAATATCCCTTCTGCACCGAAGCAGCACAGATACAAGTGAGACTAGCTGGAGCGCACAGTAGGAAGAGTTTTATGTTCTCTCTTCGAGGAGACGGATGTAGAAAAGACAGAACAACGAGGCTATTGTTGTTTTCTCACTGAGGAGCCTTGAAGCTTTCACAAGGAGCAAAGACAACAATAAAATTGCCTGCATGCCTGCTATAAATGCCATGTGATTACAAAGACTGCCGGCAGTTTTTATAAATGCTAAAAGCAAAACCCTTTGTGCTGAGTTCGTCACCTATTATCAATATTTACCCCTATGGTGAAGAGCAACTCTGACTTGAATAAATACTGCACGTAGGTAAGGATTTCTTTGTGTGTATGCGTGTGGGCGTCTTTTATGAGTAGGCGAAGAAAAGAAAGGAGACATAAATCAAGTCTGCATTTTCACTCTCAGCAGGAAAAAAAAAAAATCCAGCTTTGATTCAAAGCTCATATGCATAGCATCACAAAACAACGGCAATTCTGCAAGGTTTTCAGGAACAAAAGCATTTGTTTGAACCAGTAATGATCTTTTCCATCTCAATTTTAGACCTCTTTCACCACTTAATCCGTAAGTCCATAAGTCACTTTTTTTCCCGATCCCCCCGGATTGACCCAAAAGAGCTTCCTGATGGCAAAGATTGCCCTCTGCCTCGAGGGGTCAGCATCCACCACTTGGCATGCGACGACACTCCGGGAGGAAAATCCATATGTACTAGATACAATGAGAAGATTTACCATGGAAGAGTGGACCCGCCTCCGTGTGGGATTAAGCGCTTAAGATCTAATGATGAGAGAGGCCCTGTTTTTATTTGTTTTCAAGCAAGCATTTCGCTCTTAATGGAATAGCGGCTGTGTTCTGTCTCCGGAGGGTACAAATGCTCATCAAAAGACTCGGCTTTGTCGAGAAATCCTTATAAACTCCTATTGCCACGTAGCACAAGATACTTGCAGAACAAGTTGAAGGAAAGAGGGAAATGTCAAAGAGAGTAACATCAAAAAAAATAAATCAAATTTACAATGCGATTATAGCACATAAGGTTTCCTATTGCTTATTTTGCAGAAACAGCTCATGCTTTGGGAAGCAAAGAATTCCTAGGTGGGATTTTCACGCTTTTTTTTTTATCAATATCTGGCTGCAAGAAGATTTGGGGAACTCAAAATGCCAAGGGCTATAACTCTGTGCCAAGGGTTTTGTGGGATGTTTAGATATACGGGTTGGGGCTTTGTTTCATAGCGCCTGCTTGTCTTAACTTTCTGTGTCTACAAGGGATTTAGAAAATTTGCTACTGTCTTTGGGTTTCTTTCTGCAACAGCGGCTTGGAGTCTAGTGTGAGCCAACCCTGGTGCCCTGAGATTACATAAAGTATCCTCTGTGAGCTTTTCACCACTATATCCATGCTTCACTGTTTAGGCCAATGTTTTATCTCCGGCACCATTTAGTTTTTGAGTTTCAGATGAAAATGGAAAACTTACGAAAGCCAAAATGTTAAGTTGATTCACTGTGTGCAAAAACAACGCGGGGAGTTATTCTGTAGGACACTTCTCTTTTCTGAAGATTTGACAATGGATTAAGTAAAATCTTATCCGATTCCATTCAAGGAAATACTTTATTAATCCCAAATGGGAAATACAATGTTGTTGCAATATGCAACCGTTTGTCATTTGTTCGTCTGAAAGCATCAAGCGTCAGGAAATGTGGGCCACAAAGAGCAACAACGCGCATTTACGCTCAAGGAAATATGTCATAGTTCCAGCGTCTTTTGTGATAAGGTTTGCCAGTTTTGGCTTCTTTCAAAAAAAAAAAAAGAAAAAAGAAAAAGAAAAGCATAGTGGGAAACAAAGGCAAAGATTTGGGTTTTATTAGGTCAGTTCTCCAGTTCTTTTTTTACTCACTCATCTGCTGCATAAATCACACGGGTATCATTAGAACGAACCCTGAGGAGTTTTCTGGTGTGTTGCGTTAACTGAGTGTGTGTCTGTGAGCAAGCTGGCTTGTGACTTTTCAGAAGAATTTTTATTTTTTTCCTTCAACATCCAATCAAGTGAAGCAGTTTGGCAGAGCTCCTGAAATATATTTTTTGCTCCAATGCCTAGTGGCCTGTAAAACACACAAAAACTTCAGCTTAATTTAAATAATTCATTTCCGACTTAGGAGATAGCTTGTCTTTGAGAGGGACCTCAAAGAGCTAAATTCAATATACCGCTGGATTGTTATTCTTGAACAGCAGCAACAAATAACTCCATTCAAACATCCCATTACCGAACATATTATTAGGTGCCAGGAAATCAAAAAGCTTCAACAATAAATGCTGATTGTCACTGTTTACTTTGGAGTTGGGGCTTTCTGTGGGATTTATTTTTTTTTTTTTTTTTTTAGATGCACGAAAAATTGAGCAAAACAGGTTTGGATTCAAAGAGGACGTGATTAAAGAGAATAGGAGACGAGGATGCCAGCGAGTTCTGGGCTGTCAGACAATGTTGAATCATTTAATAATCTTCAACATGACACAGAGATCTGCTTCACTGAAACATCACAAAACAGGAAACACTCTGGAAAGCAGTCCGGAAGCGTTTGTATTCTACTTACTATCTGTGTGTTGGCTTTAAAAGTACATAGTGAAGCTGTAGCTGTCCACAGTATGAATAAAACAAACTTGGCAGATTTTTTTTTTGTCTCACTGGCTTTCTTTAGCTCAGAGCTCACTTGTCTAAAGACTTATCCGCGCTTACCGTCCTCCACCCCGGCCATTTTCCTCTTGTTTCTTTTCAATCTCACCCCTTCCTTCTGTCTTTCCTCTTATCCTTGATGATCCCCTCTCCACTTCGGCTGCTCTCAGTGAACCATTTCTATCCAACAGTATCAACTCGCTCCCCCGCTCCGGGAACGGAACTGCCCACCACTATTATGTCATTCAACACCTGTACTTAAACAGTGTCGAAATTCACAGAAGTGGCCTGGAAAGACGTGACCGCGACAAAAGCTACAACTCTGGGGTCTATTCTTGTCAATATAGTTTTATGTTTCAAACACCGGCTCTTGAAGAAGTATTCACACCCCCTGAACTGTTTCATAGTGGAAACTTAAACGCATTTTGCTAGGAGTTTACTGGATAGACCAACACAGAGTAGCATGTACTTGCAGAGTCGAAGGGAAATTATGCATGGTTTTAAATTATTCTTCTCTTCCTTACTAATAGAAATCTGAAGAGAGGTGTGAATTTGTATTCATTGCCCTGAGTCTATATTTTGTTAAACCACCGCTTATTACAGTTACAACTGCGGGTCTTTTGAGGCATGTCTCCAGCAGCTGTGCAGATTTGGAGACTGAAATTTTCTATGAAAAATAGCTCAAGCCGAGCCAGATTGGATGGAAAGAATCTGCGAAAATAAATGTCCGAGTTTTGCACCAGATTCTCATTGCAGTTTAGGTCTGAACTTGGACTTGAACTTGAACAGGTTTTCTACCAGTGTTGTCCTGTATCAGCTCTACCATCCATACCATTAATTCTGACCGGCATTATGCTGCCAAAATACATAGTCTATTGTGGAGATGATGTGCAGAGTTCTTTCATCCCAAGATAGTATTTTCCATGTAGACCCCACAATTTAATTTTGGTTTTACCTGACCAGACCACCTTCTTCCCTATGCTTGTCAGATCCCCTACATGGCTGGGGGTAAACTGGAATTTAGACTTTCTTGAAACAATGGCTGTATGTACATATCTTCTTGAACCTCCAGAATTGTGGAGTATATACTAGCTTTCTTCCTACTTGAGCTGTAGATCTCTCCAGCTTCAAAGTTACCCTTTAGGCTCTTGGCTGCTTCCTTAATTAATACTATTTTTGTCCACTCTGACAGTTTAGGTGGACAGCAATGTGTAAGTAAGTCTGCATTTAAACACTACTTGGTGTTAGTCATATAAAGTCTCATTGAAACACGTTGATGTTTGTGGTTGTAACATGACAAAGTATGAACTCATTCAAGGAGTACAGATATTTTTTGCAAGGCACTGTAATGCATGTTGGAACATCAAAATTCTGAAACACCAAAAAGTAACTTATAAACCCATTTTTAAGTTTCCCATTTCAATCTTTTAGCCCACAAAAAACTTAGTGGGTTCAGTCGCCCCACACATTCACAGCTTTATGCAGATAATATGCGATTAAAAGCTTTTGGGACATATAATTTGTGGCATTTTAGCAAAACCCCACAAATCCCATCTGCTTAAAGGATCAAAAAAGTGCCGACAGGACTTCTTTAGGCCTGTGTGTTCCCCCGCATCAATAGATAAATCAAATAATGATAAAAAAATAAATAAATCAAAGCCTAACCCAAAGCTCCTCCCTTCAACCTTACTTTTTCCACTCAGAATTGCTGTCATAATGGCCTAGAGGGAACACTTCATCAAGAGCTGCCATCTTAGGAGAGTAAGTCAAAAGGCTATTTTTGTAATGACCCAGATTTTCAGGTGAGTCTTGATCTGTGTCATTGTAATGAGCTGCTGCAAATCAAAGAGAACACATTAAGTCAAATGTGCCATCTTTCCCTTTTTCACAATTTAACATTTAATTTTCTGTCCAGATAAAAAGAAAACTGATTAAAATAATCCAATTAAGATTGATCCAAAAGGTACACATCCTGCCTTTAAAACTGAATTGGTACATCAAAAAAAAAAAAAAAAGCACAAACCCCCCTCGCCTAATTTCCTTTCTTGGTGGTGTTGTCAGATAAATATCAAGTCAATTTCCTGGAGCCTGTTCTTACAAAGAGAGATGGCATGATGATGGTATCATTGGAGGAAAGCTATAATAGTAGGAGATGGCTCCTTTTGGGAGGAATATGGGCACAGATGGGCCCTGAGCTTGATAAAGTAATTTCTCTCTTCTCAAAGTCTATCAGGAGGCTTTGCCAAGATGGCAAGAGATATAAATAACCAACAGTCAGGAGTAGGTCTACTTGTAAGCTCCAAAATACATTGTAGGAAACCCTATTACACAGGAATTCAGGAGGGTTTACAATGTTGTTAAGGAAAGTATAACGACTTTCAAGCTTTAAGATTTGATTTATTTCTATATCTATATCTATGTGTGTGTGTGTGTGTGTGTGTGTCTTACTCTTCATTAACGCTACAGTTTTTTCTTTTAAAAACGATAGGTTGATTTACCAGCATCCTTTTACACAGACTCAAACTTGTACCATTCATCTACCCTCACCACAAGTTGTAAGCACACACACACACAGAGCAGGACAAAGAGCACATGCCGGCAGAGAATAAAGAGCCCTTTCTAGTGCTCTACAGAGTGGTATAACTGTAGCTGTGGGGTGAGTAGGGAAAGGGTGCCTTGCTCTGGAGCACTTCAGCTGTTCAGCATTCATCATTCCCTGCCACTGCTCATATAGGCCCACATTTTCTCCTGCTGGGCAGGGAAACCAACCACTTCTGGTCACAAGACGCCATCCCAGCGCCAGAGCGGATCCCACAACAGAAGGAACAGGATGCAATGGCCGCAGATACATTGAATCACATTCACACTGTCCCAACAGGCATTTGAAAGTCTTTTGTAATTGTGGTTTGGAGTGTGAGTGGGAAGACAGAGACACAGGCACGTCTTCAGATATTAAGGACATGTCCTCCAGATGGAGTTAGAAATGTAGGGAATGTAAGGATCTGAAGAGGGACTTATGTTCTTCTTCTACACAAGCATTAGATTCGGGTTTTATAAAGCACAATATTAACATTAAACCCTAGGTGAGGAATTTTTTTAATTAAATGTTAACAAATCCATTGCTGTTAAATTAAATTTCAGGTTTTAAACAGCTTTAAAAGGAGCCATCGGCACTGTACTGAAATTAACTGAAATAAAGCAAGAAAATAATTGTTATATCTACTTTAATACATATTCGATTTTCATTTTGATGTGTATTCAAATGCCTAAATTAAATTGCATTCTTTCTTTTCTTGAGGATATTAACAAAGAGGAATATTTCTTCAGTTATTAGAAGCTCAAGAAACACCTGGGACCAGAGAAGCACCAAACACATCTCCTAATGACCAAGCAGCAGGAGGAGTTACCAAAGAAGAAATCAGTGTGAATCCTTGGCAAGCAATGCCCCTTTACTGGCCCGCTTTCAACCCTCATAGTAAATATTTGTAATGATCACGGGGTGGCAATAGCCCCAAACACTTCAATTACTGTTCAGCAAAGGTGTCATGTGACCTAGAATCAAGTTCGACTCAAATCAGAAATTTAATGACCTCAGACCCGACTTGATGATTTTATAAAATACTTTAGAAAGGAGTTGGACCTTCCCACCAATGACTTATAACTTCACTTGGACTTGGACACTTTAACTTGAAAAGACTTGATATCTTACATCGAACAGAAAATGTGTTACAAAGGAAGAGCGCCAAGCTCACAATCGTGGAACCATGCCAGGCATGCCCCCGCCATTTGCCAATATTTCCTACTCTTGTTACTACAACAAGCCCGCTGCATCTACCATGCTGTTAACCTGTCATCCAGCACTATCAGAGAGGTGTGCACAAAGCTGGAATAAAAAAAAGAAGAAGCTGTGCACAGCATCACCCAAATAACGGGTGGCTACTATGCAGCATATCTCTGCACCATAATTTTTAAGCACTTTCACTATTTTTATTAAAATCCAGGCAGGAAAAAAAAGTGCCTCAGACCATTCTTAATTGCAAGCCTGGAGATAGTGACACAAGTTCTGCCAGCAGCTGTATCGACATTCTGTATGGGATTCCAGAAGTGCCATGAATGTGCGGCCATTTTGTTGGGTGACAGAATCAGGGTATAATGTTCTAAGACAGAGAGCAACCGTGATATCTTCCTTAAGATTATAATGAAAATGTCTTATTTTTCATAAAAAAATAAAACAAAGGAAAGCAAAATATATGTTGCAATATGAACTCAAAGAAAACCCAAAGAAAATCTATTTTGTGGTCATTATTTAGGTTTCATTGATATGTCACAAATGCCATGATTGCAGTGCGTCTGTGTTATAGTTAGGTTTGATGACACTATTATGCTAAAAATAGTTTGAACAATTTATTTAATTATTTATTTTCCACACGTAAATTAGTAAGATGCAAATTGCATGTTTAAATTAAACACATTTTATTCAGAGGATCCTCTGCATTTTACCACATGTCAACCGTACATGCATCAGTTGCGTCAGTTAGATTCATCCATTTCCATACAGTTTTTAGTAAATTATCGGAATCCCTACATGCAACACTACAGTGAAAAATCATATTTTATTAAATCTTCTTGCTAAGATTAAGAAAAAAACAAATACAAAAGAGATAAAAGAAAACATTTGGGCTGAAAGGAGAGCCAGCTAAATCTAACTTTCTTCTAAAATTAATCAATGCCAATACAGGTACCATTGCATCTTTAATGTTAGCTTTTAATAGGGATTTTTTGTGCTTGCTAATTTAATCACGGAGCCTGTAAAGTCACTGGTTCTGAATCCAACACAAACTGATGAAAGATCCCAGATTTTAATGAAGTTTAATATTGAAAAATGTTGACCTTGTAAAAGACTCTTACTCCCCTCTGAGGAAGGGGCATTAGTAGGTTTAGCTCAAAGCCATGCCATTGTCAAGCATACAGCGCTTCATACATTCTCACTTTGCCAGGTTCCTCAGTTGGCTGCTTCCTCAGTAAATGATTCTCGATAAAAGCCATCTATCACTGACCTGGCCAGCCAGGCTGATAATGTGTAGCACTCTACGCTCTGCACATTATCAACCTGGGACTGCTCCTAATGAATACGTTTGGGGAAAGGAGGGACATTCAGCAGAACTCTTCAAGCGATTGGACGAAGCAACACCTAGTGCCCGCCTACCAAAGGTTGGTTTTAGCCAATCACAGTATCAAATTAAAACGTAAGCAGCACGCGTCATGAAAAAACGCAAGAAAGTAAGCTAGTTAACGCACTTCTTGCTGTTATTCTTTTAAAGATAGAACCATGGATTATGGCAAAACAGATGTGATAGCAGTAGTTACGCATGCATCCTCCTGAGCTGCCATGTTTATGTTGGTCCAGCTGTCGGCACAGCAGCTCTTGCTGTCGCTGCACCGGTATGTCCCGCCTTAAACCACAGTACTGCCACGTGATTGGCCTTAACTGTTTTTGTTTCAGACACAAACGATTGATTCAGACACAAATGATACAAGATGGATTGCCGTGTGTTCAGGAATGCACAAATACCACGAGAATTTATCTTGCAGGCAAGGCTAATCTATCATCATCAATTCAACTTCAGTGATTGTCCTTATCTCCACTGAAAACCAGGAAAAATAAAATCTTGCATCAAAACACATGGTGGCAAAAAAAAAAAATCCACCTTTGCCAGAGAAGCAAAACAAAACAAAAGCATGCAGCAAATTTGGCTGTGGCCCTAACTGAGCAATTAGGTAGTTAAGGATGCGTGTTTTTAAAATTATGGTGAAATTCTTGCAACGATATCTCTGGTTAAAACTAAAACTTCATGCTGCAGTAACACTGCTTCCCATCTTGCCATGTGTGCTGGGAAATTGGATCTAAAACATAGGAGCTGAAACTTTAAGACGTTTCAGCTCAGCTTTCAGCTTGAAGGACATTTCATCAGTAAACGTTTTGTAGTTTCCCTGTAGACGAAGAAAATCTCTAAATCTGCATATTTGGTTATTTGAAATAAATAGCAACCTAAATTTTCAAGACCAGTCTGCTTAAAGCTGACTTTTAAAATACAGAAAAGTAAGTGGCTATTTGCTATTTACAAGTTACCTTGGGAAAACAGTTAACACAAATTAAGTTGAAAAACAACAAGAACTTCGAAATAACTTATTTGGGCTTTTCAAGTAAGTAAAACAGGCAGCAAGAGAAAGACCAAAATAAAAGTCAAAAACTGCCAAATGAGGATAACTGTCAAGACGGGGTTTTGTGATGGCCATCTAGTTGCAGTGGGGAAAAAAAGTTTGTGTGTATGCTAATATATGTGTGCGTGGGAGAGAGAGGAGGGAAATCTATTAATCTGTGGCATTACTGCCGTCATTTCCACTCTCTTCATCACCAGCAGCATGTGCTCTGCGAGATCTAAAATATTTAAATCTGTAATCTGTCAGCATTATGCGACGAACACACGCCCGCAAGTCTGGTGTCCTATCCGTCATTTTGCCTTCCACTTCGCATGGCCCCACATCCATCATTGAGGACCTGACACGGCCTTTTGTCGTTCTGGCTGGAAGAGACTTAGCAGCCAGTGTCTGTAATTTCTCAACAGCGGAACAGACATGCAGCCGGACCCAAGAGAAAAATTAAGGCAAATGCGTGAGATTGAAAAAAAAAAAAAAAAAAAAAAAGGAGGAAGGAGAATGGAAGAAAGCTGTGGCAGTGTGGAGGAGCCTTTAATTGTTTCCCCAGTGAATGTGACCCAGTGACTCTGGAAGAGTGCTTCCTTGTTCTTTTGCTGTGGATAAACTAGGACTCATTATTGATTTGGTGGCACAGATTCATAGTTTTGCAGAATATAGCCTTCTAAGTGGGCCCTAAGTGTCGTGTCAGTTTAATGCACAGCTACATTAGAGACTCACAAATAGACCTTCTTCCACCTTTCTTACTCACAGTGCTGTATTTTCCTGAAACTCTGACTTAAAAAAAACTGAATAAATGGAATGGGATTAAAGCTTGAACGACAGTGACCCATATATAAATATTAGGCTGATGGAAAACACTCCAACGTAGCCCATTTAGCCAGCTCCATGTCATGTCTTCATACGACAGGCTTTTACTAAGCTCCTTAAGAGTCTGCCCCAGGGGATCTATGGTAGGCTGAAGGTACTGACTCAGGCCTTATCTGCACTAATTTACCCCATGAATTAGACGGCCCCTTGTCTCCGTGTCCTGCCAGACCAACACAATAATCACTCCATGTTAGGAAAATGAGGAGAGAGAGAGGGGCTTTGCGATCGCTTAGAGGGATAAGAAGCCAGGGGGGGATATGACAAGAGGAAGGCAAACTGCCACATCAGTCTCACCTGGGCAGTAACACTCATTCCTGGAATTAAAAACTGTTGACTTCCTGTCACCTGCTTCCACATTTTCGGGGTGGATTAAGTGAAACAAAAAAAAAAAAAGAAAAAAGAAAAGCTATTTGAATCATCCGGATTAACAAGCAATTTTTGAAAACAAACACGCCGGGCTTCACCTCGGTCAGGTTCATTAAAAAAAGAGACAGCGTTTAAGCTGTTCAATAACAAATTGGCCTATAATATTTTTTTAAGGATTAACTGCGCTGGCATGTCTCATTCGGGGATGTTTTAAAGCCCCATTCGTGGGATGAAAGTTGGTGGGATCTTGTTGGCGTTCACCAGCTCTTGTCATTACTGTTTTTAGGACAGCTGCACCACAGCGTTCAAATTACGGGTCAACAGTTTTTTACTCTGGTATAATAGGTGATGGTGATGGGCAGACTGTTAACTGTCCTTTCAAAAGAAAATAATGAGAGGATAAAAATGGTAGAAATGGTCTCTCCATTGATTCTGCACAATTTTCCTCTTCTTGTGACACCTGAGTAATAACTCCTCAATGGTTAACTACAATCTTCTCAAAAGAAGGCTGATGTTTTATTTCTTCCTCTGCTCATTGTTTGACTCTAATGCCAAATATAATTTTGTTACTTATACACTTGCACCTCTGCCATCTCTTAGCACTTTATTCAAGTTACATCTGAAATATCTGAGTTTCACATGGTAACCTCTTATAAGAACACAACACATTATCAAGTAATGCTACTTCCTTATATGTAAACAGATGTCCAGTCAAAAAGCCTGTGTATGCCTTGTCATATGTTTTAAACCTAGCAGCAGATGTTGGCATGCACATTAATTTTCTAAGGTTGTTTGGGAAGAATGGAAATATAAAACCAGTTATAACAGATAGGAATAAATTATACTAAACACTGGTGTAATAAGGTAAAATATCTATGAGGAAGAAATATAACACAGTTTTTTTTTTTTTACCTTTGTTTAAAATGGTGGACAGTGATGGCTAATGCAATGCATTAGAACACAAAAAAATTATTCACTGGTCCTGGAAAACGTAGGCTTAGGGTTCAGAATAAAACACAAAGGCTGACTGTTTTACATTTCTATTCAAGCTCAATCTGATCAAGACTTGGATCTCCATCAGACAGCCACTAACATACCTATCTGAAGGAAAAACTGGTCCTTTAGAATGGTGCTCAAAGCAAAGCGCTACATTTATAAGGCAAGAGACATTGGTTCTTCAGCGGATGCAAGAATAATGTATCATCTTTATTGTCGTTGCAACATACATTCCAATGAAATTTATCTTCCACATTTAACCCCATCCCTTTTTTCCGGAGAGCAGTGGGCTGCCACTCAGCAACACTTGGGGGAGCATTCTGGGGCCAGGGGTCTTGCTCAGAGACCCAGAGTAATAGTTTTTGGGATTCAAACAAGGGAATATTGGGCCTCTCCAGGATTCAAAAGCCCTGCTATAACCACTAGATCACTATGCCCACAGATTTACTGAAGGCTTGTAGATGTATAAACTGAGTCAGACTTTAATGTAGAAATTAACTGAGTTCATTAGAACAACTAACAAAAACCCTGTTAGTACTATGTTGGAGAAGAGGGTGTCCTGCAGAAACTCCTGCATGGATAAAATGCTGCTGTCGTGTAAAAGAACAGACAGCAGTGAATGTCGGCGCGGCATCAGAAAATCAGTATGGACCATAATCACATCTATGAGAAATACATATCTGAGCAAATTTGCTTTACAAAACAATAATATGTTTAAGTGACTGAGAGGTATATTTGTACACGCAACTTTACAAAAAAGCATCAAACAAACTGAAACATAATTCTCTGTGTTTTTTTTATTTTTAATTTTCATGGCAATAGTGGCCTTTATTCAAAAGTGGAATGACAGGAAATAGGGTTGAGAGAAAGGTGGAAGACAAGTGGCAAAGGTCCACGGGCCGTGAGTTGGACCCGGGACTGCTGCACTGAGGACTGAGGCCTCCATACATGGGTTCTGCACACTACCCCAGCACCACCACTGCTCCTAATTTCCTGTCTTTTAATTACAATGTATTGCTGTTTTTTGACATTTTTATATTTTGCGACAGAATTGTTGAAATTTCTTACAAAAAAAATTTGATTAGGTAATATGTAGGTGAAAAAAAAACATTAGCTCCATTATAGAAATGGATGTCAAAAATCTGACAGCATTAGGATTATGGCTGGAGCACATTCGGTTTGTTTCCAAAAACAATCTGACAAATAATTTGTGACAAATAATTAAGATTTCAATATTGACCAAAACATGTACTGCATATGTTTTATCGTCAAGTCATTCCTTGCTGGTATCCATTTTCAGACGGCCAAAAAACAGATGGGGAAGGATGAAGCACTTTGGTTCATTTAGGCCTGATGGCAGAGTGAACCATAAATTCTGGCCAAATAGACAAATTTGCCTCTAATATCAGACTGTTCATAAGGCCAATCTCTTTTCTTTTGGGTCACATTGCACTTAATCAGTAACTTTTGCCCTTCCAAATCAAAGCAAAGGTAAACAGAACCTTTTTCCTTTTTCCAAAGGGAACAGAGTGTTACGGTAAAATCTTGGTCAAATCAGCCAAACCACCATGGCCATCATGTTTAAACCAAAACTAAACAATAAGCGAAGCTAAAACGAAAAAGCTGCAATAGCAAAGCCCGCCATCCCATGTGGACTTTGTTGTTTTCACATTATTCAGTACCTCACAATTGCATCGCTGATCCTGAAAGACACTTTCCATTAATCCAAAACAAACCAGCAGCATTTAATGCCCGAGTCATGGTCACATATTACTGTAAGTCACTTCTAACCGCACGGTCACAGTAATTCCAAAGCACACAAATTTCTTTAAATAAAGCTGGGGGAACATAAACAAACATGCACACACTGCTTCAGTGGATTGATTCTTGCACCAGAGGAAATGGTCTTTTGTTTGTTCTGCGGATGACATGAATGGACGAGCTCAGCTTTATTTATCACAAACTAAGCATATGTAAGCCTAAAGTACAGCTTTGCCTCAGAGAGACTGCACTTTTGCGCACCCCATTCCTCCGAATACTGTTGGTGTTTCTCCCTGTACGTTTCATTTTTTTAAAGTCCATCTTCTAAAGCAGAATCATCAAAAATAGCCCCTCGCTGCAGCTGCGTGTCGGGCTACATCTCTGATTTGAACCCAGCGTGCTCTGGCTGTGTGTTATTGAGTGTAAATAGCCTAATTAATAATTAATTAATAAGTGGATAACTTCTGCCAGACACTGAGCGGAGACATACTGTGTGACATCTGCTTTGTAGTTACAAAGGCGAAGTCCAAAAGAATCTTGTTTACTAAGCAGACACTGGTCTTTGGCAGAGAAACCTGTTAGTCAGGGGAGATGTTTTTGGGCCATGAACAATGTAATATCGCTGTTAAATATGTTATGTGCAGCAGGCATTGAGGCATTTCTTTGTGCCTGGGGCCAAAATCACTTTGTTAGTCACCCAAAGATCCTTCCATCTTCTCAACAGTTCAAACAATTATGTCTGATACATTATTAATAATGACACCAGAAACAGCCCCTCTGTGTTCTTCCTGGATATTTTGTCACAATAGGTGCGATTTGATGGTGACAGAAGCGCATCCTCACAAGTAAATACGAAGAGACAAGTTGATCCTCCTGCATTAGTCACAGCGCAGCCACGTCTGTGAGGGACAAGTGAGGTGCTCAGCTTGAGTGTGCATTAAAATGAATTTGATTCTCCCTCCCAACGTTGCCTTTTAATGGGAATAAGGCAAGATGACTAGATATTACAAAAGTGCATGACAGAGATCCACACGAGATGAGCAAGTAAACATGTGTGAAAAGGCTTCATTTCAAACTTAAAAAACAGACATTTTAGTACCTTTAAATACATTTAATGAGAGGGCAAAAAAACTGATGTTAGAAATAAATGTTTTTAAAAAAGAATGTTACTCAAGTATTTTAAATGTATCTTTTTTCTTTTTTTTTTTTTTTTTTTTTAGTTGATCAAAGGGTGTTGGGATATCCAGTTAATAAGCCACAACTTTCTGTTACCTTGGGGTTAAAATATAACACCACACTGAAGCCTATATTTTTAGCCACAGGCCACTAGGGTGGACAACGACCCATATTTATCTTGCCACCACACACAGTGAGCAGGATGGGGAAGGAAGGGAAAGGAACAACCTCCAGAGCTCGCTGTTAAGAGAATTGCAGCACAGAATGTTTTCTTAGGTCACCAAATCACTATAACAACTAATAGACTATTTGATAACCATTTACAAGCCAACCAAATGTTTGGGAGTGATGCCTGAAAAAAAAATGCTTTTCTTCTTTAACAAAATATAAAGGAGTGGAATTTGCTAAACTCTGCTGGGACTTTAACAGCGGGACGTGATTCAGCTTCGATTAAGCAGCTCATGGCCACTATTGAAGATGGCATAAGACACGTGATGCAGTGGGTCTGCTTGGCTTCTTGAATTCTCGTCAAAAGACAAGGTAATTGCAAACTTTTTTAAAACACCAGGATATTTTGAATAAAAAAAAAAAAAAACGTTTGCTTCTATCAGAAAATTAATAATTTGTTCATTCGGCATTACAATGCTAAAACGTACGGCCAAATCAACATTCAACTGGTTTGTCAGAAACAAAACCAAGCTTCTTCCCTGGCCATCCCAGCCCTCAGACCTAAATCATAAAGAAAACATGTGAAAAGCTGAAGAGAAAAGAGTATAAGACTCTGAATGACCAAGGCAGATTGTGCTAGTGGTCTGAGATCTGAGCGTTTCTGTATGCTCCAACCTTAAAAAATATAGGAGAAGACTAAGTGCAGTTGTATGGCAAAAGATTTGTGCAAAATACTATCAGAAGGCTTTTGTTTTTACATTTCTTACGATGGGGTATTTCTCCACAAGTTTTGTGTAAGATGATGCTTCTTCAATAAAAGATTAATTTCTTCTCAGGGTTTTTACACATCTTGACCAGGAGTGCGAACAAATGTGTCTCTCTCAGAAAGCCCAATCCATTTGCTGCCAAGATGTGCCGTCTTCAACCACAACCTGGCAGAAGATGAGATGAGAAACCAAAACGGTGGAAGAGAGCGCCTTTGGTCAACAAGAGAGATAAAACCAGTTAAAGCCGAAAAGAGGATGGCGAAAAAAAGAAGGCTTGGGAAAAAAAAAAGTGCCGTTTCCAGAGTCAGGGGAGTAATCCAGTTAAATGCTTGAGATCCCCACATTGAACCAAGCAATCCCGATTTTCACTATAACCGGAAATCCAAGTCACCATGTCATCATGATTCCCCGTTGATATAGCTGAGGTAATTCAAGGTCTCTGCAGCAGTAATGTGCGTCCAGATTTTGCTGCTTTGTGTCACGTGTCGACAGAGCTTCCTCTACTTCAGTTACTGTGCAGCAATGTTAAAATATATCCAAGAGACCTCTGAATAACCTCCGTTTTAAGTGGTAAATACGTGAAAGGCAGAATTCTTCTTCCTAATGAGTCTCTGTTCTTGCAACTGTTTAAAAGAAGCCAGTTTGATGTTTTGAAATTGTCTGAATGGGCAAAAAAGGCCAGATTAATTCTTACAGTGACACATTGGGTCATTTTGTGGTTTAAGATATATGATATTATATGCAAAGGAGCAAAAATTATATTCAGTTTCAACTGCATAACTTGTATTGTGAGCTGTGAGTTTCAAACGGTGTTGCCTTCATAAGCGTGATGGGTGGTTTCCATACCATGACTATCCATTTTGTTCGTGAAGAGAAATATTAAACAATCATATTGGTCCTTTCTGTAAGTATGAGCAATACATACTTGCTTTCCTTCAGCTGGCTGGCCAGGAGTGTGCAGTAACATGGTGGGACGGGAAAGCACTGCATTAAGACCTTAACATGCCTCGGCGCTGACCTTCCCAACAAGCATGCACCCTCATTCATATACACACAGTATTTTGGGTCTGTTCAGCCACACAAAGCCACTCAGAAATACAGTTTTCACTTGAGCATCATGGTAGGGGGTGTGTGTGTAATTTTTTGAGTTTTACACAGACTGTTTAAAAGAGAAGAGGAAAAAACCTAACTAAAGAGAATGAATAAGCTGATTTCTGCCAAAGATGGGAATGTGATGTTTTTGTCCTTGTGGTACCTGAGAGATAAATTATCCAAATGGGGAAACCAGCAAATCTCTCTTCACGTTCTTCTTCAAAACAATGATCTCTACAGGCTCATCCTGGTAGGAGCGAATGCCGCAACCCGGTGACTCCATGCAATCAGCTGGGTTTCCTTAGAAACATTTTAACCCATCTGTTAGGATAATTGACTTTGTAAAGTGCCTTGAGATGACTTGTGTTGTCAATTGGTGCAATATAAATAAACTGAGCTGAACTGCATTTTCTCATTCTTCTGATTTAAACAGATGTTTGTTTGGTGCCCACCCCCTTTGAAAGGGAACAGCATTGCCTCTGTCTGCTCTTGCAGTCGGTCTGGTCACAACTACCTGGACTGCATGCAGATCTCCGCGCGGAGTCCTGGCGGACCCTATGGTCAGGTGCAGATAAGATAAACTCCCGAGTACTTTGGCACTTTTTCCCATTTGATTGAAGGCACTGTAAACCGCAGGAACGGCGCGACGGACAGAGGAACGTTTTAAAACCTCGGTAACCTTGATCCCTGTAAACAGCCAATGCTCACTCACTGCTTCCTTGCTTTTGTGAAACTAATTGTGAAACCAGTGCTATGACAACCTGTGCAGCTACAAAAATAGGCTGTGATTAGGCATACTTTTCAGAAGGTCAGTGACAACCATTTGGGAAATTATTCAGCTCCTGCTCCTGTTTCTTCAAGGCAACACGTCCAGCACAATAAAGAATATTAGAAAACACAAATAAGCTGTCCCGCCTCTCTCATATGTGCATCAGGGCTCCTCTGCATTAAGGCAGGATGACACAAACTTGCACACCTCTGCCTCTCTCTGGATTTGAGAGCAACAACATGTGCATGCTGAAAGAACGAGTAAAGGCAGAGCACAAGAGGCCTCCCGGGCCAAAAAACCAATGTGTGGCTCATCCATGTTAAATCGGGGCCAAGGTGTACCCAGGTGTATTCTCTTTAGGTCAAGAGGAAGCCTCGCTGACCTTTGCAGCGGACAAAAGAGTCTCATGGAGCTTTCCTCGAGCAGCCCTGAGACTCACATGGGTAAACAACAGACTCTATGCCTCACTTTGAAATGAATGTCTGTGTCTCCGGGTGTGTGCTAGCGCCTGCCGGTGATCACGCACTGACCACATCTTGATGGCCTCGGCCTTTTCCGGTGTAATCTGGCTACAGCAAATGAACGCATTCAGCGGGCCGCGCTCCCTGTAATTACTCTCCCACAGCTCAGACCGACAGCTCAGTTTTTTTTTTTTTTATTTTGTGGTGTAAATGAAGCGGCCGTGATTGTTCCACAGCTCAAGTACATCCAAGAACATAATAATAAAAAAAAAAATCACAAAAGGAGTGAAAAGTGGATATTAAAACAGCAGGGGAACTTGAAACAGCAGGGCTGGAATACAAATACAGAGGGCCAAAGAAGAGAGAGAGAGAGAGAGAGAATTAACAAGCGACTACAGCAGCAGCATGCATAATCCCTCACATGATATAGTGGAGCAGCATACCATATAAATGAACACAATTTGCTTGCAAACAAACAAAAAATTAGTTCTAATGCAAAATCCTGCAGTGGCTTTTAAATATATGCAAGAGAAACCAGGAATTCCAAGTGTGTGTGTGTCATCATCACCAATTAAGAGCCTCTTTCATCAAGAGAGTGCCGCGCAAGGCGAATAAAAGGCTGGATTATTTCCTAAATGCTCAGGCTACAGGGACACTTTGCTTATTCAACTTATCACCATGACAACTCTTGTATGACATTTTTCACTTCCTCTTCTTCCCTCTTTGGAATTCAACTCTCAGTCAGTTAATTATTCCTTTTTTTGCCACCAACTACAATCGGACCACTTATTTCTGAGCGTGTGTCATGTCTCCAGGAATATCACACTTTCAGGCGCGCGCGCACACAAACACACGCACGCACCCGCGCGCGCGCGCACACACAGACGCACACAAGGCCTGCATTGATTAATAGGCTCTTCTTCAGAGCAATTTGTGCAGCATTTAGAAGAATCTAAAGGCTGAGACTTGAAAAGCCAAATGATCAGTTTAGTTTGGCAAACAGCAGAGATGAGCTCTGAAATATAACCGAGTTTCAGTTCAAATACTGCATGCAATTATTATGAAGCCCTCTGCTCAGTGACTGGATATTATTAGATAGAACTCAAACACTTGGGGTGAATATGGGGCAACCTCCAATAAGTTAGCAAATGTGAAAAGCTATATATATATATATATATATATATATATATATATATATATATATATATATATATATATATATATATATATATATATATATATATATATATATATATATATATATATATATATATATATATATATATGTAGTCCATGCGTAAAATTTGGATCTCCTCGCTAGTGTTGTACAGAACGCTTGCTACAGACCCCCTGAATCCCGCAAAATGAAAGTCATAATCTCCTCCACTTGTTTTGAATTCCTCAAGTGTATCCTAGTTTATTTGTCTTTCAGCCAGAGCAATGACAGGGAGCTTGCGCGTCATCGCTCCATCACACGCACAAGATGTCTTTATGCCCAAGTAACAAGTGCCCCGCACGTTTACGCCACAGAACATTAAATTTACCGCATCGAAGCTGAGAGCGAGCCGTGGCTGGTCTCTGAAGCAACATACAGCACGTCTGGGCAAAAGATGCATTTCGGGCATCAGCATCCTAAATCCCGTATTCTAACATGAAAAAGTCTAAAATAAGCCAAGCGCTTATAGGCGGCGTGTGCTTTGGCTGCAGGGCAGGTTCGACGTCGCGTTGCGATTTACAACTCTTCTAAGAGGGGAAAAAAATAAATAAATAGAAAGTCATATTTAAATGCAAGTGCCCATCTCCCTGCATCCTCAGCACACAGGCAGCCCTAAGTATCTTTTTGAAATGACTCACCTGCTTCGCCGAGGTTAAAATCTCCCCATGTCTTGCTTAGAATAAGAATAGAATAAGAATAATATTAATAAGCCGGGAGTATCTTTGACCGTCTCCGGGTCTTCACTTGCAGTTGTAGTCTGTGTACTCCAAATATCCTGGTATTCTGCTCAAAGCTTATGTTTTTAGGGAATAACCTTCTTGCGAAGCGATCTCGGCTTTCATTGTCCTCTCTTTGCTCTCACAGTAACGGATTCCCATGCCATTAAGGCAATGTCGACACGCATTTATCTTTTTTGTTTTTTTTGTTTTGTTACTCCAGCGGGAAGCTCCCCTCCAAGTCCTGGCGCGTTTTGACGCTTTCGCCTCGACTCTGCTCAACGCGAGCATAGCGGGACCGCGCCGCGCTCTCCCGAGCAGACGTGTGTGCGGGAGCGCCAACTGGAGACGGAGAAAGAGAGTTACTAGGTAACCAAGGGCACTCGCATCATACATGAAAAGAAGCGGACGATTTATGCCACCCAACTATCCTTCCTCTGCCCATCTGCGTTGCCTCCTTTGACGACTCGTCAAATATAACCTTGTTTTATTACGCCGAAGGGGTCACTCTTTAATGTCCCCCGCAGATGACCCAACCCGGGAGCGGAAGCAAAGTTTAAAACGAAGATTAAATTCTGATGGGATGTTTACAAAGATGACAGTTATGATCAGGATGGAGGCTTGTTTTTATCGGGCAGGGGGAAATTAATGAATGAAGAGCATGCCGAGCGGGCGACTTAGAATCCTAATAAGTTTAACAGTAAATTTAGTACTTCGTCTTACCTTTCTGAAACAAATCACTTTTAAGAGATAGTGACAAAGTCTCCAAATCCGTACAGTGCCTTGTAAAATTATCAATACTCTTTAAACACCCACACATGTTCTCACATTTGAGCCACAATTGAACGTCAGATTTTTTTTTTTTTATTAGGATTATATGTGACATAATAGTGAAGTGGGGAACAAATGAGACACGGTTTTCAATATATTCTACAGATAAAAATCTGAAAAGTGTGGCGTGCATTTGTATTCAGCCCTGTTTACTCCGATACCCCTGAGCAGCATCCACTGCACCCAACTGCCTTCAGATGTCACCCAATTAGTAATTAGAGTTTACATGTGTTTAGTTTAATGTCAGTATAAATGCAGCTGTTCAAAACAAACAGCTTCATGAAAACTAAAGGACCCACCAGACAGCTCAGGAATAAAGATGTGTAGAAATCTAATGTATAGTTAGACCATAAAACAATATTCCAGCCTTGGAATATCTTCGTGCAGCACTGTTAAAGCTCAAGATGCCCATGGAAACTCTGGAGGAGCTCAAGAGTCTTGATCTGTTGAAAGAAAGCCGTTCAAAGTAGTTTGTTGGTTGCCTCGAGCCACGAAGGTGACCCACCCATGTAGAAGAAAGTGCTCTGTTAGGCCCTTAAAAGCTGTGGATAAACCCTTAGAAGCACCATATCAGAAAGTCCAAATCACACAGCAACCTTAGCCAGCCATGGTCTAGTCAAATTATCTTACAGCACTTAAATAAGCAATACGAAAGCCGTATCACCGAAACCCATCCATCCATTCATTTTGCATAGGTTGCCAGTCTATCGGAACTAGAGAAAAGCCACATATGCATGGGAAGATACAAGCCAACTCCATGCAAAAGAACCCCTGGCCGGGATTCAAACCCAGAGCCTTCTTGCTGCAAGGCAGATACAGTTGATCATACTATTTCAATCGGTAAATACTTCCCCAAGGAAGCATGCTTGTTTAGGCAAATATTGTTAGTTTAAAGCATTTTGTGGTTCTTGACCTGTGAAGGAAACTAGAGAAAAGCCGGTTTATTTTACTACTTAATTCCCGTTACTCTTATATATGATCAGCTTTTTTACCTTGTTTTATCAAAACCCTACAATAAGCACAAATCAGTCCATAAAACCTTGATGGAAATTTCCCTTTTTTAACACAGCATTTCTAGCTGCAGTCAAACCATGCTTTACACAAGCAGTTCTCAAACTGCTCAACCTCTGACCAAAAAAATAACAATGAAGGAGAATTGTAACTCTGGGTTTTGGTCGAAAATACGAGCATTACTGGTAAAGCCTGAATGCTTCTAATACACACATGTAAAATAAGACAAAGAGCATCAAAAACCTCCAAAGTCTTCTTTCTAATCTATTTATTAGTCAAATATTAACACACCTCTTGTAAATTAAACAATTTACAGCATGCTGGTGTGTAAACAGTCTATTTAAAAAAAATGAAGTAATTTTCGGAAAGTAGTCATAATTACAACCCATTATAACATAGAAAAGTTTAGTCCTCCAAAGTGATGCGCATCCCCAGTGAAGATTTGCATGAAAACCTATAATAAGTTGTTGATACAGAGACACAGAGATGTAACTCATTGCAGGAGTTGTCTAAGAGTGAGACTTTCAGATTTTTTTCCCTCCTCTACCATCCTCTGTGTGCAGTGGCAGGAAAAATGTGGGTTGTCTGTCTGGGCCGCATTTCAGAAACACTTAACTGTTGATCAGATTGTAGATATGGGTGACATCTGGTAAGTAGCCTTTTTTGTGGTTATTCTCTAACTTATGAAATTTGATGTGCTTCACTTGAACAACATGTTATTTTGTCCTTCCTAAGTTTAAAAGTGGCTAAAATAAATAGGCATTTGTGTCATTTTATATTTACAGGGAAACAGGCCATCATGGACTACTAATTAAAAGTTCCTGGGGACTTTGTTCCAGTTTAAATAGTTGAGTATACATTGAAACAAAGTACTCCATTAACATTTGTTTTATATAAATAGTTAGGAATCCTTGTAAACGTGACAACAGTAAATTTATTAAAAGCAATTGTTTCTTAACATGCACCCAATCTACAGGTTTTTTTTTTTTATCAGTGTGAGAGTATGTATTCATGATATATGGCAAACAAATTAAAAAATGTTTTTTTGCCATGTATAATTGCATGCAGTTGCAGTACTAACATGTATGGTAACCCAAGAAAGCCCCTCATTCTGTGCCAGATACCAATGTTTCCATTTCTGCAATTAGTTTAAAAAGTTCAACAGATTAAAAAGGATGTGTTAAATAATCAATTATTAGGGTAAAATAATCAGGCCATGTTTCCTTATTTGTAAATTGCAGTTTTCATGCTTTATTAATCCAAGATTGTCCTAATGAAAAAGTGAAAGTGTTCTTTTTTGTATAAATAAGTACAATAAAGATGTCATAAATCTAACTATCTCTACAATGTAGAGCCAGTTCAGGTCTTTCAAGACAATGTCTGAATTTATTTCTCAAACTCAAAAATATCAATTGTTGTGCAAATTTCTTAGGAAAACTGTGAAATAGCCTAATAAAATATGGACGAAACTGGAATCCACAATGGTTATTCAGTAGCAATAAAGGTGATGCAAATTCCTAATTGACTGCACAGGTAAGCAAGAGAAACTTTGTCCCGGTTACAAATTGCATCAGGAAATAACACAATAACTCAAAGAAACAGAGAGCCATGTGGTGAATTTCATAACCCAATTATTTACATGTTGACTTGTTTTTATCCTGGTGTTGTGTCTTTTGGTTTATTAGTTTTCCTTACTTGAAATAAATAGATAAATAAATTATATATATATATATATATATATATATATATATATATATATATATATATATATATATATATATATATATATATATATATATATATATATAGAGAGAGAGATTTTTATTTTTTTATTTTTTTTTTTGATGGAAAAACTGTAATTAGGCCCAGCACTTGTTTAAGAGTGTTTCATTACAATGATGAAATAGGTTTTAAAGAGCATTTCTTTCATATATAGTCTATTAAGTTTCGGTCTGTTTATCAGGATGCTATTTTACACAAAAGGCTGACCCTTAAGTGCAGTTCAGAACAGCTTGAATGCAAACAAAGCACCTTTTAAGCTAATAAAAACATTAAAATAGACATCACCAGCTCGGGCCTAAATAGAGAAAAACAGAGAGAGAGTCGGCAATTAAAGCAGCGTTTCAAACATTTTATTTTTAGTTCCACTCATTTATAACCCATTTAGTGATGTGGAACAAAAACCTGCATCCATACAAGGGGTTATGCCACGCCTGTGTGCAGAGATTTTGTAATTATGGAACAGCAAGGGGTGGATGCCACAGTGGCTTTTTCGCGTTTGACATTCAAATCAAACAGCAATCATACATATAAAAGAGGCAAAGAAACTGATACTGGCCAGGGTGCCGGGCATGCGATGGTTGGACAAGATGCTGGAAAAACACACATGAATAACAAGAAAATGTTACCACTGAAAGGGTATCTGGTGGCCTTACCCTTACCGAGCTGCACCACTGTGGCATGAAGTGCGTGCTAAGCTTTACAAGTTCAGTCATCACAAGGGCAAGTTTTTTTTCTCCCCTCTCCTAAAGGATATCAACCCAGCGACAAACAAAACAACGCTGAGCCCAAGGAAGCTGAATGCCTAGAGAAGGAGGGCGCAGTAACGAGTTGAAAACTATTGCCTACTAACTATTGCCTCTGAGACGTTTTTCTATATTTAATCTCAACAATGTTAATATCAATGTGAAAGTTACGAAATTTGGTTCCGATACATGAAGGTAACTAAAGGCAACAGACTGAAAAGAAGAAAGGGGGAAAGGGTAGAAGGGCTAAAAAAAGAACAAACGTCGGACAGCAAAGCTCAAACCTGTCAAGTACGGTACAGTCAAGTTGGGGATACAAGAAGGAAAAGACAAATAAATACGACAGGTCAGCAAGACGAGAGAGTCAGCAGAATAGTAAAAAGGACAACTGCCATTCTGATGAACAGGACTGTATATCAATAAAGAGTCATTTTAGCTGGTAGGATGAAAACGTCCTCAATGTTAAAGGCCGAGTTTTCTCTCTTATATTGCCATGATAGCGTCTTCTGAAGGTGATTACACACAGAAACTGAAAAAAACAAAAAAAAAAAAAAAAAACAACGTGAAATCTATTCGAATTTTCACTGGAGCCACATTTTTGAGAATTCCTATAAAGATAATGTTCTTTTCTTGTGTTAGCATTACATATTAACATAATGATCACATGTAGAAGCAGCTCTAAGGTAGGGTGACGGATGTTAAGCAACTGGATGTGTTGGAGAGGGAGTCGAGAATCCAGAGGTGGATGAGATGGGAGACAGGAAGGTGAAGTAAGGGCTAATAAGGGTTTCCTTTGGTTGGCCTTGTTGGTCTTCAATGACTGAAGAATATGTAAATGTAGACTTAAAGCGTGGTTTACTAATAAACTTGATAGTTTTTATACCCAGCATGAGCAGGAAAAAACATTTAATGCAGAATGTAGGGCGGAATAAATAAGCAATTGAGAAATTTGACATTAACAAGTATATTCCTATTATTTTTCATAAACAAATGTGTAGATATATATCTAATTAGGTAAATATTGGTAAAATATAATAAACATTATCAGTGTTTCAAATAATAAAAAAACTCTAAACATATTTGTGCATATTGAATACAATGTTAAAGATGAAAGAATATTGTGAAATGTTCATGTTTCAAATTATGTATCTAGACAAACAATAGATGTTTTTGATTCCTATCCTCCTGCAATGTCACAGGCAGACCAGATGACATGCACTGGATCAGAAACAAAGTTTTTTTTAGGGTTTATTTAAAGCATTTTTTTGACACTTCACTTTAATGTTCCCATCTAAAACTTGAATCGGACTGCTCTCGTACACAATTATTACTTTTCAGTATTTCTCTGCTTCTTTGGCCATAACCTTCAATCAAAACATGTTTGCCGACACTAAAATCTTAAAACTCAATTTAACAATTTGTATTTTTTTTTTAAGATGCAGAAAGCTGTGAACATAAATTCCTCAAATTTAATTAATAGTGTATCTGTTTTGTCTCTATCGTGATCAGTGTTAAGACTGAATGCCCAAGTGAGCTTGTGGCTAGAATTAGAATTATACTGCTGGTCTTAAAATAGCCTGATATCTTAAAGATAATGCGGGTAATTTGAGATGCAAAGTGGAGAAAAACACTAATTTGGTAGGCAGATTGAAGTTTGCCCACAGCCTGATTGTACCACCCTACATAAAAAAGATGATTAGTCTAATTGCCACACTTTCAACCGTAAGCATCCTCCTATGTGACTGAAACATTCTTGGCAGTTTTCCGTCAGCGCGGTTTTGTTTCTTAATTCCTGTATTTTTTGTGTATCTCATTAGATGATGAGGGGCATAACAAAAACATTGGCTTTTTAAAGTCTTTTTGTCATAATAAACTTGCACTGTGCTCTGGAGTGACTGTGCATGAGATCATTGTCAGCAATGAATCAGTTTCTAACAAGGAAGCAGTAAAGTAGCGCTCTGTGGTCAGCTCTCTGCCGTTTGTTAGAAGCATGTTTTACAGTGGGAGTGGGTCTGTTCATCTGACGTTTATTACATTGTTGATGAATTATCACAGAAAGCAAAGTGATTCTTGGGCTTTGGTTGACAACATCCAGAGCTCCTCGTTTCACTTTAATACGATTTTTTATTTTGCTCCATGTAGTATCTTGAAGGAATGGCATATTTTCGCAGAAAACAAATAAGCTAAGCAGCAGGGTTTAGCTTAATCAAATCATGGGTTATCGAGATCTCGTTAGGGCAATTTTACAATACTAAAATTACATTTAGATCAACAACAAATTAGGTTGTATGATAATTTAGAATATTTGTGTTTACATTTTTCAATCCAAAGTTGTGGATCTCTGATGCTGCGTTGAGGTCTCACTTGTGTTATTGTTGTATATTTGGGCCTGTGGGCACTATATGCAAACTTGGCAATAAGGTTGATCATTTTACACATCGCCTTGTGCCTGGGCTTTGTGATGCCTGTGGCTTTAATGAAAAAAAAATATTTTAAGCCATTTATCTTCATCATTGTTTCTCTGTGTGTGTCCACGGCAAGTCCCCCTCTCCACCTTTCTGACATTTATATGAACTGTTAATAATGACACATTGGCCTGAGTGGTAAATTACTCAATTTTCGCACACAGGGATATTGTAAAAAAGCTGTAATGATAAATCTGTATTAAGGGACGGCAATTCTTTGTTTTTTACGTGGTTGCACATCTTATGAATTTTGCTTTTCCCCCCGGAAGCTCTTAATTAAGAAATATAATAAAACCATTACAATCAATCTCCATTGTGAAATAATTTTCACAAGTGGCCTAAAATGATCAAGATGAAAATTATAATTTCAAAAGGTCGTGGATTAAGTAAAAGCCTTGTGTTTCTGTTCAAGCAGGTGGATTTTAAGTGTTTTTTTTGTGTATGTGTGTGTGTTGTCTTTTTTTCTTTTAATAAAGCAAAAACATTGCATTTGGTGGTTCTGGGATGCAGAGAGATACGAGTATAGATGAAAGCAATACCGGCATTTTCACCATTATATAGACTAGTAATGGTGAAACAAATGATCATGGCCCAATCATTAAACTTTGAGACTGTGTTCTGCTGATATACTGTGAGCCTGAAAGTCTGGTTGCAAAATGGATGCATGTTGTTACTTTTTCAGATGGCCAAAATCGCAATCACACAACAAAGATCAGAGCTTTGATCACAGATGGGAGCCTGACATTACTCATGCACCCAAATAAGCCATGTACAGCTCAAAAAACCCGATGGCACTCTGTGGGACATATTACACATACATACAGTATATTTATATTATTAAAGTTTGTAGGATCACAAAAAAAATTAAATGGACATGTAATCCTGAAGATGTCATTCTGCCTAGTGTAACAGACTGGCATAAGCACTGCACACAGTATATCCCGAGCCATTAAACAAGTAAAATGGCTTGATTCCTAATGTTCCTATGGAATGAGCTCAATCCAGTGCACCCTTTGTTCTTGGACATTGCTCAGGAAACACTGAAAAAAGTATGTTTGGTTTGGCTGAAAGATTTTCCGACCAAACACAGAATAAGTGATAATCCTATAATTTCTTAAAGTTAGCTTGAAAGTTAAATCACAATGCAATGACCTAACAGCAAATAATCCTTTGCTCCCCACGCCTCTTTCTCCATTGTCCAGGTAAACTTACATTCTGTGATGTCAGCTGCACAGGCTGTATACTATATATGCAGACATTTATATTTTTTAACACTATGTGTATGTCTTACATAATGTGATACAAGAAACTGTGCATTTTTATTTGAAGAGCAGCCATTGTGGATTATGTGGTTGGGGTTTTTGAGGTACTGTTATGTTTCCAGGTCAGTATGCAGAACTCAGATATTTTTAAGTCTATTTTTCCAGCATACAACTTGAAAAATCTGACTTCCTAATACAAAGGAAACCCTCAATAATTCAAGATGGCATCTGCCTGTCGGGAAACTCTGGACCCAATGAGGGACATAAATCCCTGAGCTAGTGATGAATGTAGATGGGGGTATTGTTTTGTACACAACGTTCTTTATTCAATGACCATCAATATTTCCATTAATTTGCAAGAGAGACAGAGTGCTGTAGTAGACTTGAGGTGTGAGATTTACATCTTTAACATGCCCTTTCTTTGACAATAGATAATGAAGTCAAACACACTAAAAGAGACACTTTCATGTCTTCAAATGATTTTTGCATCTCTTGACTTGTCTTCCCTTTTTTGATCAGTGATCTTATCATACGTGTCTCTTCTCATTTCCACCTCTGTCATATCAAAGATCTTGCAGACAATGGCTGCAGTTTCCACCGCAGGAGCACGCTTTTACCTAACGTTAACATTGCACATCAACAACAAACAACATCAAACAACATGCTCGGTTAAATTACTAGATTATTAAAGTGCACATGCAGTTTTTCTTTTACAAATGTCATTTGTGTTTTATTTAATTGGTAAAACCCAGATGCAAATATATATTATACTTTTTAACAAGGCAAATAAACATAGCAAAAACAGTAAAAAAAAAAAACAATCTGTCTGTCATATTAAAGCAAATATGAGTCATGCTTTTTTTTTTTCAAGCTGACATCATTTATTTTAGTTGGACCTTCAACAGATTAATTAAGATCCTCTGTTTTCCCTCATTTGTTTACGGTCGGATGATCTGAGTGCTTCTGTCAGTTCTGTCTGTAACAGATGTCCAGTGCAAAGAATTACACTGTCCTCATATGGGTGGCACGAAATAATTCCTGCTTCATTTTGAGTGATTAGCATGTTTTTTTTCTCCTCCCTTCCTCTCTTGTAATTGCAGGATTATTCCAAAGACTTGTATGTCTGTCATAGCTTGATTAACTTTCAAAGCACCTTTTATGCTATTCAGCCTCCGGTTTGAAGATTAAAAAATTTAAGTGAGTACAGGGCAGATGTTGCATGACATAAATTAATGCAATATTACATCCAATACTGCGGGAAAGATAACCTTGTATTTCATTAATAGGCCTTTTAGTTTATTGTCTTCCTATTTTAATTCCAGCGGACATGAGACAGCCACACCGTGCACACAGGCAGAATCTCAATCCAGAATGATAATTCCATCGTTCAAGCTAAGATTAAATTTTAGCAGAAATGATGGAAGAATGCAGTTTCCTTTATTAGAAGCTGCAGGAGGAGTTTACATAAGTAAAACTATTGTGTTTTTTTTCGCAGACTTTTATAATAACATTACACTACATCATAACTGCTCTTGAAGTTTATGTACAAATGCAAGTCGTGTTAATCCCTCTGGTTACAGTTCATACCATTTCATCGTTTCCCCAACATAAACATCCAGCTCCAGCTAGGGTCTGACTGCTTTTTTTTTTTGGTCTCAGAACACATTTATGGTATTTTGAGACCTTCTCCACTTGTCGTGATTGGATCTCAGGTAGAGGCTGATTACAAAGTAGTCTCAAAAATCAGCAAATCTCCCTGGGTTGCCAATAGTTGAGCAAATAAAGAGTTTTAATCAAGCTGCTGAAGCATGCTCCTAATACCAATGTTTACATCAGACACAGTTTTTGCTGGTTTTAATGTTTACCGCCACACAGTATTTATTAGCTCATGCACTTTTCTGTATTGTATACTTAAAGGCATTATCAAGCAAAAGGGTTAGTCACAGCATGTGTCACTGCCCATGGTGGGAGAGGGGATTTACGGATATTTTTGTGCCAAGAGCCTGAGGCTTGGCTGATCTTTTCCTTGCACAAGTCCAACGGAAAGCCAAATCTAGCACGCAAAATCTATTGTAGACATTGAATTTTTCTGTTCCAGTCATCATACATCCCCTGTGTGGTTTCTGGAAAACAAAGCAGGCTAGGGAACAAGGGGTCGTGCAAATTGGAAATGGTTGATTATTGCATCCAACATGTTTTTCAAGCCATCATCAATGAAATGCCGGTAGTGAAAACCCCCCAATTTCCCTGTTTGCTATTAGTCTGTTTATCCTAAAGTGATACTTGACTAAACTGTGCAATAGGCAAAAAGCAGCTAGACAAGAGCTTGGCTCTCATACTCAGATTTCCATATTTATTGCTTGAAATCCTGCAGGGAGTTCAACTGAATGCCAATCGTAGAGCTGACTCACCAATGCAAGTATGTATCTACACTCTGAGCCCTGCTACAGACCCCATACTGTATAGTACTTGATTGATTCAAACCTATATTTAAAGCTCAGCATTATAGTATAGAGTAAGTATCTCACTTGAATTGTAAAAGAGCTCATTGCCTTCCATCTTTTTTATATTGCAATAATCATACAGCAATGGGAAATTACATGGACAGAACCCATGTTTCCCTAAAAAGACATATTCACTATTTGAAACTTCATCCAATTTAGGATGGTGAAGAAAAAAGGATGGCATTGAGTGGAGGGTGACAAATGAATCAACACAAAAAAAACTTGTTAATATACAAGTTAGTTGGTTTTGAGCACTGTTTCATAAATAGAAGCGAAGAGAGCAGTCGAGCTTGTTGTGGATTTTATGCATGCTGAAAAAGAGTAATATTTACTAACTCTTACGCCTGACAGTCTTCTGAACACTGTATAAAAAGATACCGCTCTATTTTGTCAGCGCCTGATATTTTATCAGACTAAACATTACGTATTTTACTTTTCCCGTTTTATCACCAAAATAATTCTATTTGCTTTATCAACAATACAATAATGAGAAAGAGTTGTAATGAAAAGTTTATTTATGTTGTTGTATCACAATGTCAGTTTCATTACACAATAGGACATGTCTCCAAAACTCAATATCGATGTTACAGAGCACTTTTGCAAGTTGTAATCTGGTTTTCAATGTTTTTGGATTAACGATTTCTTCCTCTCTGAGTTGTCTTTCAGACTATGGTAATACAGGATACACATTTTGCTCTGTGTAAACACACACGCTTACCAGCTTTAACCAACATCCTGCCTTTGTTCTGGAGTTTATGTGCACATTCTAAACCAATTACACACAGAACCCATCTATTTCTTGATTGGGTTAGGGGGTTAGACATTCTCATGATGTTTATACTTGCATATAATTGTTTGAGGAGAGCAACGCGTCACCTTCAGGCATCTGGAAATTGTATCCAAAGATTAATCAGACTTGTTTACATATCTGATATCCTGGTTGGTTTATTTATTTATTTAGTTTTGTTTGTTTAGTTTTTTGTTTAACAAAATGTCACTCTAGGTCTAGGAAGTAGTATGTTTGATATGATGCCTTAAAATATTAAAATACACTGACCGGTGAGCCTCTATTTAACAAATGTGAATTAACCCATCAGTAGTTAACCTATTAGTAGTTAACAATGACATTGAAATCTGCATTTTCCCAAATTGTTTAAAAGCTGAGCAATCTTGGCATATGTTAACTTCTGATTTTAAACAATGTAATAGGAAATCTCTAAAGAAATATGTCTCTCACGAGTTTGGCATTTAAAATAATTATTTCGATAGTCTTAACTGATCTAAAGCAGGAAAGGTTTGGAATTATATAATATCAGACAAGATTAATGTTTGTATGTCCTTTTATAAAGTGTATCCAAATATCTGGTTTCAGCTGTGTTTTCGTTTGAGTTAGACAGAAGACATATGCAAATTTAGTTAATTTAATATTACTCCTTGAGTTTGTCTTCTTTTTCTGCTGCAAGTTCATAACTAATATGAACACCATAGCTTCTCTCTTAGCTTCTTCAATGTTTCAATATAACACATTTCTTAAGTATTTTCCTACTGAAGTTTGAAGCCTCTCTTCCTCTGTGGACGGTTTGAGACCTAGCCTGGGCAAACATTAATGCTTTACCATTGTGAGCAAAGCTCCAGGTTTTTTCCTTCACTGAATAACCCTGGTTGCTTTGACATTAAGGGCTTCAACAAGGAGGTCAATAAAATCTTTGTGCATATAGTGTAGGTGGGTTTTTAGCCAGATAAAGAGATTCATAACCTTTTTTTCCCCCTTTTTTCCAAGTTACAGGTTTCACTGCATGATTTACCTCAGTTTGTTTTGGACTCATGATTTATCTCCTTTAATCCAACACAGAGCGGTGGAGAAGATAAGGCCCGGTTCAGAGCATATGGAACACCACAACCAAGTGGGTTCATATAATTTAGCAGCAATGATGCTAAAATAGAAGACACCTTTGAAATAGTCGAGAATAACCGGGCTTACTCTGCCTTGCATTTACCTTGGAATTTGCATCACAAATGTGGGAATGACATTTTCATCTCAACCTCAATCGTGATAAGGGCGTATTATGCTGGATTTTATGCATATGAGCATTAGCCTTACTACCCATGTGTAAGGCAGCAATGTTAGACTTTGACGCCTCTGACTTTCCAAGTTTGAATTCTGGTTTCAGAGGGCAATTATTTTTATTCTTGTTTGAAATAGGGGTTCATCGTCTCAATTTTCCTACCAGATGCATGCTTTCTATCCTGCCTTGACACGGAATTGCTGAAGCCAATTAATTTAAATAATTATCATTGTGTCTAACATAACATACGTACATTTAACATCTTATTTCTCCGAACATTCAGTTCAACAAGTGGAAAATCTGGTGCTGTAAATTATTGTGAAACATAAGATGGGAGTGAATCTAAATGTAAATGTTCTAAATCTGAATAAAAGAAAATGATCATGCTCATGAGGTAGATATGTTTCAAGGCATGTTCTAAACTGCAAAACAGAGCAAGTTGAGAATATTAGTCAACAAGAAAAAATTTAGATTTTCTGATCTGACATAACTGGTCCAAGTCGAGGGAAAGATGGATGGTGCTGAATACGGGGATATTCATGAGTAGAAGCTGTGGCAGTCTGCCTCTGATTTGAGACAGTGACAGAGGTCCACCTCCCAGCTGGAATATGACCCGCAGCATACTGCTAAAGCAACACCCGAGGGATTTAGGGGGAAACTTTTAGATATGTTGAAATGGCCTAGTCAGAGTCCAGACCTCAATCCAACTGAGAGTCTTTGGTTAGCCTTAAAGATTGATGTTCACAAGCCAAAACCATCCAACACGAGGGAGCTGGAGCAGGGTCACCTTGACGAATAGATTCAAATCTCAGTGGCAAGATGTGGCGAGCTCATAGACTTATCCATAAAGATAAGATTGCTGTAATCTGCAAAAACTAGCTCTACAAAGTACTGACTTTAGGGGTGTGGAAAGTTACGCAGACATTTTCAGATATTTTGTCTCTTTTATTGTTAGGTTCATAATACAAAATAGTACATCTTTAACGTTGAAAGCATGTTCTGTATATGAAATCTCCATCAATCCACAAAGTCCCAATCAATCCATTTTAATTCCAGGTTTGTGAGACAACAAAACACGCTAAATGTCAAGAGGGTGGTGGGGTGTAATATTTTTGCAGGCCACTGTGCCTGAAAAGGACACCGCGGTCCTGTGATCCCAAAACTGGGAGAGTGGTGGCGTCACATTCCAGGAACAGCATCTGAGATATTTATCCAAAAGAACATTGTTGCATGAAAACATATTGTGTAGAACCTTCAAGTTTCATAGTTTTCAGTAAAGCACTGAAGCCTGGAGGGTGGCCGCTCAAAATGGAGCGTGTGTTGTTGGGGGGGGGGGATGAAAAAAAATGCAATGTACACAGTGTATTCCCTTTGTACCTTCAGAAACAGTGTGTACTGTGTCCACAGTCCCACATACACTGATGAGCAAAGGTAAGTCTATCTGATGATATATACTATGGTCTGAACTACAAGTCAATTATAATGCCACAGCTATTCTGAATAGGCTAAGGGTCATGGCATCTTAAGATATTAGTATGCCAATGCATTTAAAGGGCAATTTCATTGTGCATGCCTCTGGAACAAACTCCTCAGAGAATTTGCATTTCAACAGAATATCACTTTTCACTGGCTTCTTGAATCTGCATGCCATTGTTGTTCACGCTTCCCATTTCCCAGCCTGGATTCGTAATCACTTTTGTGTCAAATTGTCTTCAATGAACTGTAATAAGATGAAAACACAGGAAACTGTTTTTATATAGAAAAAAGAAATCTATTATTCCTTTTAAGAACTTTTTTTGAGACTTTCTGAACTTTTTACTTGTGGGGATTCTCAAGACAGTGTGCCGTGTTGTTTTACATATAATTACATACCTGATTGAACAGAAAGCAGGATCATAAATGTAGCAGTCCTCGCCGTTAAGATGGGTGTTTAGCAGTTGTCACTGACCTGTTAGTAGAAATTACTATAAATCTCAGTCGTATACCCAGAGCAGACCACAATGTTTTCATTTATTATTGTTAGTAATGACAGCTGGGGACGTTTGGAGCCCTGCTTCATCACAGTGGGAACTAATTAGCGGGTTGGCTGATGTCAGGGCTGCAGCCAGATGAGCCCTAGCAAGGTTATGAAGAAAGGGGTAAAATGCACTATTTCCCTTTCCCTCCCGCTTTCTTTTTGTTTTTGTCTGCAAAATTTTTGTTTTGACATTTAATTAATTCAAATCATCTGTTCTCCATATAAACTATTAATTAATGATCAGCACAACAGACCTGCCCACATAGTCATGCTGAGTGATTAACTGCACAGTGCTTTGTAAAAAAAATAAATAAACTAAGAACAGTTTCTTGATTTTTCACACGTTATCATTTTACAACCTCAAGCTTCAATTTGCTTTATGTGATGGAAAAAAAAACAGCAATTAGTTGGGAAGTTGGGGGGAAAAAGAAACATGTTTTTAATATTTTTTGCAGATTGCATCTAAATAGTGTGGCTTGCATTTGCATTCAATTTAACTGCTTTAAACCATATCTGCATATTTCCCTGACTTGAGTGGTTTGTTCCTCAATCTTTACGATGCCATTTAGTGTATGATCCACCTTCTACAATTGTATTTGTAAATATTTTGTAAATAGCAAATCAGTTCCCTTACGCTCTAGCTCTGCACTTTTTTTGTGTTGGTCTGTCAAATACATTCACGATGAAGTACATTTGAAGGCCCTGTGCGTATTGTGATGAGAAGTAACAACAAAATGTATTGATTTTCAGTCGAATATAATAATGTGCTTTTGTAATGTGGGAGTTTAAACATTTTTGAGGTTGCCCTTGTACCCATGTTGAAACACTTTGTTAGCATTTGCAGTATATCTGCCGAGCAATTCCATTACAAATTCAGCAATTGTAATAGCAAGGGGGGAAGAAAGGTCTCTCTCAAAGACGGTTTTCACTTTGAAATACCTTTTGCCAGGAGCCTTCAAACAAATGAGGCTCCGATGAGCAAGCGGCAACTTTTGTCAACAACACACTAAATACTATGAGCTGTAGGTGCACCGTGTTGTTTAACAAGACTCCAACAAACAAGCACATTAAAAGGCATTTGAACTGAAAATATTGGAACATGACTGGAACAAAGAAAAGTTAAGAGACAGATAACAATCCACGGTAGAATTACAGTGTAGCATCAAGTGAATAGCTGGTTTTCATGTTTATTTATGTTCACTTTTGGTAAATGAAACACATTAATGCATTCAACAAACTAAAGAAGCTAACCTGTCCTTGGCTCTGAACCTGCTGAGGTGCACTCTGAACTCAGCAGGATAGGAACACTAAGAGAGATGATTTTCACAATTTTTTTTTTTTTTTAAAATGCATTAAAAGTGCACATCAGAAGAAGAACATGTCAATTATTTATCAAAGTGAGCCGAGAACCGAAAGGGCGAGAGAGTAAACAAAGGTAAGGTTCTGCAGGATGGTGCTGAGAAGAGTGAAAGATGAAATGCGGCAATGTAAAAAAAAAAAAAGATAACCTTCAAATCAAATTTCTTTGGATTGTTGAACCACGCACTATAGCCAAAAGCATTAATGTTTCCACTTGTGTGCACATTTAAGTGTTCTGTGTGACCCATAAAAGCTGCAGGTTACATAGAACCAGCAGCAAAAGCCTCTACTGTTTATTTGCAGCAAAAGGTCAGTGACGGCTCATTTACAAATACTATGGTCTTTACCCCAGTTTGCAAACATGTAAGCTCAAGCAGTCAAATTTTATTGGATTCCTTTAGAGCATTGCACTGTGAAAACTGGTGTGTTCTAAACAGAAACAGTTCTCACATGTGTCTGTACAAGAATTACTATTAATTCTGTTCAACAAGAGGAGAAAAAAAAAAAAAAACAAGTGACCAAATCACTGAACTGTGAACATGGTTAGTGTCGCCTTTGCAGGTCCATTTATCACCCTCTGTACTGTGATATTAGGAACCCTGAAGAGGATGGGATATATTAGCGGCACACATACAGCTCCGCCTCTCCCAGCTTCCAACCCAGAACAGAAGCTTGATTCTCCCACCTGCAACGTCTCCATCTGCTCCCTCTGCGCTGCACAACAACAAGAAAAACTCCAAAACCAGCGACGGAGGCAAGCCAGCCTTGACTGTAACGTTGTGTGACAGTCAGTATGTGAAACAGGCATGTCTGCTTGATGCTTTTGCAGTCTTTTTCAGAGCCAATAAATGTCTGCTGGATGAATGTATTTGATGTATTATATGTGATATCATTTTTTTTTTTCTGTCAAAATTACACTCTGAACCCTGGGTTGTACTGTATCTTAACTCTTGAAACCCCCTGTCTGCAGTCGGACAGAGTTGCCCCAGCAGAAATGGAGAAAATAAAAAAGGTATGATGCAAAATCTAGACTTTGGCCTTCTATAAGTTATTTACATGAATCTACTCTAGGAGCAAGCTGTCTGCACAAGCCTAGTAAAATTCTATCAAATGTATAATAAACAACGCTGTTGATCTCTACAGCTCTTTAAAAGGAGCAATATTTAAGTAAGGGCTTAAGATCTTTTACAATTTCGATCAATTCTCCATTCTTGGCACAGGAGGATCCAATAAAAGACTCGAAATCCTGAAGGGGGGGAAAGTCACAATGGTGAGAGCATGAGTGGCACATATTTCTCTTCATTAAGCAATAAATAATGCAGAGGAATCACATGAATAATTTTCTCCCTAATGGATATTGCATGCTGAGAAAGGATTTCCAGTTCCAGTTTTTAAAAATTCAGCATGTGAAATGATGCGTCACTATGTGACAAAGTGAGTTTTTGGGGCAGGAAGAAAGTTAACCAAATGCATCAAACAGCTTTAGGAAAAAGGAGAGACAGTCTTATTCAAATATCAGCCATATATAAACAAACTAATAAATGATAACATATTTTATCTGATTGGTAAATATTTAGCAGGCTACAAGTTTTTTCAATTGCCTTTCTTATCCTTTACACACGGAGAGCAGACTGTTGGTAATGCACCTTGAAAGGGATTTCTCTATTTTTTGATGCCACTATGCAGATGTTACTGTGGTTTATAAAAAGTATGAATACACCATAAACTTGCTCACAATGTTTCAAACTACAACCACAGATTTCAATGCATTTCCATGGGTCTTTATGTTACAGACCAACACAAATTAGTTTATCATTTTAAGAGGAAAGAAATGTTGCATGGTTTCCCAATATTTTCGCTAGAAATAAAAAATTTGCAAAGCGTGGCTGACTCATGTGTTCTCCTCATCTGAATCTATTATGTACTTTGTAGAAGTACCTTTTAGTTTCAACTACATCAGCTAGTCGCCACTAGCCACGCATATGTACACATGTATTTGTTCCTCTATTCTTCTGTGCAAAACACTTCAGGCCTGGTCAGATTGGAAAAGATAGTGTCTGAAAAACAAAAATGTTTCAACTTTTCACTCCCTTTTTTAATTCTATTTGCCTCCAAAGTAATTGTAACACAGTAAAGCTCTGGCTATTTGTTCTATTGTTCTGCTTAAAAGTGAACCTCCTCCCTCAGACAGGTTTTCTATCAGGACTTTCCTGTTTTTAACTCCACCTTTCCATCAGCTCTGACCAGCTCTCCTTTCCTGTTTAGAAAAAAGTAACCACACGGAAGGACGCTGCCCCCACTGTTTTCCACAGCGAGCTTTGTAAATTAGGAGTGTGCGCTGTCTGCACCCATACTGTTTTGCATCAGGGCAAAAAAGTTCAGTTTTAATGTCATCTAACCAGGTTAGCTTCTGTCATGTGCTCGCTGTGTCTCCTATGCTTTGTTTCAAACTGCAGAGGGAAATTATTCTGGTTTTCTCCCAACAATTAAGAATTGTTGCTACTCTTACATATAGGCCAGATTTGTGGGGCTGCGTGGCTTGTTGTCCTTTTTACAGATTTTCCCAACTTGGATGTGAGTCTGTGCAGGTCGTCCAGAGTTTCCATTGACCTCTTTTATCTTTTGCTCTGATCAAAGCTGTTTGCCATGTCAAGGTAGCTTTGCAGTTGTACCAAACTCTTAATTGTCAGAGGATGGATTAAATTGTTCTTCAAAAGATATTCAAAGCAGTTTTTTTATAGCATAATTATTCTTTGAACTCTTCTTTTTGACCCATCTGGTGTTTTCCTTGGTTTTCATGATGCTGCTTGATTACCAACAAAAACACCGCTCAGCACTAAAGCTGGGGATGTACTGCATAATTTTCCCTGATTTTACCATGGATTCCCAGTCAGGAATAGTCGGCTTAAGGCTGAACTAGATGGGGTCAGTCGGCAGGACGAGGTGGCATAACAATCTGTTAGCATGAGAAAGGGAAAAGTCAGAAGTCTGCAAATGTGACAGGGGAACAGATTCAAACTCAGTGGCAGTCAGAAAGCATGTTTGAGTTTTTTTTCAGCCAGATTTTGGCTATCCTGTAGTGTGAATTGATTGCAAACCTGAGTGCCAACGGAAGTCAGCAACAGCACATGTAAAATATAGGCTGGGAAACAATGTTAGCTGCGAGTCAATTTTAAATGTTTAATGTTACAGTGTCAGATGGAGAAGAACATAGTGAGAAAAAAAATCACAATAGAAAACAAACAAAGGCAAGAAGAGACTCAAATTTTTCAGTTAAAATACATAATGAAGACCCTTATTGAAATACATAAAACCTTTCAGATTGGATTTTGGAGATAAATATATACATTAGATTTTTAAATTTCATTTAATTATTAATTAAAGAGGATATTGTGCCAGTGGTTTAGCTGGGGTTTGGTACTAAATCCAGGAAAAAAATAGAAGAAAACCATGAAAACTGCTTGAGGCTGCCAAAGACTTGAGCCTGAGACTTTAGTTGAGAGTGGTGGTCCTTTTTAAACGACATTTTATCTTTTTTTTCAAAAGGCTGAAATTTACCTGAGCTGTGATCAGTGTAAAATGCTGCAACTGCTTGAAATCAAAGCGTGTTGATGAATGAATAAAACTCCACCCAACTAGCCAAAGACGTCTGTTATGACGTCTGAGAAAATCAAAAATAATTTCTTCCATCGAGAATTAGTTGTAGCACCATTTAAATGCAAATAAAGTCACCTTTTACACCTTTGGTCTGATGGCCCTTTAGGGCATCTGGGGTTCTGGTTCTCCAGGCGTCTGCCTCGGCGCTCTAGGAGATGGGTCTTTAACTCCACACAACCACTATTGAGCATTTTTCATATGGATGAACCTTACATGCACAAGTGCACTCTCACAAACATTTACAGGTGCTTGGATTCAGGTGCTTACAGATTCACTTCTATACAGAAGGCCTCTATTATTAGCTTTAGCTGTAACTTCATACATCACGTATTAAATAATACTATGTATTGTTATGTTATCAAGGCCTTGGTTGTTTGTACCTGTGATACTTTATCGGTTGGTTTTGCTGTTGTTTTTATATCTCTCTTCGCAGGTGTAGAAGCAGACTCTGAAGATGTTATCTTATTCTCTCCTTTCCCTTTTCTCTATTTTAGTTACCTTCTCTCCCTTTGAGCATTTTGTCTCATCTTTTCCTCTTCTTTTTTCTCTTCTACAGTCCCGTTTGTGTCCATTGAACATGAAATAGTCCCAGAATAAAATATAATTAAGCTTTATGCATATATATAAATCGAGCGAAGCACTATGGCAAAGTAATGCTGGACTTGTGAAAGTAAAATCCGTTGGGATCTCTTTGGCATTAAGACATCAATTATTAATGCTACATTGTCAGACAGGACATGTTAAAAAATAAATAAATAAACACATCTAAAATAAACTGAAACAATATATCCAGTGGTGTATTCTTTTTATCTAGTAACACCTCCGGAACAGATTTGTTTTAACACAGACACAAACTGCTTCATAAGTGGCACATATGTACAGTTGCAAAAGGCTTATATAATGTTTGTGACAATGCACCTGCAACTAACACGGGAGACACACAGTGTGCCTTCATTATTAAGAGCAACAATCTGCTATGTAATCTTAATGACCAAAAAATATATATATAAAGAAGGGAGCAGTGAAAAAGAGAATACGACTTGCTGAAGGCGGTGTGGACGTTTTTTTAGTGAAGCGTAGCGAACATGGAACAGGAAATCTTGTTGAAGAACAATTGCTATAGGCGCTCACATTTCACATGTGCACATAGGAGCCCAAGCTGCAATTATACATACCAACGAGTAAGGACATGGCTGTTGTCCACAGAGTGAATTTCCATGCTTTGAACGGAGCCACAGCTTGCCTCCGGACTTGGCAGCTCAGGTGGCAAGCATGGTTAATTTCACTGTTTCGGATAACTTTTAGAGCTTTAATCTACGTGGTCAAAAGAAAAAAAAAAAAACACATTACTTTCCCATGACTAGCTTCTGTCTGATTCATACTTTTACCTTGGATTCTAGTCTCTTAAGCTTGTTTTAATTGAGGCACAGCTTCCCCTCTGAGCTTCATCCTTCATTTTAGTATCTATATATACTCTATTCTCAAAGACAAGCTGCACAATAAGAAACCTGGGACGCTTGGGAAAGTAGCCGTACTAAAGCGACAACAAAGTTTGACCCGCGCCTACACGCAACCTATTTTGAAATCAGATTGCCCCCCGATTTACCTCCACACACCAGACAGCATTAGTCCGCACCAGGGCTGGAGTTGCTAGGCAACTGAAGACACTTGCTGCAGACTGAAATGATTCTTTGATTCAAGGAAAGATCTTATATAATGCCTTACATGGGAGAAATGTTGTGCATCTGCACAAGAAAACATCTTTGTAATTAAAATGAATGTTAGCTGGCAGAACAAGCTGAAAATCAGCAGAGGCTTAATCCACACGCAAAAAAAAAAAAGACTAAATATATCTTTAAGTTAGTTTACACAGACTGGCTTTGGTGTTTCTAAATGTGCAAAACAACAAATACGTTCCAGTGAACTAAAGGAGCAATTAACACAGGGCTTACAGGAGACACTGTTGGTACTGTGTGATGATAGTAGGGTGAAAAGAAATCAGGGTATGAATGAGTTGATATGTTAATGTTCTTTCTCTCTCAAACCTATTGAACTTTGATGAGCATATATGACAATTCTCTACGACGTATAGCATAAATGTAACACATCGAGATACACAAGGTTGTATAAATGAATATGTCAATACATTCAGCATTACTATTGTATATTGACCGACAGAGATAACAGTGTTCTTTCAATGCTACATGTATTTATGTATTTTCTGGGTCACACTCACTCTTTAGCCATTTATGTTTCTGTATGATTCGTTGTTATAAATGAAGTAAATAAAATTGGCTAATGATTCCTGGTTTTGTCTGCATTCATGGCGTGGGATTGTTTCCTTGGGTATTCTTTCCCGGCAGTAAACAACAGAATCTGGGTCTTCCAGTCACATTCATTTTTTTTTTCTCAGATGAGTTTAATTTTATTCAGTAAAAGGCCTGTCAAACCTGTTAGAGACCTCGTACCTTGTATATAATTGGAGAAAGATTATCTGAAGCCCGAAAAATACAAGAGAGGTCTCCTCAAAGTAAAGGATGACGCACAGACTGGAAAAGTAATTCAGAGTGCTCACCTAAACCAATCAAAATATTTTTGATAGCTGCTACTTTTGCGTCGAATAGTTACTCTGCAATGTAGCAGGTTAAATTTATAATGTGGTAAGTGCAAAAAATTTTAAATAAAATAGATAATAATAATAATAATAATAATAACCTGGGTTATTTTGCAAACCAAGCCCTGGGCAAAATATGGACAATTTTGTGCCCATAACCCAACACAACATTGTTGGGTTATGAGCTTGACACATTGTGCTAAATTAGATTATCAGCCCAGTACAATGGGTTCAAGTGTCTAATGTTAGGGGGTTAATGGGTGATGGCCCTGTTCCACCCAGGGCAGCTGCAAGACATGGTTATGTACTGTAGGGAAACACGCAGGACAACCATGCACACACAGTTACTGGGAATTTAGAGTGTTTTCTAACATGTTGAGCATCTTAGAACTCAATCTTACTAAATACTGTCGTATAAAATATTGCCTGTCTACATTGACTTTATGACGTATTCATTGGTCCGTCTGTAAATGTCAAACACAGCTTGCGCTGACTTGTGGTAACTACTCAGCAGGTGAAAGAGTAATCTCCTCTTGAGTAAACAAACGCACTCTCGGGTGTGACCTAAAGCCATCAACACAACGACATCAGCTGTATTATGCAGCTGAATTTGACCATCTAACCATATCTAATTTCATCCTTTGAAAGAGGGTCAGTCAAATCTAATCAGATCATTCTAAAGTCCAAAATAGCAGTCAGTGACAAATAATTCAGTAGTTTCTTTTCAAAACCAATGTTTGACATAGATGATGTAAATTCTGTCTTTATAACATTAACTATTAAATTTGTGTTAAAGGAAATAACCTATTTCCCTTTAACCTATTCTTAGTACATACTTTGTTTAGCTTTCTATATATAATACTTATTCCAGCCAAATAAATTACCTCTGTTACCAAGTAACCATGCTATGTGAAAGTGATGCTTTCTATTTCCTAACAAAATAATATTTGCAGACACAGCTATATTTTTTTTTTTTTTGATGGGTAAAAATAAGCTGTTGAACAGGCCTCGCTCTGCCTAATGGATAGACTCTCCGGTGAAAACCTATTTCCGTTTCTGTTTTGACAGTTTGTTCTTGCAGATACAGTGACTGCTAATAAGTCATCCGATCTTCCCTTCAAATAAAAGGTACCACTACCTAACGAACTAACATTCTCTTAGGTGCCTCAAGCACTAATAAAAGCAAAAGAAAGAAAATGCAACATATAGAACGTAACATGCCCTCTCCAGCAACTGCGTTAACAATCTCCTGATCGCAAATCTTGTTTTAATCCTAATTATATTATAAAAACTGCTTGTTTAGGACTTTCCCCTCACTGTCTTGATTGTAGGAAGCTATTGGGCACTTGGGCTTGCCTCTTGGGCCTTCATTCCTGCTATCAGGCTGATGACAGTCTGCTTTTCTGTTCATGTAAAGCTATGTTGGCTTTATTTTACTACACTGTTTTTGACAAACTCAGTGCTTTGTGGTTATCTGTGGACACAATTATCCTACACATTGTACAGGTCTGCATAGAGATGGGATGAGATTTAAGCCATAGCCAGGATGACTTTGACATTTATCTGAATAATGACAGTGATGCTTCATTGTGCTGCTCTTCAGAATGACAGAAACTATGTTGTAGACATTTTTCAGCATCAAATGCTTTCTTTTACACACAAGTTGTCTCGCTTCTTTTCATTTTTGCTCATGTTCTTAAATGCTACTACGGTGTTGTGCTGCACAAGAGTTATATGTGCAAAAGCACTTGACCATTCCAGTAATATGGTAATTGTATTCTATCCAGTTATAATATGTGGGTAGTCGGAGGCTCCAGTAATTACCATTTTCTATATGCTTCTCTGTGCCGTGGAGACTGGTGGGAAATTAGCGGGGTTAAAGGTCCAGCGGTGGGAGCTTCATGCTGTGGGTGACCCAATAAAGCTTCCTGGAAATGGGAGTAAAATGGCTGCGGAGAAATATGTAACTTATGCATGCCAGGATTATCTTGGTCATGAGTGAAGGAGCTCATAAATATGCATATTCATTATCCAGTGCTGCATCCCTTGCACAGAATCTATCATGAAGATTAATGGATATTATTCAGTCTATTCAGTCATTCCAGGTTTACAGTAAGCAAGGGTTTCATCAATGCATAGGTAGACAGCACCCCCAACTGACACAAAGAAGTAGCAGCACTTTAATTTGGGGCTCTCTTAAATTCAGTCTAAATGGCCTTGTAACCAGCACATTAAGATGATTGCATAAAATCCACTTTTCTTTTCTTTTTTAATAATTGTACTGGCAGAGATTATGTTCAATTGTGTTAAGTATACAACTTTAAATGCCTCTTGTCCATCACAAAGGACAGATAACTGTGCAAGCACAGAAACGTTCCCACTTCAGGTTAACTGAAGTGGCCAATCAACGTAATGTGTATTTTTCTTGACAGTAAGAAGCAGCTGAGTACCCAGAGAAAACCCATCTCTGGAGAGGGAGAACATAAAAACTACACAAAAAGGTCCTTCTTCTTACAGGCAACATTGCTTAAAACATTTACCACATGCTTTCCTTTTATGCACAACTTTACAGATGAAATTTTATAATGTTGAATTCAGAAAAATGTTTTGGAGTTGACTGCTGAAATGTGTGAAAACGTTTAAACGCATGTGCCATTTTTTCTAATCCACCCAAGTCAAAATTATACTCGTAGGCTGGAATACACAGCCACTAGAAATTGTTTAGATTTACCTTAGCATGGTAACTAATACTATATGACTTTTCTTATCCTTCAAAAAGTGTCTGGCATAAACCTGAATGCCAGCAAAAAAATAAGCATCTGGTAAAAAATTGGCAGCTTGAAGGCTTTACTGTAAATTGCAGATACCAAGATTAAATAGCAAGGGCCTTCAGGTAGATCGTGGGACATAGTGAGACGATAAATATTGACTTGTTTTACCACAATAACAGTAAGTTTTGTTTTGAACAATCAAGATAAGGCCTTGAAGCCAAATAACACTAAAGCCACTGTCAAGCAGAGTGGTGGTAGACCCATCCTACGGGGCAGTTCTGTGACCAGCGGTACTAATATATTACACAAAATGGGTTAAATAAATGAGGAATCCAGACTACCATTAATTTCTTCAAAATGATGTCAAATCAGCAGGTTGATAGTTGAAACTTGTACACAGCTTAGTTTTACAACAGAAAGGATTTGGATTAAAAAAAATGTCTAGAATAGCCTTTTCCATGCCCTAACCTTAACTCAAGGACATATTTAAGATATTTGCATTAGGTCTAAGTCCTAGCTGTAAGCTGTTGGTGCTTAGGAAAAGTCTGTGTGGGTTTAGCTCCTTAAGGAAAATGTATGCAACTATTACTGAGTTTGTATCAAAATATGTGAGTCTGCAGGCATAAATCTGACCCTGTGCAAATTAGAGAAAGTCCCAGACAAACCGAAATGTTTGTGCCCATATATATATATATATATATATATATATATATATATATATATATATATATATATATATATATATATATATATATATATATATATATATATATATATATATATATATATATGTGTGTGTGTGTGTGTGTGTGTGTGTGTGTGTGTGCGCGCGCGCGTGCGTGCGTGTGTATTATATGCACTGGTACATGTAATTCTCTCAGTCCTTGTTTAAAAAGTTGACCAGAAGGTGTCACTGTACAACCACCTTTCAAGCAGAAGCAGAAGTGAATGAAAGTCTTGGGCAAAGATATAAGACATTGCTGAATATGACACTGTACAATACAGACCTGTTGATTCCAGACATGTGGGAGGTAATGGTATACTCAGGGATACTTTGAGGCAAGTTAATCCTCAGTCTGGCCAACATTCACCCCACACAAACCACACATATACACACGGAGGGACATTAAACAACACCACAGCTAAACAAGACCTTCTCTAGCCGTTTTTAGATATATCCATTTGCTGTTTTTCTTTTTTTACACAACAGTTGCATTCTCAGAGTTGAGTCAGCTAGAAAGAAGAAAATTACCCTCAAACATTTTACAACAAGCACCAGTCTTTGTTTTATAGTATGGCACATGTTGCATTCTAAGGTTGCAGAAATAAACACGGCTCCAAACACATGACAAAATGTTTTACTTTAAATGTATACATCTTACACATTCAAGATGTGCTGCATGCGTTTCTTTCCTATTGAGGTTGTGACACTAATTGGACTTTCTTTGAAATGTCTCTTTTCCTATAAAAAGGGCTGTCAGAGACAGTTTCGTGAGCTCTTTTTCATTCAGATATAATGGAGACAAATACTAGAGGAGGAGATGATTGCACATCTCTGTCGGTTTCCTGAAAAAGAGAGGGAGGCGCCATAAATCTAACAGCTCTTAAAGACTAAACGAGTACAAATATTTTGCAACTACTTTAATTTGAATTAGATTTGTTAATGTTGTGATAGAGATTCATGAACAAATCAATTAGAAGAATGTATTTTTCAAAGAATGCCAATATCTTTTAGCACTATCATATTTAGTGTAATATAGCCCTCTGTTATTCTTTTATTTTTTATTCTTTTTGCAACATTCAAACCATAAAAACATTTGTCGAAATTTATAAACATGAACCAGATCAATCAGCTTTTATTCCCACTATTCTCACAAATTGCTTCAATGATGCCTCAAATAAGACAATCTGACATTGAACTTCCATTTGAAGTTGGGTTTTAGAATTTAAAGTCTAAACCTCCAATTGGCTAGCCTCCCCGAAGTGATATTTTGACTTGGAACATTTGAAGTTTTTACCCAACCCTGACCTTAAAACCCAATACTGCAAACAAGAAAGTGTTAAAAGTGGCAGTAATTAACCTTTCCTATTTTGCATTTGCTGATTTGTGTCTCAAATTAGGCTTGGTGAGAAAAGTACAGTGCAGTATAATAGAGGCTGGCATCCACAGTACAGCAGAACATGAGTTTCTTAGCATTTTCCCATAAGAAAACAATTGGAAAATCCGACTCTTTGGCTTTGCCTCATTACCAGAACATGGTTAAGGTTGGTGGGACGTCCTCTTCAGATCCAAATTCTGATTGGATGATAGGAGTGTGTGAGACAGTTGATGACTAAGGAGCTGGAAACATAACTTAATCAAATATACTTTAGACTTTTGTTTTAAAAAAAGTATTGGAAAACCAAAAACTACACTAATCAGCACCAAAGCATAAGAATAAAATACAGAGGTTAACTCATGAAACAAAAAGATCCAGAAGACTGACAAGAATTAGCCAGTTTGTCAAACAGAAATATTTCACTAAATATCTCACAAAAAAGAGCCCTTGCTACATGTGAATAGAAAATATCTAGGCAACTCAAATCCCAGAAGTGCCATTTCTATATCAATTTCATGATTGTTTTTAACGTGTCAGTAAATGTAACATTCAGTTCAGCATGCTATAATGTATATGAAACGCTTTATTTCAGGAACGAGACTATTATCCAAACATGACCTTTTGACGATGATGATGCTACATTTTAGTGATCATTTGTTAAAATTGATAATCATTAGAGCATCCAAAACATATTTTATGTTTTCAAAGCCTGTCTGCATGAAAGTTAAATAATTTTAATCGTGACAAGACACCTCACAACAGTTTCTGTTATTGTGCATGTGGTAGCCATGCAATGGGCTTTCTTAAATGCTGCTGAAGAAATATAAGTATTTTTTAACAAATAGCTTTAGGAGTTATTTAAGGGCAAAATCTTATGACTTTACATTTTGGTAGAAAGATATTTAACCATTTACTTATCAATCAGCAAACCATTGCTCTCTGAGATTATTAGTTCCTACAAAAGAAGAACCTTGATTTTTTTTTTCTCTTTGCTTCTTGTACATGCTACTTCAATAAAACTGGGACTACTATAACTTGATGTTTAGATTTAGAGGGTGCTAAAGGACTATATTTTTGTTCCCAGTCATGAGCACAAATCTGAGGCACAATGACAGAAACAAAACTTTTTCAAAATATAAATGAATGCATGGAAGAGTTTAATGTGAGGAACCCTTCAAAAATGATGCATACTCCTACAAGGCAAGCGTACAAGTCAAACATTAACTTTAAACCCTAAATATACCGTTCCCCTACAGATACATGTGCTACAGAGGCAATTAAAGATTTGAGGTTGAACTTTTGCACTTGTTTAATCTCCTCCTCAACCCTCCTGGTAATAATGCATGGAACATGAGTGTTAAGGGGAAAAGCGCAGAAGTCTCCATCAGCAAATGAACCTTTCTAACTTTATCATTAATGAGGACAAGCAAATGAGGATTGCTGGATCAAGATGATCCAGCTATCCAAGAGTTAGAGAGCGAGCTCTGTTAGCCACAGGGGGAGTAAATGGAAGAGAAGTCGCAAGGTGAAGAAAACCCTGCTTCCCTTCTAGGCACCAGTCACTCTCAGGTAAATGGAAAAGTTAATGAAGGATGCACGGTGGAATGAAGCAGAGCTTGTCAGGGCGCTGTCACCAGAAATGCACATCTTGGAGGGACCTGTATTTTATTGCGGCTCTGGTAATGGTCACCAACCATAAGTTTAAGTTCACTGACTTCAGATGGTGATTCCTTAGACTAACCACCTCACAGCTTATCTATTGTCACTACGTCAACAGATCCTTAAATAGAGACACGAGGATGAGGAGATGACAGGCAACACCAGGTACAATTTGCAGAGTCTTTTGCTGCTCTCACAGCTTTTCCTGTCTCGCCATACATGTTTCTGCACTAAAAATTATGATACATAGGTCTGAATGTAAATAAACTAAGTGGATAAGTGGAAACTAAGAACATTGAGTTCTGTTGCATCTTTATAACTGCTGACTTTGATGTGCTTGTAGTTTGAAGAGCGCATGTGGCTTAAGATCAAGGTTGTGAAATTTACAGTGTTTTGCTGCAACTAGATGGGGTACCTCATTTTGTTGTGGCATCACTGTCTAATTTTTCGCCCATACATAACTATTAACTGACCATATAGTAATGCAATCTGAAGACTATTTTAGTGCCCCAAAGTGGTCAAATAAGTATAATCAATCAGGAAGTAAGTTATGTCGTTAGTTTCACTTAGTTTCTAGCGTCTTTCATCTTAAGATGTGTGAACAGCATCAATGTAGAGAGAGTGTCTACATATTGTTTCATAAGATGGAGTAATGTTGTTATTGGGCAATTGCTGTCCTACTTGAGTAACAGTTGCTAGGTTGTTGAGGTACACATGAGAGCTGTAGCACTCATTCTGCTGAATGTTGGGATATGTCTGAGAAAAAAGAAAAAAAAATGATGGCAGAATTGCATGGCCGGTGGTAAAATTATGAAAACTACAATGTTAAATGTGTATTTGGGATCAGAGTAGTTTTTTTATTTTTTATTATTTATTCTTTAATATTATTACTCTAGCTGTCTGGCTTTCTTATCCGGGGTAGCCTCTCTCCAGTTGGTGTTTTCACCCCTCTCCTCTCTGATCTCAGTCCACAACACACACCCACACACTTATTTATTTGTAAATTTTGCAGGGGGAATAAATGTAGGGGGTCATCCAGAGAGCTCCGTTTTCCGCACTTTCTGCACACTTACCTCTTAGTTTTAATCATGCATTAATGGCCATCTCATACTACTCTCTTACACCACACACATACACTGCTGTTGGGCATAGAAGTGCTGTGCAGAAGCTGGTGGGCATTGCCTGAACTTGGAGAGTCGCTACTTGGGCCGCGCTCCCAATTCTGCAGCGTGCCCTGCCTTTGACATTGCCTGAAACTGAGGGTCCCCGGTTAGGGGGAGCATGTCAAAGAGCTCCACTGTCTGCCAGCTGTTTCTTCCACACCCCCTACCTCATTTAAATTACACTTTACCCCTCTTGCAACACTGTGAGACCAACCCCCTGTTCCATGGATGCTGCCTAGTGTGGGGTTGTGAGACATGGTTGGTCCACAGTCTTCTGGAGCCGAAGTCATAAAAACGAAGTATGTACAAGTACATATGGCATGAAGCAATTCATTACTTAAACTGGATCAGACGTTTCTGTGAAATCTTACATTGCATTGCTTCTGTGCCCTCTCAACTTGACTTCCTCTCTTGTTGATTGTTGCTGATGATTCATCCAGTGAACTTAATTACAGTAGATTTGGTTCAAAATCCACTTTCCTTTTTTCATAAGACACTAAAAGGATCGAGCTACTGGTTACAGATGGCAAAAATGAGTAAGTTGTGACAAAAGACATTGCTTCTAATATTAGGTAATTTTTGTCCAAATGTGAACAAGTCAGGCCGCACATTTGAGGTATGTGATCCACTTTTGATGCCATCAGTTCTGAATTGCGTATCTATATTGAGATGAAGGGTGTGGTGGTCATAGCGTGCAGCTGTTATAGGACGGGGAACCTTGAACAATAATGTAATAATTGGGTCATTCCTTTCATATTTGAGTCAGTGTTTTATGAGTTCTGTAGCAGTGGTGCACATGTGCCTTATCCATTGCATGTATGAGCTTTGGTGTTCATGCTGTGATGTTTATCCACGTGTCTAAATGATCTGTGACATTGTGGTTTATCTGCAGATCAAACTGTATAAGCGACAGACTCAAATGCATGGCAAGAACAGAGATGCCAGGATGTAATTTTCTTCTGGCACTGTACATTATGTGATATTAAAACAAAAGGCTTTTATAAAATAATATCATGTGCTTTTCATTGTTTCAAAGCACCACCATACTGATAAGCTGTTGTGTATTTTGAAACACAAAAAAATACAAAGATTGTTTTGTAAACACACATTGTGTCAAGTTGAATGATTTGATTATACTTAATATTCTACATTCCAAGCTGAACTGATAAATGAGGGGATACCATGAGGTTTGAATTTATAAAGGAAAAGTGGATATTTCAGCAAACCCAAACTCAAAATGCATTATGGCTGTGCTATGCTTAAAGTGTTGCTACAGCTGGAGGAAGACTTTACTTGTACTTCTAACACCTTACATTTCATAACATGGAGTACAGCCATTCAAACACATCTACAACCTATGTTAGTAAACATTTAAGGGTCAGTGTGCAAATATATGTACAATAATAATACAAAAATACAATATTAGTAGCATGTATTGCAAATTGTGGTTAGCATCTTAATAAGCACAGCTATCGGCATATTTGACTGATAGTCTGACTTGCAATAGGATATTGGTTAAGGTTCTGTGATATTTTCAAATTTGAGTTTAGGGGTAAATAATAATACAAATAAATAAATAAATAAATAAATAAAACACACCACCACTAACAACAACAACAACCAGCACTTGCTCTAAGTTCAGGGTTGTCTGCTTCAGTTTAAACTTGGTGTCCTGAAAATAAATCCTCACTCCTTGTCTTTGGAGTAGGCAAGTTTGAAGCAAAGATCAGTACATTTGACAAGCTCAACTTTTTGTACCTTTGTGCTCCGTGTCACAGTGTGTACTTTATAAATTGTTGATCCAAAAATCTCTGGAGAGTAGCTCTTCAGGCAACACAAGTACCACCAGTGGCACTCTTTTACCACTTGTGCCATTTTGCTGCCTGATAACTTTGAACAATGAGTACCTTTTGACAACAAAGCATATCTGCAAGCTATAGCTTTAGCTAAAGGAGGCAAATGACAAAATGCAAGAAAAAACATTGCAAGGAACTTTAATCAGGTTTGCTGTAATTAAAGAGCAAATTATTAGTGTGTTTACATGCTTATGCAACCAGGCTCTTTCATTTTTATTATATTGGTATCCTAAGGGTATTGTTAGTTTTTCAGCTGAAAATACATACATTCTGGAGCATCTTAAAGAGGTTGTGCAGTGCAATACCACATGATGATTAAAAATGCATTTGTGCTTTAGAAATTAGAGAATCCCATTGCTACAGATTACTACCTACAGTGAAACATACTGTGTAATGTGCCTTTAAAAAAAAAAAGTCCTACATATTGCTTATTCTAAAATTAGGCTTTACATAAGAGCAGAAATAACAAGGTCAGATTGAAAAAAAGCTAAGCAGTTAAACCCCATTGTATACCCTTATTTCTTAGGAACTCCAAACACAACACAACATCATTGTTGTGACAGGCCAATTTGTCTGTCCAATCAGTTTGAAGGGTAAAGAGTGTTGAAATGTGCTCTTCAAGGGGAACATACTGAGTTTGACAATGCAGTCTTTTCGCCAATCTCACAAATTAAGTTTTTCAGGCAAATTATTTCACAACGATACAACATTTTATTTACAAGTACAGAACAGTTCCCATACTGGTAATGCCAGATGGACTAACCTTTGCTAACATTTTTTTACATTAGTAATAATAGTAGTTTTATTTAGAAATTCTATATGCAAAGCTGACCATATAATGCAGTGTCATGAAGTCTGAGAACTATGAGGTGCTTTATTTCGAAAAGGAAACTCAAACATTCATATGAAGCAATTACAGAATGTTTAATTCAAAACCACTGAAAAAAGCAAGATGTTCTGCTTTTTCATAAAAGAAAAATACAAGGTGATTTATAAATGTGACTCAAGTGCAATCACATGCTTTTAAGTTATTTAATGTCTTATCAAATTACCCTCAGTCTGTCAGGTTTTGTCCAGTGAATATCAGCCCAACTTGGCTATTATATAATGACAATAGGTCAAAGAGGGATTCAAGCAGTTTTTTCTCTTCCTGCTCTCTGTGAAGGCGGACCTTTTGTTTTTCCGCTCCCTTCCCCATATCTGCCCTGCTTTGGTTTCTATCAATCTTTTTGGCGCCTCTTTTTACATATCCTCCAAATTTTTAATTATGGATCTGGTCAGCTGGACTCTCAATGTAAATGATAAAAATTTCTCAACGAGAAGACTGGGCAAAGGAGAGCCACACACGGTGGACTCCTGGGAGGAAGATTGTGTGTCTGTCCATTTTGTTGGTCGAGGATGTTGAAAATGCTTTCAAGATTGGATTTATGATAATATCATTTCTGCCTTTGGAGCTGGTGGTCACCTGGAGTATGGAGAAATTCGAAAAACTTTGGCAGCTATTTCGGCCCATATCAAGGTTGCCTGAACTATGTGAGGGATATGTCTGCTACCAACACTCAGACTGAAATGCTGTGTAAGCAGAACTGCAGGCCAGCTGTGGTTCCTGAACTTGCTTGCAGGGTAGAATAGATCTTGGAGCAGTTGGATGCCTGGCTTTGGCAGAATGACCACAGATTTGGCTGTTTGGAATAATCATTGAGAAGAACCAATGAGAGTTTAAGGCAGACAGAAAAAAACAGGGTCTGCTTGCATGAAAACAAATGTTATTAATGTTATTCATGGCCTCCCTGTGTTGGCCTTGAAAAGCAGACAATCTTAATGTTCTGTTGAATTTTCTGTAAACAAGACGCTCTGTGACATCTGTGGGCGGGGAACAGAGCGCTAGTGAACTGCCTGATAATGTCCCATCACTATACATGGTTACTGCTGCGAGGGCTATCTGCCACACTTCACAGACCTACGCTAACACACGTGCACACACTCACATGATTACACAAAAACACACAGGCACACACACACACACCGCCTTTGCTGTGTTTTTCCCCCTTACTTGCCTCCTATTTTAGTTGTACTTCAGAAAGGTCAGATCAGCAACCTTCAGTTGGATCTTTAAGGATGTTGGTAGTGTATGGATAGAAAAAATTAAGCTTTGAATTTTGAGTGATCAAACTTGTTTCAGTGAAAATAAAAAAGTCTAGACAACGGTTACTTAGCTTTATGTAATGTTTTTTCTTTTGGTAATATATGAATAGAAATAATTAAGCTTTGAAATGTTAGTGATGAAGCTTGTTCCAGGGAAACAATGAAACAAAAGAAGTTTTTCTAGTTGTGGCTTTAGAAAAGTTGGACAAAATTTATTTAGATCAGAAACCTCCAAGAATTTACTTAGTAGTTTATTTCTTATTATCAATAGAAACAATTAAGTTATGTGATTTTATACTTCCTGTATGTTTGTTAATGTAAGAAAGAAGTAGAGTCAAAAATGTTGTTAATTTATTCCTTTATTAAAGTAATGTTTTTATTTTTCCTATGTGATATTTCCCTCTCTAATGTTTCCCTCTTCATGTACAGCACTTTGATTCTTGGTATATAAAAAAACTTGTCTTGCAATAACATTCTCTAAGATGAAACAAAATTCCTTTCTGGGCCTTTCTAGCACAGTACTTGACTGGTTTAAAACCTACTTAAAGGACAGGGACTTTTTTGTCTCAGTAGGTCACTTTAATTTAGAGATGACAAAAATCACATGTGGGGTTCCCCAAGGGTCCATCCTGGGTCCCCCCCTATTCAATATCTGTATGCTCTCTTTAGCTCAGATCCTAAAAAAAACAACATCAGTTACCATGTCTATGTAGTTGACACACAGCTCTATATCACCATGTCACCAGGTGACAATGAACCCATTCAATTGCTGAGTAAATGCTTAGAAGAAATTAACACATTTATGTGCCAACATTTATCTTCAATTGAATTGAATTTGGACCAATAGAGGAGCAATCAAAAGTTAGAACTCTTCAGCTGCTACTGCTAGTAACTACTGATCAGTCTCAAATTCTGGGTGCAGTGATGGACTGAGACCTAAACCTCCAAAGGTATCTAAACACAATTACAAAGTCAGCCTTCTATCACCTGAAAAAACATTTCCAGGATTAAATGACTAGTATCTCAGCAAGATTGGGAAAAAACTAATCCATGTGGGTCCTGGGCAGACGTAAGTACCGCTGGAAGTGACATCATCCAAATGCAGCTCCTGGAGCATTTGGTGGTACCCGCCAAACCGGATGCATCTCTGCAGATTCTGGTGGGCCCAGGGACGCCGACATCATTGTCTTGTTTTCCACATTATAAATGGCACTTTGACTTGCTCGGAAAGTGGTCCGAGCAAGAATCAAGGTCCGCCATGGTGAGTTGAACAGACAAGTTGAACAGACAAGAGGAACCAGCAAGCAGATAGCCGGTAAAGTGAACTGGGTGAAATTTCACCATGTTGTCCACGCAAATCTTTTGGGAGAGAGAGGTAAAATGTCAAACAACTAACAGCAGGTGGTCAATGCATAAAATTCACCCAGTTCATGTTTGTCACGCACCTTAAAAACAATTTTAAAAGTAAAATGTTTGTGTGTCTTGAAAAGCTTCTGAATTTGTTACCACAAGCATTATACAATTCAACACTGCATAAAAGATTATTTGGAAATAAAGATTTTTCTGGGACTTAAACAGTCCCAGAAAGATACACCTCATAATTGTTAGCTTTAAAATCTATGAAAATTAATGATTCAAATTATTATGTAACAGAGATTCTGAAATGGCTTTTTAAGGTCTCAAAACAATTACAGGGTATTGCCAAAAAAGTAGTTGATGCAACACAATGACAGGGAGTTCCCCATTGTTGAAATGTTACTTCATAAGTATGCATAGTGTCATTATTTTTTTCTGTCTGGAATGAGGATTCTGCAGACAAATTGTTATTTTGAATGCCACAAATTGATATTTACCTCCTCTGCCTTTATAATAGCAGTGAATTGCATCACTTTGTTCTACCCTAAAAAGACTTTGAGCCATTTTGACACATATAAAGAGTGACACTCTGAAATTGTTCAGCCTTACTGCCTACAATGTAGCTCAAAATATGCATGGCTTACTCGAGAAAATAATCTTTTAATAAATGACTACAAAACCTATTAACCTATTTTTAACACAGCATTCTTTTTACAATTACCTTGAATGATTAAAGCCCCCGTCAGTGTTTGTTCGCTTCAAGAAAACGTTCTGTGATTACTGAAGACTCCCTTGTATAATTAGTTAGTGATAGCCTAATAGGGTTGCTTGATGCATTAGTTGATACTGTGTTATTTACAAAGCATGTAATCGTGGTGCTGAAAACAGAGCTGGACACCATGCCCCCATCTCTTAATAAAATATTCTGTTGACACAATAAGATTATTTCCATAAAACAATTTTTCATCCATTTCTTTACATTTTAAACTGGCAAGTAAAAGGTTTGCATCTCTAATGCATTTATCGTCTTCACCCTCCAGCAACTATTTTGTTGACTTTGAAGCTTACAGCAGAATTTGTGGATATTATTAGTGTTAAATGAGAGAAGGTATTATTGTGGTCAGGGAATATTTCTCAGGCTCAAATATAAATGGCAAATGCTATCAGTTTGTGTCCCTAATGGATTCAGCTTCCTCTCCCATCAGCAGTGGGTGTTCTGAGGACCGACGGGCTGACAACGCTGAAAGGAGCTGCTCTTGCAATCGATTGAAAATCAGAAATGCTTGCAGGAGCAGTATGATCCTAACACAGTGCACAGTGAGGGTGTGCAGAGATGGAAGATGGAGATAGCAGAGCCCAGACAGAGAGAGGCAGCGAATGAGAGAGAGGGAATTCTGTCAGTCAGTCGTGAGAACACATCAGCCTCAAGCTGACAACTCCTTGCATTAGATGGTTTTCCACCGAGGGTAATGGAGCTTGGGGCCTGTCTCACAAAAGCAATTTATAGCAAAGCCAACGGAGGTCTGAGAGATACAGAGTCTCACCAAGTGTCAAATATTTTCTGAAACAAAATTGTGCCATGTCAGACTGGCAGATTTCTATCCTGAGGCCTATAACGCTCTGATGAAAACATGCTACTTTCATGAGGAGTTTCTAAAAGCTAAGGGCCTGACACATAGTGGGGAACAAATAAAGCTGCTACAGAAGTATGTTTTACAGCTTAAATCTAGATCTTTATTCTCTCTATATATAACTTTACTGTAGTACTATTTATGTGACATGTACACCTAACATGTCAAAAGAATGTAAGCCATGTGTCATGTTTTCACTACATTAGGCAGTAATGGAGTGCTAATTTCCTATTGCAGAGGCAGAAAGAGCGACACCTGGGACTATGCAGCAAAGTGATTTCACAGTGTTTAGCCATATGTGGAAACACTGAAGGGAAAAACAAGGAAACATAAAAGTTGCTTATTGACATACGTTGCTAAACAGTTTCAAAGCCTATTTGACATAAAGCAGCATTAACAGAAAAACGTGTTATACTGGAAATTGTTTGAGTCCCATTGTTCCCAATGTTGCTCAAATTATATTATACTGAAATCAAACTAATTGTAGGTGGAAATTCAAATGGACAATCTCTAATTTAGTGGTGCCTGTGCCAGCATCCCGCCACTTACCATACAAATGTCTCCATCTGTAGGCAAGCACGTCTTGCATTTTTACATCAACAAATCTCCCATACTTTAGAGCAACATTATAGCCAACCTTATTTTTCTGACTCCATGATTCAACATAGCTTAATGTCAGTATTTTTTTTTTTGATTGGTCTAATTAAACATTGTTGCTCTCCTCAGTTGAATCACAAAGATATTCTCAAAAAGTTGATAAAAACGTGTTGTCTTAGATGGCTCTCTTTATGTAAAAGGAACACAACTTCACTGTCAGGAAGAAAAGCAATTCAAACAGAAGACACTGAATGCTTATAATGTAAGAATTTAAGGCTGTGTGCATTAAGTGCCATCTGGGGTAGCTGGAACAATGAATCTGATTTCAATGAGAAAACTGTCATCATGCACCTTAAAACTGTCGAGTGCAGAGCCATTAAATCTTGATGAGGAAAACAACTGGGCTCTTTCCAAGCTCGTTTTTGGACACAAGCTAAAAAATATGGCCGGCCTGGCTGAATAGGATTTAATGTTGCTTCCAGGGAAATCAAGAGACTTCTGCTGAAATCTCTGAAGCGCACACACCACTCGCCGATTCACAGACTTCATACTTTGATGTCCTTGCCAATTTTCTAAGCTTTTGTTGTGAAAACGAACATTGTGGCAAGAAATCTCACTTAAGCATAGCCCCAACTCTCCAGAAAGCTCTGATAAGCACAAACTTAAATTGCATCATGCTCATGTTGATTTCTTACCATACAGACATACTAGTAACACTAATGGGAGGAAACAGGAGAAAAAGCATAGTAACTTTACTACACCAATAGTGTAATTTTAGCATGCACACTCATTTGAACAGTCATATTCAATAAATTAGAGTATGTATTTCTATGAGGGCTGTCAGATTAAAAGCACATTTTAAAAAAAGAACTTTAAGCTGGTATTACCCATACTTTTCATTAAGCCCCATTTCTGCATGGAAATGTTTTTTTTTATTGGTCTGATGCAATATTATAATCTTACTAGCTGGAGGTGGAACAAAATGAAACAAATAAAAAGGATGTAAAACACCCTCAGTCTCCCTTAGTGAAATGAGTTATTGAAATAAATGAATTTTTCAATAATATTCCAATTCATTGAATATGACTTAATATTAATTCAGTTGCAAAGTGGAGTTCTCCCTTTTGGTCAAGCTGTTTTAAATTCACTGGAACCGTGCCTTCCAAATCAGCTTTTCTATGTCACAGTTTTCTTTCCATCTTCAGTTCCTTTTCAGCAAGGTCTTTATAGTTTCCTAAGCCTTCTTGTAAATTCTCCTATATATATATATATATATATATATATATATATATATATATATATATATATATATATATATATATATATATATATTCAGGCTCTTGGAATGTGAATCTGTGTCGGCTCATGGTAAAGGATGTGGTAAAGAACATGAACAGAACAGGGTAGATGCAATAAGAAAATGTCACTTGCTTCACAGTTAATTCCCAAGTATGTCAAATATTGATCTAAAAAAAATAATCATTGAATGTGTGGCAGAATGTTGAACTTTTCTCTGACTAACTCGTCTTTCATTTAAGCTTTCACTAAACAACTTTAAAGTGAGGATATACTATTCTAAAATGTTGCATGAATAAATTACATTCATATAATTGTAGTTGGTCTGTTATGTAGTTAAAAAACATTTTCAGACATTAAAAAAGACCAATGTAGCTTCATGAATGTGAATGCAAATCTTTCTGACAACAGATATTCCTTTATTGTGTATGAGGGGATTTCTTAAGTAATTTCAATGTAAATGAAGCCAATTTTTGGGTGCATAAGCATTTCAAAAGTTGCTCACAAAAGAGTATGCAGCCTAATTTCTCTCTTTTTTACCTATTTATAGAAAATGATGGCGTGCCAATGTGGGAAAGGTTAGGAGAATATTCACAAGAACTGAAAAACCAGTTGTTGACTTTTGGAAGGAAATGGGACGGAAAGCCGCGTCTAATCAAACTCACATGATTTTCTTACCAAATGGCAAACCATGAATTCAATCCCTTGGCATTTGAGGTAGACCATTGTCATATCTCTTTTAGCCTGGTTTTAAAATTTTGTGCACATGTCAGCACCACACAATTGCTGGTTTGCTCGGAATATGTAAAATACATAAAATCTCGCTTTTCAGAAGAAATAAACAATTTGTTTTATCATTGTAAAGAGAAAGTTGTTTATTAATAGATAATTCTGGCCAATCCATGCTCAGTAACTGAGATTGCATAATGTCTAATGCGGAAAATAAGTATTAAAGATATTCATATATCAATTTCTAATATTTTAAACAAATCCGTGACTTATTTAATTTGGTATTCATTCCAGTGCAAATACTTTCATCACAGTAATCAAATACTTAATTCTGAAACAAAGTAAACTTTTACCAAAACTACAAAACTGCCACAAAGTTAGAGCAACCTGCACAAACCTAATCGCCCAGTAATTGAAAACAGAGCAAGCATCCACCTTTTTAATACAGATATGATGACGATTTAACACAAGAATCAAACTAAGCTGTGTAGATTAAAAGTTTTACACTTGTTTTATTCTCCTATAGCCTCAAAGACAAGTGGCTCTCATAACTATTATAGTACCAGCTGATTAAATCCTGTACGTTCAAGAGTGATACTTAGGGGGCACACAGTGCACTGATCAGAGTCAATGCATCAGGCTCTTGAATAAGTGTAAGTATTAGACAAACCAAAACATTGCAGATAATAATCTTTAGCTTCTGAAACAGCTGAAATGCATCAGGTTTTGGGAAAATTAATACATTTTCTAATGTTTTACATTTTATAACACATTTGAAATTGATCTGGTTCTTATCTTAAATTTGTTACCGTATTTTTCGGATTATAAGGCGCACCCAGAATTTACGAGTCTATGCGTGTCTTTGTCCACATTTAGGACACACCGGACTATAAGGTGCGTAATATATTCTTCCTAAGTCTGTTACATCACTCCGCCCCTCCGCTAGGGTGACCAGATGCCCCTGATTTCTGGGGACAGGTCATCCAAAACGGGGTTTTGGATGACCTGTCCCCAGCAAAAGCTGTCCCAGCAAATGTCCCCGATTTCAGTGCATCATGATGGAGTAAAAAACTTTAGTGCAACAAGAGGTATTTACCCGGTCCTGCCGCTGTCCTGATGTAGCAGAGCTTGCCCAATGCACCCCGTCGGCGTTGCATTTCAGACAAAACAAACCAACCCCCATGGACAGATTCTGTGCTTAACAAAATCAGAGACGTCCCCAGTTTTGATTTGAGAAATCAAATCTGGTCACCTTAAGGAGGAAATACACTGGCCGTGTAATGTAAGCTGCGTGGCTTGCATGCATATTTTTAAAACCGTTAATTTACACCAGACGGTGCAAAGTACGCAGCTGCGTGCTTCTGCGGAGAGAGGAACTTTCGTCATGGATAAGTAATTAAAGAAAGACAAATTACCAGTAATTTATGGGTAAGATATTAAATTATCAGTAATATATCCTATGTTTTGATCCCTTAAAAGTCTGTGACTTGACCATATCTGATTAAAAATCACATTTTAGTTTGTTAGCTTGTCACAGCTACATTATCCATGGAGCTTTATTTTTGAGGACTTATTTTAGGACACTTCCTGAAGTGTCCTAAAACATACACTGATAAAGTGTATATATACTTTATTTTTAGTCTCAGTTAAGTAAATAAACTCATTCCACACTTTTGTTGTACTTTCCAATTTTTAATCTGATAACGTGTCATAGCGTAGTTGAAAGGAGGACCCAAATGCAACACATGGTGTAGGAAAAATATAGTTAATTAAAGAGGACATTTGCTTTTCAGTTCTTTCTCACATTGAAATTCAGTTTCAGTTGTCGTCTATAAAAAGTGGAACTGCAATATTTTGGGGCGAATTCCTTTGCTCCTGTTATGAGGTGCGTATAACTTTATGAGTACAACTTTATGGTGTGGTCTCTTTAAATTTAAAGTAGGCACTTCAGCCAACACCCTCTTCCAGGTTGCTGAATGTGACACTCCACCCCGTGCGACCATTTTCGTAGTAAATGGTAAATGTCCTGTACAAGTATAGCCCTTTGAGAAGTTCAAGGACTCCAAAAGTGTTTCATACTACAATCAGTCTTGCACCTATACACTCACACATTCACATGCTGAGGGTGGTAAGCAACATTCACAGATGGCCTGGTGCAGACTGACAGAGTGGAGCTGCCATACATTCGGCACCACAGGGCACCGGCAGCAGGTGAGGCTGGTGAAGTGTCTTGCCCAGGGATACAATGACTGAGACGATCAGAGTGGACGGCAACACGTCGGTTACAGGATGAACTATCACCCAAGCCTCTGTCGCCTCGGTAGTATCCTGGGGGTCGGTGTAATGAATTGTGGGTTAATGCACCCAAAAAGCAAACATTTTCACTTATCCACTTATAGCTTTGCCAGTCCTTCAGCTTGCACTACAAACGGCTGCGAAAAATAAAAGTGCCAGATTCACAACACTGTTAAGCTGGAAGTCCATGACCTTGTTTAGCAGTTCTACATCAAATACTGTGACACTTTTTTTTTTAGAAAAACATTATAGAGCATAGAGAAAAGTGAACAGATATGACCAACAATATAGATATCTACGCAGTACCTGGAGAGACTAGATTCAACCTATTCTGCATTTGTACAGTCTCCAAGTACACACACAAAAAATGAAGGGCTTGAAAAACTGTGGGTTTCGCATATGTCCTTCATAATAAGAACAACATACAAAAACTGTTAAGCAGGAACAGGGCTTGACTCCGGTTGATGGGCAGAGAATCAGCCGGAGCAATGGAGACACGTGGAGCATGAAACAGAATAATAGGGAGAGAGGAAAATCCAACAGAGAAAACAGTGCGAATGGGAGACAATATATACCGGGGCAGGGTGGAGAAAAGACAGGCCAACCAGAAGAGCTAATCAGGAGAAAGGAGGAGCTGGGGCAGAGTGAAGGGAGAGCAATCAGAGAAATGTGGAGCAGCTGACAGAATCAAAGGCAAAACATATTCGAACCACAAAGAAAGGCATACAAATAATCTCAAAGTACAAAAATAAACTAACAAGAAAAAACACCTAACAATAAGACATAATTGAAAGTGAATAACTAAAGAAAATAAAACCTAGGGACCATAATGAAGAAGTGGTCAAAATAAAATCAAAACACCAACAACAGCTGGAGATTGCTTACCAAGCCCTGTAAAGACAGAAGTGAAGGCCTGGCTTTTTAAATAGTTTAATTAACTAAAGAGTGCACAGTCTGTTCATGACGGGAAATAGCTATACAGCCACGCTTAACAAAAAGAAAACATTTGAAGTAGCTAACAGTTTTCTAAGTAAATTTTGTATAGTTGTATAGTTGTTTCAATAGACAGCAATTTTATATTTCAGATATTTTCTTTCTTTTTACCAGCCTTCCACATCATTTCTATCCCTATACAATGAGTAAGGATGTAAGGACTTGGCTACGTTAGTCATTTTAGGATGAACAACAGTGTAAAATGTTCTGTCTTGCTGTGAGGATTTATTTACCTTAACACTTGGTATGAAACAAGTGACAATTAGACAATGAAAGTAACTTAGTTTTTACCTTCCAAGACTTATCCTGAAATATTACAGGTAATGACTAAAATATGTTTTTCCATGGCACCAACATTCCTCTTTAGGTTCCTTTGTGTTGCTGGCATGAACATAATTGTACGACTCTTTAACTTTTCTCTCCAACTTGAGAAAAAAAATATAGAATCAGAGATTGTGCATCCATCTTGAGCCAATCATCACCTGTAGTGGCAAGACTGCCCTTGTCATTGTCATTTGGCTTCACTTTGTGGCCAGTTGCAGATTTGAGTTGAGGTTAAATGTGTTCATTTTGGGACAGGAGCCGCTGTGTCACTGTGGACACGATGTGTTTCAGCAGTGTACAGTTGATTACAGCCTTGAGCCTGGATGGTTTCTGGATGCAAAAGAGAATTTTGGAAAGGACAAAATAAGCCTGTTGAATGACCTTCCCACAAAACCCAACTTCAACCCCTCTGAAAATTTGAAATATTGAGGACGTGCTATGAACTGCTAGGCACCCTATCAACTTATTAGTTGAGCTGTACTAATTTGGTCAAAAATAATGGTTTGCTATCAACCCAGAATTATGCTAAATTACTGTTGATAACTAGAAAATGCAGCTTCTTACTGCCATTAGTCCATATATTATATGACACTGTGTCTATATATTTGAAATCTTTATTATTTTGGATGTTTGAATTAGAGACAATCCACAAAAAAATAACATTTAAATAAAACAGGTCTCAATGCAGGAAACATGTTGTCAAGCATGGTAAAGTGAACTGATTTGAAACTCAACAAGGTTACAGATAAGCTCCAGCTGTGCATTGGAAACTTTAATGTGATTTGATTTATGAAACCTTATTAGGCTTTGACCTTTAATGCTCTAGCATGTGCTGCACAGACGTCGGATTTCTCTGCAAATTCAGTCAGGGGTAATAATTGACTTGTTGGATTCATCTCTACAAACATTTGACAGATTTGTTTTTTGGTAAATACAACATGTCAATGATAAATTGTAACTATAACAAAGCAATTTTTCAAGTGGTTCCAGCAGCCATGATTCGTGTCTCGTGTAAACAGCTTTGATAAATGCACTCCGCTGTGTTTGTCAGCCTTTTGCTCAATCATTTTCATGCTTAAATGAAGCAATTTGTTTTTCAGAGAGCAATCTGTTGGAGTTGATTATCCAAGCTGGTGATGTCCACCTCGATAAAAATAGAAAACCCGTCTAGCCACCCACTCCTGATGCCAGCGGAACCACAGCGGACTCAGCTTCTGCCGAGAGTAGGGAACAATTGCAATGAGCGACTTCTGTGGAATAATGTGAGAAAACAAAACTCTAATTACAGTAATGAATCTTTCTGGAGAGGTATTGAAAGCGCAGCATTTGTGTGGTCAAAGTGAGAACCCATCTTGGCTTCCAGCAACGTCGTCGTCCATCATTAGTTGAACAATACAGCCTGAGGTGAAGATAATGAGAGACAATTAGAAAAAAAAAGGATTAACTTAAACCTATAGAATCCATAGTTTTTTTTTACCTATACTAGAACCTATTCATTATGAAAAAAATGAATATACTACTTTAGTAAATTAGATTTCTTAAATGTATTTTTTTAAAACAACAAAAAAGGAAACTGAAAATGTAGATTGATCAAATTTGTCACAACTCAGAAGCAAAATTATATTCATTAAACAGTGTCTGATTAAGTTAGCATAATTCAATCTAGGATCTAAACAAGTGTGAATTCTGCCTGAACTACTTATATCTTGCAATATGTATGCAAATCTATGTGCTGACACGCTTTTTACAAGCCAATAGGTCCTGGTAGCTTATTTTTATTAATGTTGATTAATCATTTCGAAAACAAGACAACACACACCTTCAAACCTGATCACCAGAGAAGCTTTTCCACTAAGTGATCTTATTTGGTAGTTTAGATTCCTGCAAGTAATACAATTTATACTATTATTTTACAATGTATTAATAGTGTCATGCTTCTCAAACATTTTATCATTGTATCATATTACAACCAAAACTTCAAATGTATATTACACATCCAAAAGTATTATGCTGTCCTATCCAGATCACTGAATAAAGGATGCAACCTGTGCAAGAAGCCCTTTCAAGACATTTCCGCAGTAATAAATATTCCACATTCCATTGTCTGCAGTATTTTCAGAAAGTGAAATTGATTGGGAATGACAGCAACCAATAGCCAGAAAGTTGGAGGCCACAGAAAATCAAAGACCAGTATCACAGATGCTGAGGCACAGAGTGTACGGAAGTTACCCACTTCTGCGGAGAGTTAGTTGTTATAGACCTCCAAACTTCAAGTGACCTTCAGATTAACTCAAGGACAATCGGTAGAGATCACCATGAAATGGGTTGCTATGAGCAGGCAGCTAGATTGGAACCTTGCGTCACAAAGTGAAACATGAAGCAGAATCTCTATCCGTCAATTCAATTAACAAATCAGGAATTTCACATGAGAATGGTAATATCTTGGTTGGATTGTGTTAAGTATAAAGTTTAGTGTAGAAGGAATTATGGAACGTGACTGTTTTTCTACAGTGAAGCCTATTCTAGAAAAAATAGCTCTTGATGCTTCAGCAAACCAAGGCATTTGGACAACTTGCCTGAGGTCATCCAGCATCAGTGTCTGACCTTGCAAATGCTGGAGAATTGGCCAAAAATATCTTTGACCATCCTTTAAACAATGTGGGAAACCTCCCCCAAAGAACTTAAGCTGTTATTGGTGCAAAGAGTTGGCAAGCATCTAGTTGAATTTAGAAGGAGACATAACTCAGGTTCATATGTAAGTGAAGTCAGATGAGTGGAAACTGATGCTGATATAGGTGGTGTATTTTTATAAGGATCTTATGTAATAGACCAACACAAAGTAGTGGACATTTATAAAGTAAGAGGAACATGATACATGATTTTCTAAAATGTTTTCTAGTAGAAATCTCAACAGTCATTTGGTTCATATTTGAAGGATAGCGTCTATGAACACGGATTAATAAATATTGCCACAGATTCTCAACTGGACTTTGACTGGGCCATTCTTGCACACGGATACGTTGGGATCTTAACCACTTAACTGTAGCTATGGATGAATGTTTAAGGTTGTTATCCTTTATTTAGCCCCATTCAGCTTCCCATCAATGCTGACACGCTTTCTTCTCCCTGCAAAAAATCCATATTCCCGACATCGTGATGCTGATGTCACTACGTTTTACTGTGAACATTGTGTCTTCAGAGTGATGTGCAATAAAAGTTTTCTTGCACAGAGAAAATAGTGGATCTTTTGAAGGCTAAAACACAAACTTGTGTCTCAAAGGCATATAATTTGACTAGGTAAGTCTTTGCTTAAATTCTGTAACATGTAATAATTGTATGTTAAGAGTTTTCTTTTGCTGATTGGTTGACATATTTTGCCACCATGAAAAATTATATATGTGCTCATGTTTGTTTTGTGGGTGCCTGAACAATGTACACAGCTGCATCTTGTGAATCCCTTCTCAATGAACAATAAAATATAATTATACTGATGAAGCCTTAAGGAAAGGATGGTTTCCTAAGAGCACAAAATGGAAGAATCCTGCAGCCACAGCAAGCTATTTATAATAAGACAAAATGAAGCCCAAGCAGTGACCCTGAACATGACTACTAAGCTTACACAGCTACAAAATAGTAAATATGCGAACCACTTTTTATAAATTAAGCCACTTTTCATAAATTACATTTGGCTATAAATCACACCACTGGGTGGCACTGGTCTTCCAATAAAGAGCCTGCACAGCTTTAAGAGGCAGAAAGCATAACCACCTACCTGCAATTTACATTTACATGTCTAATAGCACTGGAAAGTCTCCTTTGCTGAGTGGAAGAAGAGGAGCATTTCCCACCCACATAGCTGGAACACTAATGCACCCAATGTGTATTTCATATCAAACAAAATCACTTCAGCAACATGAGGAAATATTGAGAGGTTTTAACGGTGCCCAGTCTGAATTCCCCTGACAGTACTACATGTTAAATAGTATCGATGTGTGTTTTTTAAATGCATGTAATCTAGAGCTGAAACAACAGAGTTGATGGAATACTCTGCACATTAGACAATCAGAAACATTAGGTGGCAAAAGATCCTATTCATATTTCAGAAATCCATTCTCCTGATAATGCCCATGCCTTTGAGTCAGACACCATCTAGACCCAAGTTATAGTGTACATATTGGTTTGATATAGCAACAACTTTGACACAGTGATGGAAATAGAAAAAGGACTGAAACATTCCCTCTGCCTTCCCCCAATCTAAATAAGCCAATCAGACCATTGAAGGCATAAATGAAAATAACGTGGGCAGTTTAAAAAAAAAAGTTTCCTTCTGTGTCAGCCTGTATATTTGTCAGAACCGCTTCTCAGGTTCATGTTGTATGACTCATATTTGTCTTTTATTTGCTCCTTGATGAAGTGTTTTTTTCTTTGGAAATATTTGAGACAGTAGCAGCTTGGCAATCCTTTGAGGACAAGGGAGCTAAAAAGCATATTCACTGTAGTTTAAAGACACGTGTCTACAACTCACCTGTGCTATTTTATGCTGAAGATTAGTGACTATGGTTGGATGTATGCAAATAAATATTTAAAGCCATTGAGTAGCACTGGTGAGCTAATTGAAAAAGCAAATGTTTAGCTAAATCAGGGTTGATCAGATATCCTTGAGAAAAATCAATAAGGACAGCAATTCAAGTCAGAATTGCCACTAGGAAAGTAAAGTAAGAAGTTTCTAACTGACCTGACCTCAGAATCTAATATAGGTTTTTGATAGCAGCAACAATAAATTATGTATTTACTCTTCTAATGGTTTGTATGCATCAAATGAGTCATACACATTGCAGCTCATACTATGTTAGGGGACACATTGACACATTGTTTTAATGTATTTAATTGTTGTTATTGACTGGATCACAAATAGTCACTAAGCACAACAATAAGCAAATCTACTGACAAGTTTTGGTACTTGTCAGTAGAACATGGTCAACATGTTCCAGATGTGAATTTCCAGCTTTCAAGAATTGAACAAGATACCTGTAGGACTGTTGTATTAGGTGAAAAAAGACTTTACTGTCATCTATTAATTAACCTTTATGATGATCAGTTAATTATAATATTTGGTTAAACTGGGCTGGAATTAAGTGGTGGTGGTGATGGAGGTTCTAAGAGACTTTTTTGTTTCTTCGAGTAAATTCTTAAGTTAATTCAGTATGTTGTGATTAATTTAGAAATACCAAATGGTTACACTTACTTGCATGCTCTTGAGAAACTCCTGGGCCATTTCCTTAGCCACAATGTTTTGTTTGTGCTGTGGTATAAGCTGTAACCAAAAGAAAAAAAAGGTGGACCATATATAAGACCAGGCTTAAAAGTCACAACAAAACGGAGACGTACTACATATAAAGATTCATAAGAGATAAGTTTATTTGAATTTCTATTTAAAATTTAATCTAAATTCTAATCAAATGAGCTAAACTTCAAATTTCTAAATTGAGGTATGGAATTCAGGGAACTCATTCGGGTAGGCTTGGAGGTGTGGGCACAACTAACCAAAAACATAGCCTCACTAACTCTTGTTTCACTAACTAAAATATTAGCTTCGCTAATACTAAACCACTAAACAATTAGAGAAATTAGTGGAAGCTAACCGCTTACTGCTAAGATGACCATCATTCAGGGTTACCAGAGTTTTTAACCACAATACAATGTAAAAGCTGCTTGCCTCAATAAAAAAAAAAACAGCCCAAACCTCGTCTCATCAAGCTCATGATAAAAAGGATAAAACTATCACACACAAGAACTCATCACAGGCAAACAGCTCTATTAAAACAAAGGAAAAAGATTGCACAAAGAGGCTTGACAAAGTATGAAAGCCTGCAACCAAATGATCATCATACAATCACTTTCCTAACTATGCCGTCAGAGAGACCAGAAAAAATTACTAGTTAGCAATGTAACTTTTAAATCCAACTTACACAAATGTATTCCTCCCTCCCAGAAACATACATACACACATACACACCCTTGTTTAATGTGCATAGTGAGGATTGTGCCCTGACTTCCATTCATTTTCAAGCCTTTCTAACCCTGACCCTAACCAAAATCCTCGGCACTTTGGGAGTTTAAACCTAACCCTAACTTGACACCTTAGTCCTAAACCTAAGCCATTGCCCAGAAAAAAGTAAGGACCTTTTTTTGGCCCTCACTTTACATCAAAGTACTCCCTTTACTAGTAAAATTAACAAAATATTGTTCTCGCTCAGCAAGAACACACACACACAAACACACACACCTGCAGTGTAGATCAAGCATTTATCTTTCTCACACAGCCATACATTTTTTTTTAAATTGATCTGCTGAAGACAAATCATTCACATTAAATAAAACAATAAAGGGATCTTACCTTTTTGTTGTACATGAAGTCGTCCAATGGATTAACAGATGTGAGACAAGTGACATATGACCAGACTTCATATGTCGACTTCATATGCAGGTTGTTTTCAGCACATCTAGATGCATTTAGGCATCTAGATGTGCCCCTGATCCAACACCCGTGAATCAAAGGATCAGCTCATTAACAGGACTCTGGAGAACTTGACTGCACACTGAGGAGGTAATTCAGCCATTTGGTTCAGTGGTATTGGACCAGGGACACATCTGAAAGTTTCTGGACGCTGGACCTCGATCACCGGAATTGAGGACCACTACCCTAAAGCCTGGGAGTTTGGTTTAAAAATTGTTTCAAGCTCATCTGATGTTGTTCTGCTGCATGTGGCCCTCCATCTTCTTCCTGTAGATACTTTTTCCATCCCTTATCTTCCTTCTCAGTTTCTGATGCACACCTCTCAGCATCTCTTTTTTTTCCTGAACTGAAGGCTATTTTAATTCAGGGTTGATCCAGGTCCTGTTTTTCGAGAAACATCATACCTTTGTGAGGACAGAGTGTTGTCCACACAAAGGTTTATGTAGTCCGTGTGGCATTCTGTGATGTGGTCAATGTCTTTCCCATGAGGAGGTAAAATGAAAACTTCGGCAACACTTGAAATATTTGGAGCCATCTTTCTTAGAGATGGCTCCAAATATTTCTAACATGTTTCGGCTTGTGGCCTTCTTCCTGGCCATTACAAATCACCACACCAGTTATATCTAAATAAAAAGTACAATCCAAAAAAAAATTTCAAATAAATCTATCATATGTTCTCACATCCACCAACTGTCCTGCAAACACTCCAGCTTTAAAGAGGACATATAATCCCACACTTACAACAGCACTTCATTCTCACAAAACACAAACAAAAGCCACACAACCACAAAACCACAGAACACTACAAATATTTGCATGTTGAAAAACTTTAACTTAGCAGCAAAGAGCAACATCATTAAAAGTTTATTTCAACATATTAGTACTCAAATATCAAATTAAGAAAATGGGGTAAATCACAGAAACTCATCAATGTTTCCATCCTCATTCATAAATGACAAATGGAATCTGTGCACCAGAGAGCTGCTGAGCTCAATAGATGGATGTGAGTGCAGTGTTTTGGTCACAGGCTGCACCTGGCAGTCGGTAAGTGCGCATATCTTAACAGAATTATTTTTGTGTAAAGTTGACCATAGGTTCGGCCGCTCCATAGGGGTTATTATAATTTTTTTAATTTATATGCCCTATTAGGGAAATGTGTGTAGTTGGGAGGTTCATCTATTGTGATCATTTAGCTGTGACTGTCCAGGGGAATCTAACCATAAATATAACTAGTGGTTAAGTATGTCTCCGTGTTGGGTGGACAGGTGGAGGGGTTAATGTTATTGTCCATTTATCGTTACCGAGGTGGACTGCTCAATATAGCGTGATATTGATTTTGGCCCATACAGCAGAGCTACCTAGAGCTAACAGCTAATCTCTGACGTAAACCATGGAAGCATTGTCACTCACACAGTCTCTGGACACAAATGCCTTAAGGGAAAAAAAAAAAAAAGAACAAAAAAAATGTCCATAAAGGGTCAGCTCCATAATGCTTACATAAAGACACACACAACCTTAAGGGCAACTTGGAGAAAGTAATTAATCTAGCAGTCATGTTTTTGGACAGACTACCCAGAGAGAACTCACGCATTTAAAGGGATACACCATGCAGTCTTATCTTATGTGTTTGACACACAATACAGAACGGAAGATGAAGTAAGAAATAATAATAATAAAAAATAAAAAAACAATGGCACAATATAAATAAGGTACCTCAAGGTTAAGAAATAAATGACCTGCCCGAGGCAGGTGCATCATAGGTGTCAAAGACCCCAACTTTTTGGATCATTTTTAGCATGGGTGATTGTCAAGATACCCTCAACTGTGTTAGCAGTGACATAATGAGTGACACAGATTGCAAAGATAAGAGGCAACTTGCATCAAACAGAACAGCCAGAACAACCCCCAAAGACTGGGCACTGCTCCAGTTGCATGTCAAGGTTGATGATGATGATGATGGGACGGATTTGGCTTGCTTGGTTTGCAGTATGACTCAAGGTAGGAAACAAGCACACAAAAAAACGGTGAGGCATTCAGAAGATGGCCTGTTGTTTTATATCTCACACAGATAAAAAAAAAAAATCATCCTGTAGGTTATTCTTGGAATTACAAATAGTAAAACGATTTAATAGGAAGACTAGAAAAATGTATTCCATATCTGCCTTTGAAAAATATTTTATTTTGACCAAATTACATGTTCATTTACACATTTATCTATCCATCTACAATGTGACAGGGACACACTGAAATCCATCAATTTACTAATAAATATGCAGAACCTTTTAACTAAATCTGCCTGTCAAGCGAGATTGTTACAACTCATCATTTACAAAAGTCAGGCTATTCAAACAATCATTGAGACAATACTATTAATGTCATGATTGAGGTCTTTGACTTTTCAATTGTTTTTTTTTTGTTTGAACTTTTTTACCTTGGAGCTCATTGTTTAAGTTTGCTAAAACAATGTCGAACTACGCAATTTTCTCTGGTCCCTTGCCTGATCTGACCAGTGATGGCATGTTTAGCCGCATGTCATCGTTCAACCGCTGGTCGTCTAGGTGGTGTCCTGAAAAAGACGTGGGCTACATTGATAACTGCCGAACTTTCTGAAAAAAACCTGGTCTCATCTGGAGAGACGGCATCCATCCCACTTTGGCTGGTGCATCTGCCAGATGAAGAGGAGATCGGCACCAGTTGCAAGTTTTATTAGCCTCAATATAAATAGTCTAAATAGTTAGAGTGATATAAATCCAGTTATGTTCTGTTAAATTCATACTTGTTGATTGCTGTTTATTAAACATTATTCAGTAATATAAATATTGATTTTTAGATTTAGTTTCTGTGATAAGGGTGTCTACTATTGTATATGTCAATGTGTCATATTGCTTGCCAATATTTGTTTGTTTAGTTTGTCGGTTAATTGAAGATGATTGGTACAAGTAAAAGCTTAAAATAAAATAAAAAATAGTAAATTAAAAATACTCTTTTGGTGTCATTTTGTTTCATAAAATATTGTTTGGCTAATTAAATTCACTAAGTTATAAACTTACAAGGTGAATTAATTGAGGTTCATATGCAGCAGTCTAAATGACCGCTTGGATAGTGCCTAACTGTTAAAACGGATAAAAATTCAGGAAAATATCTCGTTTTAACAAGAAAACTATCTCATTATGAGAAACTTTCTCGTTATAACAAGATAGCTTTCTTGTTTTAATGAGATACTGTTCTTAAATTTGTTTAATTTAATACATTTATTTCTGGCAGTAAAACGGTTCCGTAGCATAGTGCAAGTGGCAGGATTTTTGCAAACATCGGTCCCCTCCTGCGACAAATTTAAATGACACCAGTGTTGAGAGCTGCTGCTGCCACTGCACAGGTCTTTTGTTTAGAGGTGAGATGTCTTCTGTGGTAAGAAAGCTATACATATTTAAGTTATCCATGTTCTCTCGCTAATGCATCTTTTACACAGAGACTCAACAAAGTAGCCAGGTGAACGAGAGTACGCAGCATGTCACACCAATGTGCACACCCACAGAATCCGGCCTGAATCACTCTCTCTTGAACTCACTAATCCAGCATATAAAGGCAATTGCTGTAAATACAGGAAAACTAATTTTACACATAGGGCAATTGTAAGCGCATGTATGGGAAAGAAGATAAATTATATTTAATTTCAAAACTTGTTCAATGCACCTTTATACTCCTGTTATCTCATTGTTTAATTGTAAAAAAAAAAAATGTTTCATGTTTCATGTCTTTTTTTATATTCAACCCACCAGGCTGATCCTCCTTTCCTGTCTGCATTTAGGGTCCTGACAATTAGGAAAGCACTAGACTACATTATGCTAAATACTTGAGGTAGGATGCCAGTACATAAATATCTGAACATTATCTGTATAATCTCTGTAATAATAACTAATATCCTGTGACATGCAGTATCATTGTAATTGTACTGCCCTTCATTCTGGATGAAAAACAGAAGCAGCAGAGACTGATTTACATGCGGTAACAATATGAGCAATCATTCAGACTGAATAGAACTTCAAGAAGAGCATACCAAGGTTAGAATTGTCATCACTCAAATCTTTTTGCTGAAAATCACAATAACCTTTAGCCTTAGAATCATTTAGCTGATGCTTCCTTTCCAATAAACTAATTTTATTTGTGTTTCTAGGTTTACTATGGTAATACTACATTTAAATACTGAGTCACAGGAATTTATTATCATGCAGACTGACCTAGCCAAGGAGACACTTTAATTGTTGTCCATGGGCAAACCATAATGTGTTATTAGTATTCAGACGTTGTCTGTGCATGTAGATTGTTCATGGAAAGACCAAGGGCACAGGTTCGGCTTCAACAATGTTAGGGACACAGCAACCCACCCTCCCATCTTATGTATTTTCCTCTTTTAATGACTTGATCTTAATCAATATTGGAAATGCATTCATACTGTTTTTATCATGTGTAAAAATAAACCTTAGCTTAAAATAAAATGTAGGAGACAGTTATATTCAAGCATTAACTTGGGTACAAGTTTTATTGCAGGTTAATTTTAATATTTCAATTAGATTCTGCTTTATCTTGTCCATCCCTTAGGAAGTCTTACTTTAATTGATTTGAAGCATTACTAAATATAAATAAAATATGTTTGGTGTTTGCAAACTTATGACAGCAGTGTCCACATTTGTTATGGTCAGTTTTTTCTCAATATTCAAACATGTGACCAAACCAGTGTGATCTAAACAGAACACGTATCTTGAAAATAATTTTGAATTTCTGCGAACATGTTTCATATAAAAAGTGTGGAAATGCACAGACTGGTGTGTTTGTTAAAATAGATATGACACCAATGCCCATTAACTTTACATACAGTGAAAAGCTAAACAGCAGCTTTTCAGCAAAATACCCAACCTTAGTTTGTAACGGCCCCAAAATATCTACAGCTACAAGTGACTAAACCGTCATCATGAGCAGAACCCTCATAAGGCTGATGACCATTAAAGGTTATTCTGTAAGTTAGAAAATAAGCCGCTCACACCTCTCACCAACTCTTCCACATCTCACTGACACAAAAGTGTTAAAATGCAACCACCCTCTTCTCCTCAGACCTCCTTACTGGGCTAGAGATCTTTGAAGAAGATGTGAATAGGCCCTTTGAGTTCTTCAGGACCTTATGGCGTGTCCCTCTTCTGACAGAGAGCCTATGCAGATGACCTAGCCCCATTGGTCCTCAGATTTTCAACAACTCTGGATGATTCATGGTTCCCTCCTGCAACAAACGCTCCACCATCATCTTGGTCATTAAGAAATGCACCATTACAAGTTTAAAGAACTACAGATCTATTTCCGAGATGTTTGTGGTCATAAGATCATTCGAGTGACTGGTGCTAAACCATCTGAATAATATTACAGGCCACCTGCTGGACCCCTTAAGTTTGCATACCAGGCAAGAAGATTTAAGGATTATGGACTGTGGAAATGACATTGGACACCCCCAACATTCAGTCCCCTCACCATTCTTTGACACCGTGTCCGCTGTTGATCACTTTCGGTTCCCAGGAACCACCCTTTCTCAGGACCTGAGATGGTCCTCACACATAAACACTGTTTGGAAGCAGAGACTATACTATACCTACAGTAAATTAAGAATCGCAACCTGACACAAGAGCTGCTGGTCATCTTCGACACTGTGATTATTCAGTCTCCCCTGTGAACATCCATCACTGTTTGAATAAGCTTAGCCATAAAACACGACAGGGTCAGACTGCAACAACAACAAAAGCAATACGTCTGCAAAGAGGATCATCAAGATCGACCTTCGCTCCATCCAGGACTTGTACAGGTCTAGGGTCCGGGAAAAGGGCAACTAACATCTCAGGACCCCACACATCCTGGACATGAACTATTTAAACTTTTACCCTCAGGTTGGCACTAAAGACCACTATTTGCAAAAGACAGGTTGTCATTCTGATGTACATTTAATAGTTAGAGCAATACTACGCATATTTGCACTAATTCATAAAGAAAATAAATCCCACCTTGATTTATATGTTTACATTAAAAATGTCCGGGCATTGACAGCATAATGAAATTGAATTCAGATTCCTTTTTTGTGTGCAAAAACTTGACCAATAAAGTTTATTCTTATTCTGATAAAGAAATTTCTCTTCAGCAACTAGCAAGAAGGGACCATACAAATAAATCCTAAAATGCACAAAGCTCATTGGCAAAAGTAAACAAGTTGAGAACATGTCCTCAAAAATCCATTCACGGAGGCAATTAATGTTTGAAAACTATAGCATTTAAACAGCATTACTCATTAAACTTCGAATAAATTTGGTGAAAGGGAAACAATTTCACAATTTCTTTATTTGAAAAAGTTACAGTTAAAGGAATAAAATATATATATATATTCGTTTTAGAGTGCTAAGTGTACTTTAAATCTTCTGCCAAATGGGACTTATTGAAACAATGAGTGAAAAGGAAGACATGAGTCATAGACCTGAGTGCCTTTCTTATGCATGGATCAATCAAATTATTTATGGAATCAGAGCTGTTTTGAGCCAGTGATCTTACTGACCTGATTGGCCACCTGATTTAGTTTGTTTTGATGTTTAGTTAAGAGATCTCCACACCAAGGTAATATATTAAAGGAGACAACACTCTCAGTGAATAACTTACAAAGTATGGTCTGCATATGTTTACTGGCATTAAAATGTCACTATTTCCTCAAAAGATAGAGGTGTTGTCTTGACTTTTTATAAATGTGATCTGGATGAAATTGCAAGAAAGTCTGTTGTTCACAACTGTACCCATGCATTTAAAATTAGTAACCTGCCCCACTTCCTGATATTTTCTGATTATTAAACTAAATAACATCCTGTTGCGGCTTTGTATCTTTCAACCTCCCTCCCAGATGCTGCTAGTTGGTTTTACTGATACTGAGGTCAAAATAGTTGCTAACGAAGGAAGTAATGAAATGGTTGACATACCTAGAGTAGGAGGGATTTTAACATCCTGTAGGTAAGCTACCATAGCCATATCATCAACCAACAAAGCAACCAGCATTCTATCCATAAATCTAATTATTTACAATCCAGGTTCTTGTTTACAAAATGGAAAAAATAAGTGCTTCTAAAAAAAACATTCAGACTGATCAAATCAGATCCACAAACATTAAATAATTTTATTTTGCCCTTTGTTTCTAAACATGAATCTGTAAACAGTGCAAAGATACAACTGAAATCACAGATAACTATTAACATTTTGTGTTTGTATGTTTACAAACATAATGTTTTTGTTTATCTTTTTTGAACCTTAATGTTCAACAGCTCCCTAAAAGTCTGAAACATAAATGCGAGACTGGTACCCCGTATGGAAGTGGCATCCTCCCTCAACAGGCTTTTTTAATGCAAGCACATCAAGGTTGACTGCCCACCGCCCTTTCAGCAGCCATGCCAGGAGAGAGGTTCACCCATCTGTGGACAGTTTTGTGAAGAGGGTGTAAGTTGTTGGGAGTGTCTGGAGTTGAGGAGGGGTGGAGGATGTCCCTTGAACCTATTAATAGCTCCCTGAGAAAACGCCTTGGGGAGATATCACATGCTCTGTTGGTCTTCTCCACAGAGAATCTTTGGAGTGGCTCTTCAGAGACGAACAATCGTTGAAGAACACAAAAACACGGGCAGAAAGGGCATAATATGGTCTTAAAGTGGAACATGATGACTGTGAGCAGGTTACTCATATTGTAAAGTGATGTGTATATCAGAATATATAGTCAGGCAAACTATTTAAACTTGGCCAATCGACAAATTTGATTGTCAAGGGGAAACCTTTAAATAAAAAAATATACATAGAAAAGGTTATTTTTTGTAATTAGTATTGGGAGAGTAATCATATTTTATCTCTGAGAGGCAAAGAGATTGAAATTTCCTCTTAGTACAAGATAGCATCCATTTATACAGTAATAATACATTACTTCATATGGAAACACTTCAGATATCTAACAACGGCGGAGCGAAGAACCATCCGAACAATTATATTGCATTTAAGTTCAGCTATTGGCATGAATAGCAAATTATAGACTTTAGAAAAAGTATGAATGAGGGATTATTCATGTCCAGGAAATGAAATCAGGAAAAGTGGGCACTAGGTTGTTTGCCAGAAGCATTCGGACTGGAACACATGAAACAAAATTTAAAAATGAATAGTCAGCAGAGAGGGAGTTGTATTTTAAAAAAAAATAACTTCCGATTTTTACCTTGCATAGAAATCCTGCTGGGTTTTTAACTAATACACAGAGATGTTGGCTGGTTGATGAGGGTTGCTGGCTGAGAAGGTTAACAGTAGGATGAAAATACCACATAAATACAATCTCTCTGATTGATTGGTGTAGACCAATCCCATTCAGGACAGTGCTGTGTAATTTTTTTAGTCTGATGACCATCAGTAACTTTTTTTTTTCCTGAGGTCTACAGAAACCTCTTTTATTCATTTGACTGCTGTACAATTATATAAATGTGTTATGTTTTGGATGCACACACTGGAGGTATGCTACTTCTTCAAGGCAAGAAGGCAATGTGAATTTGTACAGACATTTTGGTAAGATGACAATTCAAAGTGCTGGACGTGAACGGAACATAAGACACGAAAACATTACAGAAGAAAGTACATTGCAGTGGAATAGTAGCAGCAGGTCAAGACAAGTTGGATTACAAACGTCAACATTAACATTCAAAGGCAACTTCAGACAAATAGTGTGTTACTAACTTTGATTTAAACAAACTCAGGGTTTCAGCACTTCTGGTCTTCTGGGAGGTTGTGCCACATTAGTGGAGCATAATAATTAAATGCTGCGTCTCTATGTTTGGTTCTGGTTCTGGGTATGAAAAGTAGGTTTGAGCTAGAAGACCTGAGTGGTCTGGAGGGTTGATACACTGATAACAAGTCTTTGATGTATTTAGGTGCTAAGCTATCCAGGGATTTAAAGACTAACAGAAGTAATTAAAGTCTATTCTCTGAGATACAGGGAGCCAGTGTACTTCAGAACTCAGACTCAGCCATACTTTAATGATCCCAGGGGGAAATTACTTTTGTTACATGCTCCAGAATACACACATTGTTATATATATATATATATATATATATATATATATATATATACAATATTCCACACAAGGTATTACCATATCACAATAGTCATATCGCTTCACTTGGGAATCCCAGTGAAGTGATGGTGACTTGTGTAAGAACAGTGCAGAGAATGCTGGGGTGATATGCTCTACTTTCTTAGTCTTAGTGCATCAACTGCAGCTGTCTGACTGAGGTTTTTTTTTTTTTTTTTTTTTTTGCCAGACTTGTGAAGACACCGTTGCAGTAAGGCCAAAAAAACAGCTCATTTTGGTGCGGTCTCTTTAAATCTCAAAGAGGCACTTCATACTCCGCCACCCTCCAGGTCGCAGCACATAAAACATGAACACGATTGCCCATTTTTGTAGTATGCTGGCGACGGTGTAATGAGTTGTGTGAGTTAACAGAACATTTTCATTTTTCAACCTAAAATAATACTTTCAAAGAAATGAGAAAGGCCAATTTTCAAAATTGGTTAGCCAGAAGTCTGTGACGTTCTTCATCTGTCATTAAACCAGTGCCTCACTTTGCAGGTGGTAAGTATTTACATCTGCATATCTCCATCCCATCGATTTTGAAGAGTGTGGTCATTAGCATGTGATCTGCATATTCACTAGGGCACACACGCAACAAAGTTTGCACCCACTGTTCTCATTTTATACAAGCAAACTGCTTTGCTCCTGGTTTGAGGATCAGCTTTGTACATGCTAATTAGTTTGCATTTGTTTTAATACGTACAAACCTTTTGAAGATCAGGCCCAATATGTCCTAATTTCCAACTTTATGAGGATAGGAATTGTGGGCCCTCCCCGTATAGCCATTTAAAGCTGACCCTGACCCAAGGGACAGAGAGCTGATCGTCTTTACAACCACAACGTCCCAGAGGGAACGACAATACTAATTAGCAAAAGAGAAGATGAAGTAGTGTCAAAGTGAAATTCCATTTGAAAGAGTCAAGGTCTGGAGAGCAAGGTCCAGCAAACAGTTTTATTCAGATGACCAGTACAACAAAGTAAAGTCAGATTTAATCCAGGCAGTGATACTTCCCACTGTCAGTCTTTCTGTCATGATCCTCCTGCGATAAGTGTTTATGTTTTTAGTATCTATAATATGTCTTCCTTCTTGTGTTCTTGTTGCTCCTATTTTAGTTCAAACATTTTAGATTAGGTTCTTGATTCTTTCTTGTGGATTTGCTTAGATTTGGGCATTGTAAGCTCATTGCTTCTGCCAATACACTCTTTTTAGACTGTTTTAATTTATGTTACATGGACATATACTGTCATTTATTATATACTTATGTGTCTGAAATAAATATAACACATTTCATTTTTGTGTTCCTCCCTGTCCATTCTTGACAATTATTTTCCCTCTCCCTCAGCTCTCTGCCCCCGTTCTTCTCAGCTGTGCTCATTTCTCATCTGATTACTTTCACGAGTGTTCACTTTTCTCCACACCTTCCTCTGTATTTAAACACATTGGTTTCTTCACTCTGTTGTGCAATTTGACATGCTTTTATGTTATTTAGTGTTTATCAAATAAATCTTGGTCTATTAGGTAAAGTATTGACCAGCCAATACCGGTCCATTTTGGATTTGATATGAGGACAGTAGTTAAAAGAATGATTCAAGTACTGGCATTCTTCAAACAGCAAAATCTGCACACATACGCAATAAATGACAACTTATCTTCAAGTATAAGAATTTATCAGCAGAAATCATTGCTCATCTGTTATATAATGTAGTTTACCTGAATTGTGCATATATATACTATATACGGTACAAAGAGTGTCCCCAGTGGGAAACTTTAATCTGGCTCAAAACACAGGTCTTCCCAGTACATACAGGACAGTTGGCAACCCCACTGTAATGTGAAGATGACCTTAGTGATGTTGGGGCACATCCGGGTCACATGGCCATTAGCTTGATAGCTTTATCTCAAGTTACACAAAATGCCATTAATCAACTTTATTGACCACTATTAATTACGTACGAACACTCGTGGCACTATCGGACGACTATGAAGCTAAACGAAAACAAGTGTCATGTTTAAACAAACCATAGTTATGTTTAATCTTGTTAGGAGCAATCTGTAGCCGTCTTATTCAAAAGGTAAGGTAAGTTTATTTATGTAGCACTTATCAGTAAGAAGACATTGAAATTGCTGTGCATGCACGACAAAATACTTTTGCCACATTTCTATAATGAGTGGACTGGAAAGCACAACCATAATTGTCACATCAGTAGTTAAAAACCGTTAAGAAAATAAACTTTGTTAAAACCTTAAAGGGACAGTGTGCAACTAATTTGGCTTTTACTTAGCAAAAATCAAGTATTGCTTTTATAAATACATATTGTGGCAAAGTCTAATAACATCACATCAAAAATGAAAGCAGAATACAGTGAATCCATTGTAAAAGTTTACATACACTATCCAGTCATGTCATGTTTGGATATGCCTTAATTGAACAGCAGAATGCCACATTATCAACTTAATTGGTGACTGTTGCATATGTCAGAGTTCTGGATCCTCTTGTGCTTGTGTCTGTGCGTGTTGAGAAATGTAGGAAAAATTATCCTTCATAGCACTCTCAGAAAAATGCTTAGCCCCCCCCCCCAAGCACCTGCAGAAGAAAAAAAGATATCTCTGGAGCCGTCACTACCTATTTTCAATACATACACCAAATTCTAACAAAAAGACTATTACAACAGGCACACAGTCAATGCATAGAATAACAGATTTAAGCTGTGTGTAAATCAAATTCAAGGATTATTTTAGTGCGCTTTGTAATTCAGGGTGAAATCAGCAGCAGCTTTGCGCATGAGTTATTCATTTGCAATATACAGTTGGGGTGGGGAAGGTCTTCTCTCTGCTCTCGTCGATCTGACTGCAGGTGGGGCTTTCAGGCTGCAGCTGTCTGTGTATTTGAAACAGCGCTTGGGGAAGTAAAGAGAGACTCACGGCAGCACTCGCTGCTGCCTCAAAACAGTAACGGCAGATCATTTGGTGCATTCACGTAAAGTGGCTAAAGTCACCATATCATTTACAAAAAAGGTGCTAGAGGGGTCTGAAAAGTCGTTAAGTTGGCAACACTGATTCTGAATGTTCTCTTGCCTCTTACCACCCTGATTCTTCCGTGCCTGTTATGTTTCATGCCTGATCTCTTGATTAAGTTTTCTTTGGATATAATTAAACCTCTGTGCCTATACAATACTTTATCCTCCTTAACTGCTATCATGCCACTTTCGTTTGATAACATTTGCACTTATAAATTTCTTTAGAGTAAGCTATTGCCATCAAGTACAATAGTCATCAGAATATGACATAAGCCATAATTAACCTGAAGCTTAAACATTCGGCAATTGTCTAACTTTATTAATTGTGAAGTACAATTTATAGATTTTTGAGATTAACTTTAATTCCTTTATCACCTTTCATTCTTATGACATTGACCCAAGGAGATTACAGTGTAGAGACAGCTTCATGATCTGTGGTTATATGCATCCACCTCAGCATGCTGGTTGATTAAACTGATAGCACACCTTACTTTCTGATTAAATCGGCTAATAATTATTTGATGTCTTGAACCTTGCAGTGCATTGAAAGCTAAGCACACTTCAAAGATATGACATAATTAATTATTTAATATAAGATCCCTTGTTTCCTCAGATTTATACCTGATTAAGACATGCTGTCCAATATGCCACCATACATTGAGAAAAAAATAAATGGTGCGATATTAGCTTAAGGATTTTGCACAGAACTAAACTACAATTGCTAATATGATTTTTTAAAAGACCTTGTTTGCACCAAGTGTTTCACAAAGCATTGTGTACCTAAAGACAATCATAAGTGAAATAAACTCTCAGTCCAAAGTTGTTTCTGTTAAGTCTATTTGAACTTCACAGTTTTCTAGCTCAAACACTTCAGGAACAGTTTTCTGAGATTATACTTTATGCAACAGAAAATGAACACGAAATAAGAACTGAAAAATATATATATTTATGGGCAATAAAATGCAAAGAAAACAGCCCCAAATTGGTAGCTGGCCTGACAAGCTTCTCTTAAGGGATCTAAGCACACATCACCTAACCTGATGTGAGTGAGTCAAGGACACTTTCATTAGTATTCAGCACCCCCTTCATCAATGTAGAGCTTGGTGATGAGTTTGACCCGGGGCTGCAAGATGGCAGAGATTTCCTTCATTTGTCAAGAAAAGCTGTCTCCTATCGAGAGAGAGAGAGAGAAAGAAAGAGTGAGAGAGAAATGCTGTATAGTTCTATTATTAATACATCTAAGAGGAAAGCCCTGTTTTCAAGCTAGTTTAGGGAGGTTAAATTTACCACAATTGACTTCACGTTGAGATTTGGTACCACCAGTATACAGCCTAGTGAACATCTTCCACTTTTTAAAGAAATTATATATAAAAAATGTCAACTGATATCTTTTTTTTTTTTTTTTTTGGGGGGGGGGGGGGGGGGGGGTTGCAGCTCTAGTGGCTCGCTTTTTTCTGAAAGTAGGCTGACAGGAAGGGGGGTGAGACATGCGGCAAAGGACCGCGGGTCGGATTCGAACTCGGGTCGACCTTTTCGAGTACTAAAGCCTCCATATATGGGTTGCGCTAAGCGCAGCGGGGTAGCACTGTGCATGATTTGTTGCATGATTTGTTGTGGAGAAAGGCATCTAATATCACAAAAAACAGAGATAAAATAGATATTTAAAGTCCCTTGCAATATTCACATTTTGTCACTTTACGTCCACAAACTCCAATGTATTTTTGATCTGGGATTTTGTGTCAGAGAAATTTCTTTAAAAAACATCAGTAAAAATGCTTAAACGGAAAAGTACAATTCAGCCACATGCTATCCCAAATGTTTAAAAGGTGGAATACAGTTTATTCCTTTCATAAAACCTAAAAGGAGTTAAGAAAAATGTAAAAAAGGCATGCGGCCAACCTCATGAGCATTGACGGGGAACTACTGCATGATGGTCTGTATGAAGGTCACTGTAAGCAAATGTTAATTTTTTCTTCATAATTACTTTGTATGCTCAGTGCTTCACTTAAAGGGTAATGCTTGATGTTAGTTTGGCTGTGTTCTATGTGTTTTGGATTTATTGTACTGTATGTTGCAACTTCTGGTTGCGCAAGTTGAGTGTTTGTTAGCTATCAATTAACAGTAACTTTGATTTTGCACAAAGCTTTTAATAGTTAATATAATGTCAAATTAGCACACCTGATACAGAATTTCACTGTAAACTATTCAGCATGAGAACATCTACTGCGCTAACTATTTAAAGTTACTAATATAAATTTTAATTTGGGTAGAAGTTGTGTATTTAAGCTTGAACTTTACTGTGATTTGTCCATGTTATCATGTAATAAGATCAATGACTTGATGTATGGTTTGTTTGATTTTTTCCCCACTGTTTGCTTTGCCTTAATCTTGATAAAGTAAAAATGCATGTGTTAACAGTGTGAGCTTCACTATCACCATTACAATTGGTTTGTTGGAGGTTATACCAGCCTGGCGTACACTTCTGCATGGGCAGAGTGATCTTACAGTTGGTGTCACATCAATTCATCATTAAAAGGTGGAACAAGCTGGGCAGAATACCAAACCTACTGAGCCATGGCTGCCCAGCTGAATTGACAGGCTGCGCAAAAAGGGCATGTATCAGAGAGGCAGCCAAGAGGCGCATGGAGGAGCTGAAGCGAGCCACAGCTCAATTGTCCACGGCACAAATCTGTTCCCATTGAAGATTTCCTAGATGAAATCCATTATTAAAGATAGGCCATGGCATGCTCCAATGGCACAGGGGTAGTGTGCACGACCCATGTACGGACGCCTTAGTCCTCGACGTGGCTGACCCAGGTTCGATTCTGACCTGAGGTCCTTTCCCGCATGTCTTCTCCCTTCTCTTAAACCCCCATTTCCTGTCAGCCTACTTTGAAAAAAAATTAGCCACTAGTGCAACAAAAAAAAAGAAAAAAAAAAAGAAATACTGGACAAAAGCCATAAGAAGTCACATTTACAGTTTGCCATGTAATCACTATGGTTCACCTTTTTAGCTTACGTGGAAATGATGTATGGCAACAGTGTGTATCACCCTGAAAACCGCCATAGTCATGAAATATGATTGTAGCATAACCATGGTATTGAAATCTGTTGGTTAGAGTTGATGGGAAGATGGATGGATGGAAATACAGGGAAACACAGAGGTGTGGCTGGCTCTTGCATCATTTAAAGGGATAGTGTGTTACTACTTTGGCTTTTAATTAGCCAATCAAGTATTGCTTTTATAAATATATATCCTGTGAAAGTCTAATAACACCACATCACAAGTGAAAGTATTCTCATAGCTTAGAATTAGTTGTTTATAAATAAATAGGTGGTGGTGTACCCACTGGGAGACGCCATGTTGCGTCACCATTTCTGATTTTAGTTAGTCGAAAAGGAACAAACTTGTCAGCCATGCGTCTTTTTTTTCAGTGGAGGAGGAGAATAAACAAGCAAAGACGACTGGCAAAGATCATTAGGCGCCCGCCTATGCATTGAAAATGCATGGCGGAGGCCTTATGTTATGCACCTAATAAGGGTCCATCACCGTTAATACAGGCCGAACCGTAGGGTCTACCCCCACATACTATACATCAAAACGTTCGTCTCGACGCCGTAAAGCGGGCTTTTTGTACTTGACGCCATTTAAAGTTACCGTGGTGACAAAATTAACCAAAAACCACTTCTCAAAACCACTTCCTAGAAACAGTTGACCTCGCAAAAATGCAGACCTCAGCATGGCACTTTGTTTTGGTACAGTGGTTTAGGTGTTGGACTGATGCACCAAAGGTCGCAGGTTCGCAACCCGCCGTGGGGTACCCAATATTTTTTATTTATTTTTTACAAGTAACAAATAAACAATGTGAACAACTGATATAAATGAATGAATGATGAAAAAATTGCAACAGCAAGAACTACCCCCCGGCCAATACAGCACCACTCACCTGTGGGAAATGGCACTACACACCATTTTTGTCAAATGTTGAGTTCTGGGCCCAGATTTGGTGAGGCTTAGTTGCTAAAGGAGACCGATGTGACACATGGCCTTTGGTGAGCTTTGGCGACATTAAGTATTGGCACCCTTTTTGAGGAACTTCCCAGTACAGGATTTGGACCAAACTAACAGAGTACAATCACCCGGTGATACTGGACACAACCATGTTAGCGGCTAACGCTTAGCATGTTGCTAACCGGAAGTAGCTCTAGGAAGGTCTCACTAACTTCTGCTTCACAGTGGTTTTACTTCCTTTAGTAGTTTGTAATGCCTTTAACATTTTTATTCACATATTTAATTTTTTCATACTACACTGAAGTATTTAATCATGTTTTAATAACACCAATTTTCCATGCTGCTTGGATGCAGACCTTCCCCTGTCGGCTGGTTTTGACGAAGACAAATCCTTTTCACACATAAGATTTGATTTAACATCCCCAAGTGATAAAAGCCTACGACCAAGGAACTCGGAAGCTTTGCCTTTGACGGTTACGCGCACCACCAGGCGGGCGCCTTCTTCAACTTCTTCAGAAGTTGAACGTTTCTAGTTCTATTTGCCGTTTTCCATTGGAATTGAGGATCATTCATAATCTTTGTCCAGCGAAAGGGAATAGAAAGTAACCAAGAAAAAAAAGTAGTAATAACCGGGAGAAAACAAGAGTCTATATTGGTGCAGCTGTTAATACCGGGTGGAGTGATGATAATTCAGGTGGGAGCGGACATTCAAAACAGATGTGGAAGTTGCAGGCTTTCTGCTGGACAGGAAGGTTATTTCAATATATCAGTGAAGTTTATTTTGCCATTATGTTAGAAACATGGCAGTGCAGTCCAGCCAGGGCCGTCACAGGTAGGGTGCAAGGCACTGTGCAAACTTAAAAAGTGAGGCCCTGGTCTTATATATGGATGCATAATTACATTACAGATCACCCCTTACCTTAATCTATAAATAGATAGATTAACAGATAGAACATGGATGGATGGGATAAACTTTGCTAGCTTTAAAAGATGTACACTTTTCTTAAAGCTTATTAGAAACGCGTCATTAAACTTTTGCATAAAGTTAAGTATTGTTTAAGTCAATCTTGGCTTCTGAACCGAGTGTGTCTGGCAGGTATTTTTGGATTCGCTGACAGGAAAGGGGGTTTGAGAGAGGGGGGGACGTATGCGATAAAGGACCTCAGGCCAGAATCGAATCCGGGTGAGCTGCGTCAAGGACTAAGGCCTCTATACGTGGATCGTGCGCACTACCCATGCACCAATCGGAGCACGCCCTAAAAATTTGTTTTAACATAGCAATAAAATGCTACATTATAGATGAAGGATTTTTTTGGGGAGTCTGCATGGGTCTTATTTTGAAAGTCCAGCATAGTTCTCCTTCAATATTGCATTAGGTTCATTAGTCATATGAAACCTTTTTCTTATGTTAGAGTAATTGTGTGCTATTTAATGAGCTAGCAATTCAGATAGTGACTATGGAGATCTTAGAATTTCATACTGACAATTTTGGTAAGCTTTATTTTAAAATGCAAAAGTTGTCCCTTTGCTAACACTGCTTTAGTTCCAGCAGTAATGCTATGGTCAATGTTCTGGTACGTGAAATATGAATGCTTTTATTTTGTAGGGTATGTTTAGGTTTTATTTTCAAAATCCATAATGGTTGTTTTTAAGGTCTGGTGTAGTTATGTAAGAGTCCAGTTCAGAGGTAAATAATAACAAGTGCCTCCATGGATTACTATAACAGGCCCTAACAAAATACTGTGTAGAAAATAGGAAGAGATGGAGAAGATTCTGGATGTTTTACACATTTTTAAGAAATGCAAATATAATTTTTCTTTCCTTTTTTTAATCAGTAAGGTGTTGCCAAAGCTTTCGCTGGTTTGGAACTGCAAAAAAATCTCAATAGTTTATGTTATGTCAAATATTTCTGCTGATTAAACATTTATATTTGATAGAGAAGCTCATAAGAGTAGAAGTGGCCTTGTAAACTCTAAGCCCAGATTCATGGCTCTGGCCATCTGGCCCACGAGTATTGGCTGTCAGTTCAGTAGAAACTTGTGGATAACTAGGAGCAATCAGAGGGCATCGAGCCACAGACTGCCACAGTAGCTTACACCATGCATGGGACTCCAGCTACACAGGTGTACACACTAACAGGTAGCAGCTGGTGATCATGAAAATTGTTCACTGCTGTGGTAGAGGGATGCTAATTGAGCATTTTTTTCTCCCTTCTTGCGGTGCCATCACTAGTCATAATCTGTTAGTGCGCATTAAGTCAAGATTTCAAGGCATCAAAGCGCTTTTGTGTGAACATCAACACAGTCAAGTATAGAAAAGGCAAAACAGCAGATGCCAGTTATCAAGCGATTGAGCTAAGAAACCATTGATAAATACTTGTGCAAAACTGCACGACCATGTAATTAGCTTGGTTTATCCTCAGTTAATCAAGAGATTGTTGCTTTATTTTTGATTCTACTGGATAATAATTAAATAGGACAATATACTTTGCGTTCACGTTTCCTTTATTTGTTTTTTTTTTTCATCAAAACTATCTTGCAATTTTGGAACATTGTTGACATTTGAAAATGTAAAGACAAAGATGATTAAAAGACACATTTCCATCTTAGCTTATTCAGTTCAGTTTAATTTTATTTATATAGTGCCAATTCACAACACAGGTTATCTCAAGGCACTTTACAAAGTCCAATTCAATCAAATCATACAGACAGATTGATCAAAAATCCATCTAAGAAAACCCAACAGACTGAGTCTTGACAAGCAGCATTCACTCCTCATAAAAGAGTGTAGAACCACAGTGGACAGTCGTCTGCATTGTCGATGGCTGTGCAGCAATCCCTCATACAGAGCATGCATGAGGTGACAGTGGAGAGGAAAACTTCCCTTTAATGGGAAGGAAAACCTCCAGCAGAACCAGGCTCAGTGTGAACGGTCATCTGCCTCGACCGACTGGGGGTTAGAGAAGACAGAGCAGAGACACAAAAGCAGAGAAGCACGCATTGATCCAGGAATCATGTGTATGTTAGATATCCTACATGATCCCTGTCCTACATGACTGGTCTTCTCACCATAGTTGATTTAGGTGTTTAGTCATAGTCCTTTCTTAATATGGGCCTTAGTTTCTGTATTCTTTGTTATCTGCCTTGTTATGCTAAGTGTTTTATTTGGTTCTTCTTTTCTATCACTGCTTCTAACTGTTTTTGTCTGCTTTCGCATTGTATTCTCGTGTTGAGATGTGTTCTATGTTGGTTGTTCATATTTTTCTAGTTGCAGTAACACAAACTAAAACAAGAAAATAAGGGGCTAGTGTTGTGAGTTCTGACTATATGAAGCAATATGAATTATGAAAGCAAGTTAAACCTAAGCAGTTTTTAGGAAAACAAGCTCTAAATAAATTGACCCTTTTGGCCACTATTTAAAAAGACAATGTATCGGAACAATAACAATAAGGCATTAAAGAACCTAATGAAAATGTCACTTTTTTGAACACAAAGCAAAGTCACAAGTGTAAAAAACACTATATTTTACGCTATACTATAGGAATGCTTCCTTACCACAACATCCATAACCTTTCCAAAGTAACTATGAGCTAAAACTACTTTTCTAAAACATTTCTCAATATTCACTATATATATATATATATATATATATATATATATATATATATATATATATATATATATATATATATATATATATATATATACATTCATTATGTTATTCACCCATACTATTATTATTTAAATAAACACCCACTTATAAATTAATCAATAAATAATAATAATAACAATACATATTATTTATAATGCACTTCACATTTCAAATAAAATCTCAAAGTGCTAATCAGAAGCAATATAAAGTTTAGTTTCTTGCGTGTGATCTATAGTCTTAAAATGACAGCAAACATGAGAAATTAGAGGTCATGAATGTCTTTTGGTCATGATTTTGACTTTTTATTTTTATTTGTTTTTAAGCTTTGATTGCATTCTGTTAGCATTTTCTCTTTTAGACATCTTACATTTAATGCAAAGACACAAAGGATGTACTGAACGATTATGTTATCAGCTTTGCACACTGCCAACCAAATCCACAATATACCAGATGAAGCTGTAGTCCAAAATACTTATTTTCTGTTAAATCTGCTTTCATCCATTTTACTGGCAGTAATTCTTCATTTAAAGTAGCAATAAGTGAAAATTCACCACGAGGTGCACTGTTGAGCATGGTCTGTAAACGACAACAAGTATGGCAAATGTGGCAAGACATGCCCCTCTCTATCTCCAAAATCTAAGCACCAGACTGGTTATCCATGGACTGCAATAAACAATGCTAACTGCATTAACTGGGCTACTGGCTACTCGCCTCACAACTGTAATGCCTGGCCCATTTCTGGTCAAACTCTAACAATTAACCCAAGATGCCACAATTGTAGCATCACATTGAATCGAATCAACATAGCAACAGAAGTTTAACAAGAATGTAACGCCAACAAAAACAAATATTTGACTTCATGCTGTTACTCACGTATCTGGAAGAGAATAGCTAGCTCTGAGTCAAACAGTAGCTGCCTCTGCTCTCGAAATGCTCTCCACCTTGGAAATGTTAGGCCAATATTAATCCTTGTCTTGTTTCTTTCCTTACCTGACAACTTCTTTGCCAAAGACCGTTGTTTTTTGAGGTAATAACAGGTTCTGATAGCCTTCAAGTGAGCACAGTGGTGACATTTTATAGGGAGAGAGGGGCTAAGCCTGTAGTGGCAGCTGTTTATATGCACCTGCATGGCCGCTCATGGATGTACATGCACGTGCGGCTGGCCTGGCTTTGTAAACAAGGGACTGGAGAACAACACAGAGAGATAGTCTGTGACGTCATACCATATTCCATCTAAAAATATACCTTAAGTTTTTCACAAAACTATTTTTTGTTCTATCTAAAATCATAAAACTTTGCTTTTTGCTTCTTTAAGCATATGTACAGTACATTATTTTATAATAATCCCCTCCATTTCTAATACTCAAAACTGTACAAATGAGAAAAATGTGCAGTTTTGAGCTTTTTTTCCCAAAAACAATGAAAAACAGGCATATACAAATGAAACATTTGCAGTCAGACTTCTCTCTGTGATCGCTTATTTAAACATAAATAATTCAGATCTGCTCAGCTAAAAGTTTCAAGGCACATGCAAAATGTCTATGACCTATTCAAGCCTTTACAAAGAAAAAATAAAATGTTCACTTTCTCTCAAAGACACAGTACTAAATATTAGCTTCAACAATGAAACTGTCATTTTCTGAAATGTATGATGCATTAGCTTAATTTCATAATGTGTTTTAGCATTAACAATATAACACACACTGAATCAGCAATCCATAAATATCCATAAGATAGGAGCTCCACAACACAAAGCATACACATAAATCTCCAGACAGAACCAGAGTGCGTGACAGCTCCCATATGTTTGTAAAATTCCTGTTCAATGAAAATGATTGTCCATGCATTACCACTATTAGTGATGTTTACAGATGGTGCCTATTAAAATAGCAAAATTCCCAAATTCTGACTCTCTAGCATGTTTTCTTCAAACATGAGCTTTGACTATTGCGAGTTTTGGGCAAAACAAAATCAGAGCAAGCATCCTTTCACTACACTGAAGTCACTTAGCACCTTCTGCTTGTGTTGCTTTTAGAGGATGAAGCCACCCCCTTAACCAAAGACTTACAACCAATAACTATGTTTTTCCCAGACCTGGCTTTCTACAGTGTTTTGAAACTACAGTATATTTATAACCTCTAAACACATCTGGCCTGATCTTCCAAGATTCCAAATTAAGACTGCTCAAATGTTCTGCCCAAATTGCTTGGTTAGAAAAAAAAAACCAAACAAACAAAAAAAAAACTGTGCGAGCAATAAGTGGCCGTGTTGCAGCAGATCTTCAAAGATTGTGTCCCCAGTGGATAAGTTGTGCAAAACGGATTTTGAGCCGCCCCATTTAAATGAGGAAATTGCGTCTGCTACTGGCAGTTTGGAAGCTACTGTAAAAGAAAGAGGAAGATTAAATCCTTCACATAATCTCTCTAGACACCAAGGACACACAACACTGTTTTTAATGAATGGGGGGAGTTAACGGGTGTTTGTCAGCAGATGGATGGATAGAATAACATTTATAACAATTATGAATATTATTTATAGTGCACTTTTAGTGTCTCAAAGTGCTACAAACAAAAGTAAAAAAATAAATAATCAATTCATTCTAAAGATAAAATCTTAAAACCTGGAAATGCTAACTCTGCCAGCTGTCAGCTCCTCCCCGACTCCCATTTGAGTCCAGGAAGGAACAGTATGGTCAGACTTACAGCGAAATTAATCTCTAAACAGCTGGATTTACCTCCACCAACAATTCACAACAGCTGCTTGACCCAAAATATTGCAAACCAAGAAAGCCCCGAAATCATTTCATTCCAAAAAACTGTGCTTTGATCGCTTGGAGGTCCCTGCAAACAGATAGCAGGTATAGATAATGGATGTAGTTATGGAGAAATTGTAGAACCCCCCCCCCCCCCATTTCTAAAATAAACACATGTCCTTATTAATGAGCACAGTCACCGTTTTGGACAATCTGCCCCCATTTAAAATGTACCCAGATATGTCCCTCATTTCACTGTTTTATGAATGAGAACTAAATGTCATGGTAAATGGACTGAATTAGCGCTTTTCCAGTCACACACCCTACTCAAACAGCTGTAATGGGAACTTGATGTGCTACCATCAGCGTTAAAGATTATACATGTGTGTTGCTTCTAGTTGACATTAATACAAATTTTGTTTCCAACATTTTTTTCTTTTAAAATTGCCAACTTGACAGAATGTGTTATGGTTTAAGTCTAACTCAAACCAGCTATGGGGATTTTTGTTTGTCCGTTAAACAGAGTAAATGGCTACATTTACATGGACAAACATCAATCAATCGGAATAAACCGTCGATCGGAATAAAAAAGCATCATGTAAAAAAGCTAATAGGAATACAATGACTGTATTACGATCAATTGGAATGACATTGTGATCCGAATGAGAGGGGTGCTTTATGCCAATTGATAATCTAATTAATGTGTATATAAATGCTTGTCAGGCTCAAGTTATTCCGAGTGCCAACCTGACCTGAGTGCACGTGTGTGAGGTATTTCTGCATTGGCGACTGGCGGAAATATGTTGGGAAGCAAAAGTGTCGGGGCTTCCGATACAACTTCTTTGAAAAAAAAATAAACAAGCTCAAAATATTTGCTTACTCAGTAACGTTTCAACCGTGCTTAGAACATCGTGCAAGTCCATCCTGGGAGCTCAGAAGACAAATGAACTTTTGTAATACTGCTTTGTTTACTATTTTTGTAGTTCAGCAAAGACGGTAGTACTTCTTCTTCTGCACTTTATTTTTAGGGGAATTTCATAACTGCACATGTCAGAGTGGTTGTATTCTGAATAAAGCCAGGTGCATACACATGCACATTATGATTGGATTTATTTATTGTGCCCATATACATGGTACAATCCGATTATTTATTCCAAATACATTTTGTGCATGCTATTGAGTCACATTTTCTTGGCTTTTAGCAGTGACCAGTCTACATTGAGAAACCTTACTAGGGGATTAGCTATTCCCCAAACATATTTCAAACACATGCAGAGGAATTCAGAGGTAATGTCAACTTGTGCGAAATAAGCCATTGTTTCTGGCTCAAAAAAAAAAACATGCTTTTATTATATTACAATGTTTCATCCATTATTATGTTTGGCAACAAAATGGCCAAATGAGCAACACTTTGGTAGCAAATACTTTCAACACTGCTGCTACTAAATAACTTTCTGATCATCAAAGACAAAAAAAAACAAACTGAGCATAGTCTCCAGAAATGCTGACATTGTCCAAAATGTTCCTTTTAATCCCAAAAGTCATCTTAAATCCACACTGTATGCAAAGTCAAAGAAACTGCAGTACCTAATGTGTTAAACTGATACACTCTTGAATGATTGCTGGTTTCTGTTCGTGTTATAGTTGCAGCTCTGTGCTTTTATGATGGAGCTTAAGCAGGGATGTCTTGCTATCATAGACCTATAAGTCTTTTCTACAAGCTGAACTAACATGGTAATAAGCAATTAAAATGTAAAGTAGTGGAATTTAATCATTGATGTGTGGTGCAATGTAGACTGCGGTGTCAGAAGTAATGTCTCCAGATTAAGGATGCGACAGCCCTCAGGTCACAAGTCGAAATCAGACTCACTTTTCTTCAGTTGTTCGCCTCTTTCACTCTCTCTCTCTCTTTACTCCTTCAATACTGAGCTGAAACACAGTGAATTGATGAACATCTTTTAGCCTGCAGGGTTCAATTGTGCCCAGAGAATATTCTCTTTTTTACTTCTGGTCAATATGTAGTTAATCCAGCATGAAATTATATTTTGTTTGAGATGAAAAAAGAACGCCTGTCATCGTTTTTAAATGTTTGTGCCATCGGAATGTAAGGGTTTATAGATAAATACTTGCTCACAGCAGTGTTGGGTTTGGTTTATTTCATAGCTGTCACAATGCATTATGCACCCTTCCATCACTTCAACAGATATCTGAAAACTAATGGATTAACATTATTCAACATTTTGGGTCACAACACCATCCAAAACACATATTGCATTTTGTTTACCCCATGGCCTTGGTCAGTCTCATATCTATTTCAATCATCAATGCTTTACCAACTGATGTATTATTGACTGTTTTATTTAAATGTACGAGTACACATTTATGTCTGATATACTGACCATATTTCATGGAACACAGATGAGTTTACCCTTTTTTAATTTATTGTTTTAGAAGGCCTGCACAGGGAAGTTCAAGGGGACATATCATGCAAAATCTACGTTTTTAGCCCTTAAATGCATTCTGTTGTGCACTTGTAGTCTCTAGGAGTGCAGGAAATTAACATTTAGCTTCTCCAATTGATGCAGAGATATCTTTATATTCTATTTGGGTCATATTTTTGAAGCCATTCAGTGTTCTCTATTCTTTATTGCATTTTTTAAACAATTATGTCACTGTATTTGCTTCAAAACTGATAAACAAGGTCATGGACTTCCAGCTTCCCAAATTTGTGAATCCACCATTTTTTTCCCAATGCTGTTTTGTAGTCAGAGCACAAGGAGACCAAAGCTAAAAGAGCATAAGTGAAAATGCTTGATTGTCTGTTGTATCAACCCACACAATTCATTACTACAGCATACTACAAACAATGACCAAACGGGGTGGAGTAGACTCTGTGACCTGGAGTGGGGCGGGGTGTGAGATGCCTCCTTTGCATTTAAAGAGACCACACCAAAACTAGTTGCTCTCAGGCAAACCTTAGAACAGGGCCAAAAGGGGCTGTGGGGCAACAATAATGAGGAATTCAGACCAAAGCATTGCAGGTCCACTTTATTTAGACCTCAACTGAATGATTTCAAAGTGAAAAGAAATTTGGTAAAAATCATGATATGCCCCCTTTAGATTGCCTGACTATGCTTCTATGTTGGATGATTGGACAGAACGTGGCAGCACCCGTGGGAAGTGGGGTGCACAACAGGGCCTGTTGTGTTCTTTTTTCTCTGGCAAACAATAGGATTAGCCAGACTAGTCAGTATATTCAATAATTCACTGCTTATAATCTGACAGTATAATTCTGGAGTTGAATGGATCTCTCAACAGAAAAAAAGTATCTAATACCTAATCAGAGATGAAACATTAGGAATATTAGCTCAGAGAAACACCTCCGCAGAATTCGGAAGCCTCCTGTATTTGTAATTAAAATGAGGTTGACTAAACTGATATGCAAGACTTGAAGGAAGTTCTCCATAAAGCTGTCTATTAAGGTTCTCAAAACAATTAAACAATATACCCCCAGTCAATTATATTAAGTGACCAACTGACTCAACTACAGCCAGAACCAGAACCATAATTCATAATCGTTGCTAGCATATGCCTTAAATAGCACATCCAAATCAACTTTGTTTGACTTCAACCAAGATTATATAACTTCAGTTTTGACGGTTCACAGCATACAGACTAAAATAATATTGAATAAATATCCATACATTTTGAGAATGGTACTGCATCATAACATGAGACAAGTTTACATCTTTTCTTTGGATCACCTCAATCTGTTTAAATCTTTAATTTGGTCAGGAAGCCAAAGAAAGACAAGTTTGGAACTGACCCTCCGATAAACTGTACAACTGACCACAAACATAAATAACTGTTTTGAAGAAATGTAAAAGTTCTTTTTAACTTGAGCCACACAAGCTGAAGCAAAAGGATACTCAAAATGTTAGAAATGTTTCACCAAGCTAAAACTAATTATTTTTATCAACCAGATAAAAGCTCCAGTACTCCAGTGAGATCAAGACCTATTTTACAATTGTGACCTGGCCAAAAAAGGCAGCAGCACAGGTCACAGTGGACAAGACAGGCAACAAAAACAAAATAACCAAATAAAGTGCAATCATGAATTTGATGAATAAAATTCAGAAATTGTTCTTAGAGTAACAATACAAAACCTAAAACAATATGTTGGTTATTGGTTAATACAAATTGCCTAATTATTTGCAAATCTGTTAATCTGGATTAATCATGATTAGTCACATTTCAAATAATTTTATAATAAATATAATTTAAGTCATCAATAAAGTCATCAATTTTACAAAAACAACCTTTATTGTTTTTTTTTTCAGCCTATGACTTACTTTTAAAATGTTGTGAAACATAAACAACATTAGATGGTCTGTGTTTGATGTGACCAACAATTTGTTGACCTTTGCTGAAGACAGCATCATCCACTGTCACCTAGTGACACAGTGATTGCTCACTTTAAAGTGTGTGCAATGCAGGGCAGATGTTCATTTAGGCGTCTTGCAGCTGCTGTCATGGTTCAAGCACAGTCTGTCCCAAGTATTGTTAAATTTTTCTCTATTGTCCATTCTTGTGTGACAGCCTGGATGTGATGCGCACATGCCTCTGCTTAGTGGTGCTCAGTACACTTACGCAGTTGATGCAAAGGAGTGCAGACACCAGCTGCCATCAATTAAGTGTTACCAATGCTTGCAGAAGTCCAATGATCATATGTGAGATTGACATGACACTTTCTCAAATGTGCTATACTTTGTCGCTTTCTGGTTTTTGTGCAATGTCTCTATTTACAGTTTGTCTTACTGGTAAATGATGAGCAAAGGCTTTTTTTTCCATTGCTGACTGAGCCATTGGAAGTGTATACGGCAGGGATCACCAACCTTTTTGAATCTGAGAGCTACTTCATTGTTACTATGTCATACGAAGGGCTACCTGTACTGACCTGTGAACTACTAGAGTCCAAGCTTACCTTAACTTCATGCCATATCAATATGTTTTTAATTTATGTAAATACAAGTATGACTAAAAAACGAAGAGCAACTAAATAAAATACAATTTTAAATGCAACTCACTGGAGGGCTGTGCTATTTTTTTGAACAGGCTTGTGGGCACCACTTATGGTCCTTGGGGGCTACCACGGGCACCATGTTGGTGACCCCTGGTATACGACAATACAGAGGGGCCACTTTTCAAATTAATTGTTGCATTAATTTATTTTATTGCATCAAAGTAAAAAAAGCAAATAATTAATGTGACAGTTTTAATAGAACTAAATATATTTTAATATTTCAAACATGAGTTATGTTTGAAGGATTTCCGTTGTCTGTTTATTGAGATGGATCGGGACACTTCCAGTGAAACCAGTCCTGACAGTTTCAGTTCAGATTGGAAGGCTTTCCAAGCAGAGGGGGCAGAAAAGCTGAAAGCTTTCCTTCCTGTTTCAGATTGAATACAATGTGTAGAGAAGCAAAAAAAAAAAAAGTAATTTGATCATAAGGCATAACACTTTCAGTTATCTGAAGAAAAGTGCATAAATAAATAGGTACCAAGCCAATGTGAGACCTGTAAACCAGTGTGCATGTCGGCATGTATTCAGGAAAGGAATGCCAGCTTTAGCAACCTTTATTAACTACATATACACAGCAAGTATTTTAGAGTCACAGAATATTCTCTGGAGACATTTTTTTTTAATCCAAGGTCTGTATGTTGTATCATGAAATCTTAAAATAAAGTAGCAACTTTGTGTCATTCTTCTGTATTATCCCTCAACTTACCACAACAAAACTTGGAACAGAGCACTTAAAGAAGGCTACTACTTGGGAACACTTGTTCTTTAATAAATATCAACAACAATCTCCTCGTCGATTATAAGACATTCAAGCAATCACCACAGTGAATAATACTAGCATGGAAAATGATAAATTATGCTGAATCAAAATGTTAATCACATCTTCAACCATATGCTTGCTCTAACAAGGTGTGTATTTTAGTAAATTGAAATTAGAAAAAAATAAATGGGCTCGCCGTTAAAGCTAGGATCGACGATTTTTCCAGAAATTTCCTCAAGTCTCTATTTGAATAACTGGGCATGTGCAAGACCATCTTACCTTGCCCTTCTGCTCTTCAGGGGGATCGTGTGAAAATATCTCCCAAATCCACTCTGGTTTTATTTCTATCTACTGAGGCCTTCCTCTTCTTCTTATAAACATGTACACAAGACTCTCAGCCATGTTCAAATTCTGCATGCGCAGCTAGCAAGCAGAAACCCAGAAGGAAAAAGCACACACATTGACTTCCGTGAGCGTGTCCGAATGATTGGCATGTGGGACAACCAGTAGATAAGACGATTCCTCCAGAATTTGTGGGACAGAGAGGGGGTCAGTGTATAATGTCTATAAATAAGAGCAGGAACAAAATTCTAACCAATGCCCTTTGGACCAAACGGCATTGGTTAGAGTTTTTACAGGCCTCCAGCTCCCACAGAGAATGACTTTTTGACCTCCTTTTGGTGAATACATAATGTATTAACTACTTTCAGGATGGAAGGACGATTTTACCCAATATAATCTGAACGGGATTACCAACTATAGCTTTAAACACTCACCAATAATATTAAACAAACAGGAATTCAACAGCCTTTAGCTGGTTAAGACAAATATTCTGAGTTGTATTGCCTGGTGTATTTTGATATTTCAAACACATAAGTTTCACTGCAGTGGAAAATATTGCTTTAACAGATTATGTACTAGTTGATATATTGTCCTCCATAAGGTTACCATCATAGATTTGGTAACAGACTCACAATCTGTTACAGTAGTCTTTACAGTGAATATTAGAAAGGACTTAAAAGATTAAAATTTAGAAATTAAAATGCAGGGGTTTCTGTGTGTCATGAATTGTTTATGGATGAACCCGGACAGAGCACGCACACACGGAGCTGAACTTGAGAGTTTAATGTAGCAGTGAAAGATGGATGACATGATGAACCAGAGTCAGCTACCAGGCGGGGATGTAGGGTGCAGGAGCTGGTTGGCAGGGACAGAGCGGAGCTGATTGTCCAGGAAACGGAGTAGCTGGGCTGTTGCAGAACCAAGGAGTGTAACCAGAGACCATGAGACAAAGGAACGGAGGTACAGAGTCCAGCAGCGCAGCTCTCTCTCTTTTTTCTTCATAGAAGGTACACCTGGTCTGACGTTCTGTTAGCTGTGACATCATCCAGGGAAGACAGATCACCCTCTATTACCATCTAATGTAGAACAGATTACTGGATCAATGTGAGCTTCTGTGCTTTTTGTCTCTCTTGTTGTGTCTCTGCTCTGTCTTCTGCAACCCCCAGTCGGTCGAGGCAGATGACCATTCATACTGAGCCCGGTTCTGCCAGAGGTTTTTCCTTCCCGTTAAAGGGGAGTTTTTCATCGATTCATGCTTGCTCAGTATGAGGGATTGCTGCAAAGCCATGTACAATGCAGATGTCTCTCCCTGTGGCTCTACGCTTCTCCAGGAGTGAATCCTGCTCGTTGGGACTTTGAAGGAATCAACTGCTTCCCTTATATAGGACATTTTTGACCAATCTGTATAATATGATTGAATTTGACTTTGTAAAGTCCCTTGAGATGACATGTTTCATGAATAAATAAAATTGAATTGAATTGAACTTTGTTCAGTTAAGGTCAGTGTTAATGATTGAACAATAAGACTGGGCAAAATGGCGTCCATGAAGGACTGACCAAAAATGACCTAAGCGGCCCTTATAACAATTGTCAACAAATGAATAAAATAAAAAAACTGAGGATTCCTTAAACCTTTGGGAACATTTTTCCATGGACTGACATGACAGACGTGCAGTGATTCAAAAGTGTGCTTATTACATCCGGCATGAAACTCAAACAGTAATTGGTAAAAATTTAAAATAAAAAAATAAAATAAAAAAATAAAACATCCAATCAACAGGCAAACAAAGAAGTGAAGGAGAATATCTGACCATTAGTTTGTGACCTTCAAATCAAGCACACTTGGGTAATTCAGTAGGATAATGCTCCAAAGCACATCAGCAAGTATATTGGAAAGGTTTTGTGGTGGCCTAGTCAAGGTTCAGACTGAAATCAGATTGAAGTGTTAGTTTGATAATCTAAAAAAAAAAATCCCAATCTGTAAGTGGCAAATTCTTTTTTCAAGCAGTGTCTACATATTGTAATGACATCATTACCAATTTACCTCAAACTCGTTGTCACTTCTCTCGTTTTAGTACAACTAATCGTTTTTAAATGTTGGCCACTGTAGAGATGTTTCAGTTACTTTTTGGTTTTAACACCAGTGAGTTTGATAGATTGAATGATGACGGCTTAGCTCTTAATGATCTAAGAAATGCAAAGCAGATGAAGAAGTCTGTGTCAACATCCATGTCAGAAAATATTAACAATCTATTTTGTCAAACTAGATTAGTTCAGCTCACGTCCCAAATTATCAAGGGTGTGTATCTCTCATTGTCTTTGATTCCACTGCACTGAAGACAGACAAACGCACAAGATTTTAACTCAGTCTTCTTGAGCTCTTATCAGGAAGAGGATGTCGCATTAAATCTGGAAATCAAAGAAATTAAACCCATCTGCCTTACCTGTTAAGACACTAGGCCTACCTGGCAGGATTGATATTCCTAAAATGTTTTTCAACCTTGGTTTAAAAATGTTCGGGATTTATTGAGAAGAACATAAAGTGTGAAATGCTTGATGCTTCTGACTTTGAACAGAATGACAGGAAGAATCTCAGTGACGCACATAACAGACGTAAGATTAGCAAACCAAACCTTATCAGACTGCAATGCTCTGGGCTGAGGGAAGAAAGCTAAGGCCTCATTACCATCGCAGGCAAGACTGATAGCAGTTCTCTGTGCTTAGAACAGCTTACTGCTTTTACTATTAGCTGCTATTTTAGGTTCCTTTCAAGGTTTGAGGTGGAGCATCATTGCAATTAAAACGACAGTCAGTGAAGTGGTGCTCTCTGGCTTCATCTTGAACCAATGGCTGAACAACTCTTTTCTTTCCCGTGTAGGCTCACTCCTCAAAGACAGGCTGTTCAACAGCTGAGCATGAAGCCATTAACAAGCATTGTGTGTGTTCTTTCAATCTTTCCAACTGAGCTAGCCAGTGTTGGAACAGCCATTATTGGGATAATATCTCCTTTAGTTGTTGGGGGGAAAGCATTCATTTGTATCAAGATTAATGATATTTCAAATATTATTATCATGACCAACACTGACCATTCAGAAACAGGTAGGAAAATATTATATTTTATATATGTAATATAATCTCTTTATTATAACTGTAATTGTAGGTGAAAAGGCAACTTTAGGCAGTAAAAAGGGTGCAAAAGTTTACCAACAGATTAGGTTGACTCCTATTTTGTTAATTTTATAGTTGCCCCAACATCTATAAGCATGTGTGTAAATAGCATTCTCAAGAATCAAAAATCTTTGTCGTTATACCACCATAGATAACATGAAAAAAAAGGTTAAGTTAATCACAGTAAAAGCATTACAATGTATTTTCTAATACAGGGATGCTAAACTAGATAGAATCCTTTAACAAAATCAAACAATTCAATAAACTAATGAATTGGCAGAGAGCTTAACCCCCACAATGCTAAACCCAAAGGTTCTCCTTTCCAACCACAGATTCAATTCAATTAAATCAAATTTGATTTATATAGTGCCAATTCACAACGCATCATCTCAAGACACTTTACAGAAAACGTTTTCTATCTAAGGAAACCCAACAGATTGCATTGAGTTTTGACAAGCAGCATTCACTGCTCATGAAAGAGAGTAGAGCCACAGTGGACAGTCGTCTGCATTGTCAATGGCTTTGCAGCAATCCCTCATACTGAGCATGCATGAAGCGACAGTGGAGAGGAAAACTCCCCTTTAACAGGGAGGAAAACCTCAAGCAGAACCAGGATCAGTGTGAACGGCCATCTGCCTCCACCGACTGGGGTTAGAGAAGACAGAGCAGAGACACAAAAAGTGCAGATGAATACATTGATCCAGGAATCCTTTCTATGTTAGAGGGCAATGGCAGAAATGTTAAAACTTTAAATGACATAATAATGCAGAAATTTGGAAACAGTAGGAGAACTCAGCAGAGTGAGAAAAATAGACTCTGATGTCCTCCATCAACCTAAGCCTTTAGCAGCATAACTGGATAATATTGTGGTCAACTATTTCAAATGTACCACTGAGATCTAAGAGACAAGTAGAGAGACAAGTAGACAACTGAACTCGGACGTGTAAGGACAAAATGGAAGCCTTTCTCAGAGATGGCAAAGGAAATGCCAGCAGATGCAGAGGTCAGAGAATTTACAAAGTATTTCACCTATTATATCTTCCACAACGGATTAGTAAAAATTGATCGGAACCGGATGATAAATAACCTGGCAAGTCATATTGATAATGTGTAGCACTCTGTATTTTGCATATTATCAATCTGGGACTTCTATTGAATTTGTTCGCAGAAAGGAGGGACATTCAGCATAACTCCCCCAAGCTGATTGGATGAAGCGACACCTAGTGCCCGCCTACCAAAGATTGGTTGTAGCCATCAAGGCATCAATTTAAAATGGAAGCAGCAAGCGTCATGAGAAACCACAAGGTAAGCTAGTCAAGACACTTCTTGCTGTACTTTTTTCAAAGACAATTTTGTGGATTCTGACAAAACAAATGTGATAGCATCAGCTACTCATGCGTCTTCCTGTGCTGCCATGTTTATTGTGGTTCGGCAGTGAACCCGGCTCCTCTTGCTTTTGTCACAGGGGTATGTAGCGGTACAAGATGGATTCTCGTGTTTGTGAACACACGTGTACCACAAGAATTCATCTTGCAGGCAAGGTTAGAAGATAAACAGCAGATAAAAGATGCCTTTTTTTACTTAACATGCTAGCTGTTTTCTTATGAAGTTGAGAAAAGGTAAGCTAGTGCATTAAATTACATAGAACATATCTAACATATGATACAAAAAGCTTTGTGAGAGCGTTACAGAGCATGAAAGAAACTATGGACAAAGACATTGTGTTTGTGTGTGCGGTGAGGGGGCAAAAAGGTAGTGTTGTCCCGGGCCCAGGCAAAGCTGTCACTTGGCCTGTTCATACTTTAATGGGACAACATTTCAGGCGAAATGAATCAAATAAATTTTACCTCCTGTGTAAATGTTGCAAAGTTTTGAAACATCCATCCTTCCATCCATCCATTAGATTTGTGCAGGGGTGTGGCAGGGTGGCTGGTGCCCATCTCTAGAGGTCATTGGTCTGAGAACATAACAGACTAAAATTTGACTAGAGTACCAGATATGACCTTCCATACAAACTGTATAGTTTGTATGTATAATCTATCTGGTTTGAATTGTCTCAGGCAGGGATTAAGTGTTTACAATAATCAAAACACTGCCACACCAGAAGTATAACATGGGGAAAATTTAGCCAGAGAAAATGGATTGGATTGCCATTTAATGAGCCGGATCCCACACAAACCCGCCGTTGAAAGTTTAACTCTTCAGTGGACCACAGAGCAGAGGATCACCCACACGAAATGCAACCAAATTATTTTGAATTCCAAATGCAAAATGTCAAAGCCTGATGCGCTTTTGGTGCCTGAAGTTATGAAAGTGGCTGTTGTGAACAATCATCTTTTAGTCAGAACCGTTCACTCACCAAACTCTAATTTGGTCAAACAAATGCTCCAAGCCATTGTCCAGAAAAAAAAACTTCCCTCTCTTTTGTTGATTGTTGTATTGCATTCCTCTCACCACATGGCCATTTCCACACAGACACATTCATTCAGCAAGCTCCCAGCGTGTTGATTCACACAAGATATAATGCAATTTCCTGCACCAAGCCTCGGCGTGTCTCAGACATCCAGCTTCAGTGCGGAGTTTGTCAAACAGGCCCCGAAATCTCCATGAGCAGCGACAGTATCTAACATAATGCTGTTTGGAAGCAACCCCTGGCGTGCAGATAAAATGTAATGATAAAAATGTTGTAATTGAAAAGAGAAGCCATTTTATCAGAAACTCAAACGTGCACAGCTTACAAATAGCAACTATTATAAATCTAAGCATTCTGAACATTTAGCATGAAACTAAAGGATACAAAAATGTATGCTTTAGGGAAAAGTTGCTTTCTTTTTCGCTTCATATCTTTTGCTCAGCCTCTTGTTATGGAAAAGAAGGGTGATACCACTGGGCGGAACGCAAGGACTTTAATTTAAAAACTCCCCCTGCTGCCCCCAATGGTACAATACTCATTCTTGCAGAAGCACTGCAGCTCTTAGTGCCCAACAAGGCCTGTGAGGGTGGCGGTGCACTGCAGCACAGAAACACAATAGTGACTCAGATTCCAGGGCATTATCTCGGAGGAAACACCATTTGGGTTAAAATTTTGTCTTTATTTGGTACTGGGTAGAAAATTAAACTGTGCAACACAGATCATACTATAAGAGGAATGAGATTTTTGTTCATTATATTTGCAGGACATATTGGGTACAATATTACATATTGGGTAATCATTAATGTCCTTGACATTAATGATTTCTCCCAACACAAAATCCCACTGGCTGTTTTGCGGTTCCTTGACAGTCGGTCCTCAGGGCTGTCCATCTGTGCCAATCTGTGCAGCTATCCGGCTTCATGCGTGGCTGCTTTCTGCATAAAAGAAAACGCACCACGTCTCCATGACGCAAAGTGACTGGTGTGGTTTTCTGCGGGGACAGGTCTTCCATCGTGGAGGTTAATCTGGGATTTGTGCGGCTGTGTGAATCAGCATTAAGCCTCTGACACTGACATAATAGTGAGGTTGTGTTCTCAGACAGAGTTTAACATTGTAATGGAGATCTCATTGGCGATGTCCGTGGAGCGCGACTAAACGAGGAAAGATTGCTGTAGCGCTCAAGTCTGCTGTCGTCATCATCTTGCTATCAGGCGGGGTTGCTGGAGAGGACCCACATCATTTATAAGCCGTTTAACACAGCCTCAAAAATTAGGGAGGGGATTTCTTTCTTCTGGTTAACAGAAGTTAAAATATGGCCCCTTTAGGTTTTAACGGCAGTGCCATTTTACTGTCATAAAAGAAATCTTAACTGAAGTGACTGTAATAAAAAATATAATATGCAGTAAAATGTGTCTTATATTTTATGTATGTGTAAGATGTTTATTTTAGATGTAAAATGATGCTAGTGAGCTTAAGATAATGAACAGAACACTTTTTATAAAAATTACTTTTTGCCATTCAAGGGTAGGTGTCAGTGCTGATGTGTTTCAGTACTCTTAGTGCTCTAAACGGTGCTGTGATTTTCAGAATCATTTCAGTCAGCCCAGTAGACGGATCATGAACCTGTGGACAATTTTCCAGCTGATGACAAGAAGGGTCTAATCAGGGCACAGAAATGGTGTTTCATGTTTATTCTCTCAATGAGAAGCTTCAAAAATGAAAAGCTATAATCCCTCTATTGCAATTACAGCCGAGCACCTTGTTTGCCTGAATATTCCTCCAAATCTGCAATGGAGGTAAAAGCGGACATTTACCCTCCAATTGTTTTTATCGATCTTGGATAATGAATCATCTGTGAAATTAGGGTGGGCAAACTCAAACATTATCTTGAATCAAACGTAGCTCAAATCACGAGAAAAGCTGACTGTGTAAACGGCTATGTGTGAAAACACACGGCGTGGATGGCAGAAGTCTAAAAGCAGCTAGGTTTTGTTTACCAATAACAATAAATTGATTCATCCAATGAAATAAGAAACACATTAGTTCAAAGGTGCAGACAAATGCAATGAATATGCCACTGAAGTTTGGAAAATCAGAAATATAATATTGTAATTTTCTCCTCCTGGCTTGTCTGGCTGTTGGTCTTCTCTAGACCATTTTCAAATACACACACACCTCTTGAACATTTAAATAGAAACTCTTGATACACCTTTAGTTGACAGTAATAGATCATTCTATATGTACTATAATAGTATGTGATCAATCATGTCAGAACACCTTCCACTTGTAATGGCACATTTGTTTTGTGTTTCCTCTATATGGAGATGTTGTATAGAATAAGTGTACATGCCACCAAACCAAGACTTTTGCTGAGCTTTTGACCCAAATATTATCAAATAAATATCAACAGTGGCACATGGAGTGCTGGTGTCATGCATTGGGGTTACTTAGAACTTTAGTTAAGGTGAGTGAAATTAGGACCTTTTTTTTTTACCCAAACCCTTAAGTGTCTACTAGAAACCTAAAGATAAAGGGTGACTTTCTTTTTCAGCATCACAATGTGTCCAAACATTTTCAGGGGTCACATGAAAATCTACAACCAAACCCAACTGGAGTCTGAAATGGAATCAAAAGGTAATTTATTTAAAATGATAGGAAGTGGCATGATTATAGAACCAGGTTTTTGCATCCATTTAAAGCAGCACAGTGTAAATTTTGACTTAAGTATTAGCTTAATTTGAGATATTTTAAATTATTTTTCAGGTCAATATGCAGCACTTGGTGAGTATCAATGCTCTGTGTGGGCTGCCCTTCTCAAACACTCACCTATGTAATTTGAGAGGGTCAGAACAGATTACCTGATCAGACATATTTTTGGTTCTCTGATATAGGATTTATTCCAGAGGGGTGAATGTGGCCTTGCCTCCATGACTTCTCAATCTACTGGTCCAAAATCTGCTATCAGAGGGGAGACTGTTTCGTTTTATGACAGTGCAGTGTTGCCAGTGGCCTTCAGGAGCTATTATTTGGATAAGGTTGGTCTCAGTTTTTGGTGTCATACGTGACTCTTTACGTGTCATTTTATTTGTTTGTTTCAAAACAGATTGTTACGCACCAGTCTGTTTTTCTGCTTGGTTCCATTATTATATAGACACAGAGTTACACCATTAAACATTTCTGTGTCTGGTAAAAACATCAACTTTGTTAAAACAGAGGTTCTTGTTGTAGGTGTGCATAATCTGAAACATTTTACACATTTAGTCTATGTTGGATTCACTGAGATCTTGTGAGCATGTTACACACCCAGTTAAGGCTTTGGTTTAAGATCTTAATTTTCAGGGTCACATATTCATAAATACCAGACTGCATTTCACCCCCTTAGAAACATATCCAAAGTCAGATCTTTCTTAGTAAAATTTGACCCATGCTTTTATTTTTGGGAATTAGGTCACTGAAATACACATTTCCTGGTCTTTTAAAACAGTCACTGAATAAAATTCAACATAAACAAACACTATCACGAGGCTTTTAACCAAAATCTAATGGTCAGAATATTTCACGCCTATCTTAAAAACTCCCCAATAGCTAAAATACCTCTCATTGTTTTTAAAGTTTTAAATGGCCTGGCTCATCCACTGGCTTCTGAGACGATGATGATGATGATGATGATGATGATGATGATGATGATGATGATTTCTAATGCACTTTTGATCAGAGTTGAAAGAAGTTAAAAACAAGGTAAAATAAATTATAAACATACACAGTTTAAAACAATAAGATATGGTTAAAATTAGTTTGTGATTAGCATTCATTGGCCTTTCTGAATAAAAAAAAAAATATATTTTTTTTTTTTCAAAGAGTCTCTGAAGCTCTGAATGCCCTCAGTTGGGTAAGGAGGGTGTTCCCATGGTGGAGAGCCTGGTACTGGGGACTTGGAGGAGCAGGGTTTGTAGCTGAGCCAACAGGGGGGAAGAGGATGCGGCCACATCTTGGGTCCACAATTATGAAGGTGCCCACACTGCCCATCGGCAGACTGATGCCGAATAAAACAAAAAAGTAAAGTCTCTTACGGCTGGTTCACACGGCAGGATAATTGGCCCTAATTCTGCCCCAATCTTCTTCTTCCAACAAGCCCCGGCTATCTTAATAGATACTCCTGCCTTGTGGGGTGTGGAAAGAGTGATCTGGTCTGCTAGGAAGGACGTCGGGACCGCTCCGACCTCAAATCATAGATAGTCAACATATTGCATTGTCTAGGCTCGGAGTTACACCGTATTCTGTGACTCTGGGAGGTGCTGTTGTGTTTTCATAGCGTGACTTGGCCTAAAGTAGAATGTGTTACACCAAAAGTTACGGCAGCAGTGCAAGCATAATATTAATGTTCGGTCCCAGATTTTGTCAAAAACATTTCCTGTGCCAATATGATTATTATAGAAACATAGAGGTCACAGAATATGACAGCTGCTACCACGTATCGTGACCTCACCGTAATGTGATGTAAAAGAAAAAATATTTTAACCATACTGTTTCTGTAAAGTAATATTTAACCTGTGACATAATGATTATTCTATGTAGTAGTCTAGGAGATCAGGGAAGTTTTTAACAAAAATCTGGCAGCAGATATTAATTTAACTTTTTATGTTTGCATTACTGGCGTAACATTTGGTACAACATCTTCTACTTTAGGCTGAGTCAAGCTATGAATAAGCAACGCCTTTAGACATGGCTGATTTGCATTGCACAGAGAGCCACTAAAATAAGGAGACCAACCTATTAAACATACGTAGCCTTGCAAATACCAATTTGGACCTACAGACAACAGTAAAGCAATTTAGTCTCCAGTCAGCCCTCTGTCCAACATGAAAAAATTACCTAGAGGCTGTATTACATTTTGAACAGTTTGACTGTTTTTTTATATTTATTTTGTATTTATCTATATGTATTGGCAGAATGCCATTGAATGCATAACCAGGTTTACAATTGCACAGAGAGAAAAACAGAACAGCTGTTTTCTGCACCTAAATTGTATGCTTTAGATCAGGGGTCACCAACCTCTTTGAAACTGAGAGCTACTTCATTGGTGTTGTGTCATACGAAGGGCTACCAGTACTGACCTTTGAACTAGAAGAATCAGCGTTCACCTTAACGCTATGTAAAATAAACACATTTTTTCATGCTTTGTTATAGATATTGTCATTTTAAAGTTTGCATAAATGCAAGTGTGAATAAACAGGAAGAGTAATGGATAAAATAAAGTTTTAAATGCAGCTCACTGGTGGATTTAGCTTTTTTTAGAACAGGCTCGTGGGCACCACATGTGGTCCTCAGGGGGCAACTTGGTGCCCGTGGGCACCATGTTGGTGACCCCTTGTTTAGATTATTCAGCAGATTGTTTAGCATTTTGCTCATTGGATGATCTTTAGTGTTGTGTAATGTTTTTTCTATACAAATTATATAATTCTCTATCAAAAAAGCCTCGAGGAAAAAATTCTAACCCAACATAAATTGATCAAACTAATGCATGCTTCTCAAGCAACACCAAGGCCAAGACAAAGCAATTTGTGATTCAGACATTCACGTGTTTTCATGGTGTTGCTAGAATTGATCTATTTGCTGGTGACTGCACATGGATCATCTGTTGGCTGCACCCGCCCAACGGTCTGTAATTATCCATTTTGCTTGCACCGACATTTTGTGATCTTTTGAAAACAAGCACTAACGCCGCATTTAAACCCAGCCGTTAGTAATTTTTATTTTGTGAGACCATGGCGTGTTACATTGCCGTGTTTGTTTTATCTAGTAAACATGTCAGACCTGTGGTATCTCTGGCTTTCAGGCAATATTTTTCAGAATGAGATCCCTCCCCGTGTTGAACATCAGGATGTTACTGTTGACTATCAGTTGTAATCACATATAATCACCAAACAAAAGCTTTTCCTGCTGCCATCTCACGGCAGGAGGCATCTGCACAGCGGCATGCTGCTTTGGTCACATTTCATACCAGCCAGCCTCTGTTTTCAGTGCTTTAACTTTGTGAGAATAGAGAGGAGTAAATCTCTTTTGTAAAGGCAGAAGCTGTTATGTTGCAAATGCTGAAAAGCTTTGATTTTCTGTGGTTGTCACTTTAGGCTAAACACATCCCTCTGAGTAACCGGACTAATGATTTCATTGCAACGAAGTAACAAGGAAAAGTTAGTGGAGATCCATTAGCAGATAAACCATGTGTCATTGCAGCACAGTGGTAATACCCTCACAGCATGAGGCTGATTGCACTCATCGTTTCTTCTCAAAATACGGAATGAGATCCCCACAGAGGAAATCCCTGATAAAAGCTGGTTCTTTTCAAATATTAGGAAAACAGAAAACTGGATGGAGTGACACTTCTCATCTTCAACAAGGCACTGCTGATTTTTGAAGACATAACATATAATTTCCCATAGAAATAGTCAACAAACAATGAGTGTTGGCAGAATTGTTTAGATTTTTTGAAGGATGAAGCCAGAAAAAAAAGTTCTACTTTGTAATTAATTATGATAATGTAGATGTTTAAAAATCACAACACAAAAATTAAATTTCCAGCATTTTGTAGACCAGTGAACATCTGCTGTAAGGTTTGTCTGATCTGATGGCCAATGCTCCTAGCCTTAATTAGCTCACAACACCGGGCATGAGCATTACACCAATTATCTTTCCACAAGCTTCCACTGGGAAGAAATGTTACCCATGGCAGGTTCTCTATAGGGGATCCTTTGGCAGATGCACATCTAATTATACCTATGGGGAGATTCTCTTGGATGTCAGAATGGTCCCATTTATTCTCATACTGGGCAATTAACTGTCCTGTGTGTTCTTAGTAATGACCAAATGTGGAATTTTATAGAAAATAAACAATATACACGCAGCATGATTATACATGCCTTCTGTGCTGCTGAAGCCAAAGTGTAACTGACGGGTGTGACCTCTCCCCTCAGCCCTGCATGTTGCATGTGGAGTTTAATTGCATGAATATTTCAGCAGTTACTGCAAGTACTTTTACACGTATCAGCAAGATTGCAAGTTTTTGGACTGCTTGATGAATTATTCATTTTAGCAAAAACCGTGCTCAGGTAATGGTAGACACACATTGGATTGATCTTTTTGTTTGTTTGTTTCTCAATTTGAGGGATTGAGACCACATTTTCTCCATTTAAAAAGCATTGCAAAGCCAAAGTATTATTTCAGTCGCCTATTTGACTAACATTTCAGTCTCCTAATGTCCTAAAGTTATCTGAAAAAGAATAAATAACACTTTGTCGAAACTGTGCCTTTTTTAACCTCTCCTTAAATCAATATTTTTTGAACTACATGTTTGATTAATTTATCAGTTAATGCAATAAAAAATGCAATATAAAAATATCAATATTAGTATTAACATTGATTGTCTTTACCGTACCAGCATGTGGAGGTCTGTGATGGCCAAACCCACGGCCACACCTTAAAAGTCTGTACCACACATGCACTTTTCATTTACCAATCAGTATATGCACACTTTAGTTTGCAATAAAACTTTATTCTTAGTTTAGGTACATGTGTTCTATTTGTAAGCGCACACATTTAGTTCACTTTTGTACTTGGTCAATTATTCATATCTCTTTTGTGTTTTTGTTACTAATCTTTATTTCTTACCTTCCATGGTGCCTGAGAGTTTGGCCAGACAAAAGATGGCAGCCAGGGCTGAGATGAACTAAATATCGGGGAGGGGAAATTGGATTGCTCCACCTGCTTTTGCTGGAAGGGGAATATGTATTTTTCTTTCTTTGTTTTGTATTTCACTTAGGGTTGTATTTAGAGGTTGTGTGTTTTTCACTGTTCTTAGATTAGTTTATTGCCAAATCTAACTGTACTGCTTTGTTTTGTCATTTGTGAGTGTTTGTTTGGTTTTAATTACCCCTATTGTGTTATTGGTCTGATCAGCCAGTGTATATATACCCTTGTGTGTCATTTCTTTGAAGGTCAGTTATGTTTGGGTGTGGAGTCAGTTAGTTTGGGCAAAGTTTGCTTCAGTTAAAGTTTGTTTTTCTTTTTTGACCTCTTTTATGATTCTGGAACCCACCATTTTTGTACGTTTGGCTTGTGGGTTAAAAATAAAAACCCCAACTTTTGAATAATTTCCTGTGACTCCTCATGCATTTTTACCTCGGTCCACCACAAGGTCTATTTATAGCTCATATCCATAGTCACTTATTTTGTAGCCCAAATAAGCAACTTCAAAAACAAGCCCAATAAACTGCAACCTGCGACTCACAAAATTTACAAGAGACTTCAGAAAAAACGAGCCCAATCCTCCTCTTAGAAGAGGATACATTAAGGAAAAAAGTTTTACTTGGTACTGCTTTAACGTAGTTAAGCTTGTCAGAGTTTACAGCCATAAAAGTACGTTCTCATAGGAACCACACTAAATAATGCAATTAGTGTAAAAAGATAGCACCTTTTTATGTATTTTGGAAAATGTCAAGAAGATCAACTGCCAAAGCAGTAATAATTTGGATAGGTCATCTGCATGTGTATCAATCTATCGGTGTCTGGAACTGCTCCAATTATATTTGCCGCTTTACCAATTTGTGCCATCTTTTGGGACTTATGAATTGCCATTTTGTCGCTTCAAGCTTTTAATGCCTGTACACAATCCTTTCTGTACCCATGTACTTAAAAAGTGACAAACCATTTGTTTTTGTTTTTGTTTTAAACACTGAATTTTGAAAATAAATTGTCATAAAATGATTGAATTAATTTATATATTGTGTGTTTTTTTTTTTTGAAAAATTACATAATATCATCTAACATCAACCAAAATAATCCAAAATTATTTGGTAAGAAATTGTATTAATTGGACTCTTAGAACTACTCTACCAGAGTACACTATAGGTAAAATACACAGAAATGTGTATTTTACCCAGCTGTCAATGGGCGAGAGGCGGGGTACACCCTGGACAGGTCGCCAGTCTATCGCAGGGCAGGTGTAATGAATTGTGTGGGTTAAAACACCCAACAGCCAAACATTTTGATTACCAATTCTTTTCATTTAGTTTGCTTAGTTTATTTTATTTAATGGAATCTAAACATGTCCAAGATGCAAGATAAAGGAGGTGTTCTAAATTGGAAAATAAAAAGCCTGTCCTTTGCCAATTTTTTAGAAAAAGGTGTGACATTTGACATAAAAAAAATGTGGCAATTGTTCAGAGGACGCACACTTATAATTAATGAACAAATTGTGAACTGAGAATACTGTAACCTTTCACAAATGTTCAAACATCGTTGTCCATTGTTGATTGTTGGAAAACAATATTTTGTCAGTGGGGCAGTCATATTGCCCTCTTGTTCATAGGCATTTTTCCTATCATCAGTCTTGATGAAATAGAATATATAATATAAAACTGACTCATGTCGCATTAGGTTTGAAAGGGACACGCACTGAAATGTCATTTGTGGTGTGGAGGGAATAGCCTGTCCATTTGAATGCTACATTGAGACTATATGGGTAAAGACAGAAAAAAAAAGTTCACACAAAGGCACAAACTCATGCATATGCTATGCAAAGGCCACTCGCTGATATCAAATCTCAAAGGTCAGTCAAGTATGGCGATAAGTGTATCGCTAGGACTAGTTTTAAATGTCTTTTTTGGCCAAAAGAGCCACATAGAAAATAAGATGTGATGCGTTACGGACACAACATGTAAATATCCCGATTAATCCTATTCCCCGTTAAAAGTATTTTTCCTTTCAGTTTAATTCAGAGATCAAATTTTGAAAAGGTCAGTTTGAACTCTGCAAAAAAAGCAAGCCTCGCCGTTTCAGTGAGTCTGATAATTTATGAATGCATTACGTCACCAATAAGCGTGTCTTTGATGAATATTCCATCTATGAGGCAGCCATTTCATTCAAATGCAATGCTTGTGCATCAGTAGTTTTGTTGGGTCAGAATTCAATGTAAAAAGAGAATATTAGTGCTCACCTAAACACATAATAGACCAGGTATAATTGTTCTACTTTATGAAGATGAAGAGAAATTACACTATGGAGCTTTTAAGTTCAAACTGTTATTTTAATGTTTTTGAATCAGTCTCGCTTGACAAGGATAAAACCCATGCACAATCTTTTTTTTTCCTATGATTTTTCCTCTCATGGATAAGGTCTTACATTAATACTAACTGGATTTTAGCCATCTCCTTGCATCTCTAATTAAAGAAAGACTTTAAGATGTGGATTGTTTTTATTCCTCACAGAGCTCTGCAGTATGCCATCTGCCCTGCGGATATTTATGTTTACCATTTTTCTGAGAAAACATTTTCCAGTGTACTTTGCTTTAGGACCAATAGCATTTCAGTTTACCCATATGGATAAGCCTCATTTCTATCTAGCCTTTCAGCTGGCAAGCTTGGATAAATGGAAAGAAAAGCCTGTGGGAACTATGGATCCAAACAAGACAGAACACTGCAACGCATGCCGTGTCGGAACTGATAAGTTTGTTTTTTTTTTTTTTTCTTTCTTCCACAGTGTCAGGGATCAGTTCCTCCGGCTTCACCATGGACAGTTCCGGATCATTCCACTCTGCTCAGTCCCACTCCAAGCCTGATCTGTTTCACCTGCTGCTCTAGTTATCCTGGACTCAATACACCTGCCAGCTCCCCTATATAAACTCCCTCAGTCTGTTCCCCACTGCTGGTCCGTCTTCAACCTTCAGATGCCCTCAGTCGATGTTTGTTCCTCGTCCGCCGTCTGCCTAGCATCTGCCCCCTCACCAGCTCAGCCGTCCAGCTCCAGCCATCTTCACACTTCAGCCCCAGCATGGTATAGTTTCCTGGTTTTTTCATCCACTGCTCAAACCCTGCAATAAAGACTCCTTAATTGTGGCTCTGTGTGTGGCTGAATTCGGGTTCAATCCACAAAACCCTGACAGTACGGACCAGCCAAATGAACCTGTCACCCACACAGAGCCCGGAGCTCACCTCTTCCCTGAGCTCCACAGCGGAGCTCTTCTGTATCCAGCTCCGAGAAAGCCTGGATGCCATCGCCGCAGCCAGCCCGCCTTGGAAACGGCTGAATGCCGTCAACCACGCACGGAACATTTTCAAGGACCAGATCCAGCTCCTCTCAACCCTCGGAATCTCTGGGCTGTTTGAGGAGTTGGAGTGGAACTATCAGGCTGCGCATTCCCAGCTCCTCAACGAGCCACCTCCACCCAGACCACAGCTCACCTGCCTGTCCACCGTTGCTCCTCCCGTCTCTGCTGTCTCCGCCGCTGCTGCAGCTCCAGTCTCTGCTGTCTCCGCCGCTGCTGCAGCTCCAGTCTCTGCTGTCCCCGCCGCTGCTGTAACTTCCGCCGCTGCTGTCTTTGCTGCAGCTCCTGATGCCTCACCGTCAGCAGCAGTTTCTACATCGCCGCCCGGCTCCTCCCGGCGCAGACGCCGGACTGGGCGGCACAGAAAATCTCCTGAGGCCAAGCCTGACATCCCCGCTGAAGCCGCACCAACTGCAGCCGACGTCACCTCCCTTTCTCCGGTGAGTCGGCCGAGCGCAGATGCTGCCGCCCAGGATAGTCTGGCTAGAGCACCCCGCCTTCATGAAGATCAGCTGTGGGACTTTTTCTACGGGGACAGGGACGACCTTCTCCCATGTTGGTCCGCCCCTGATGAAACTCCCACAGCTTACGAGGCCGGGGTGCACACCGCCTCTCCAACCACCGCAGAGGTTCCCACCGCACACGCCACGGCCCAAGCCTGCGTGGGTGTGCGTGCATCCGCCGAAAGCTTCGCTCTGCCAGCCGCCGAAAGCTTCGCTCTGCCAGCCGCCGAAAGCTCCGCTCTGCCAGCCGCCGAAAGCTCCGTTCTGCCAGCCGCCGAAAGCTCCGCTCTGCCAGCCGCCGAAAGCTCCGCTCTGCCAGCCGCCGAAAGCTCCGCTCTGCTGGCTATAGTTAAGGTTCCTGCTGCGCACACCACGGCCAAAGCCCGCGTGGGTGCGCACATCTTGCCGACGCCGGCCGACGAGAAAGAAGCCCCGCCGGCCGACGAGAAAGAAGCCCCGCCGGCCGACGAGAAAAAAGCCCCGCCGGCCGACGAGAAAAAAGCCCCGCCGGCCGACGAGAAAAAAGCCTCGCCGGCCGACGAGAAAGAAGCCCCGCCGGCCGACGAGAAGAAAGCCCCGCCGGCCGACGAGAGAAAAGCGCCGCCAGCCTGTGAAGGTCCTGCTGAGCCGCCGCCAGCCTGTGAAGGTCCTGCTGAGCCGCCGCCAGCCTGTGAAGGTCCTGCTGAGCCGCCGCCAGCCTGTGAAGGTCCTGCTGAGCCGCCGCCAGCCTGTGAAGGTCCTGCTGAGCCGCCGCCAGCCTGTGAAGGTCCTGCTGAGCCGCCGCCAGCCTGTGAAGGTCCTGCTGAGCCGCCGCCAGCCTCTGAAGGTCCTGCTGAGCCACCTCCAGCCGAAGTCCCGCAGTCCAGCGAGGGGGTCCAGGGGGGCCCGCCTCCAGCCCACGCTTCCGAGTCCTGCGAGGGGGTCCAGGGGGGCCCGCCTCCAGCCCACGCTTCCGAGTCCTGCGAGGGGGTCCAGGGGGACCCGCCTCCAGCCCACGCTTCCGAGTCCAGCGAGGGGGTCCAGGGGGGCTCGCCTCCAGCCCACGCTTCCGAGTCCTGCGAGGGGGTCCAGGGGGACCCGCCTCCAGCCCACGCTTCCGAGTCCAGCGAGGGGGTCCAGGGGGACCCGCCTCCAGTCCACGCTTCCGAGTCCAGCGAGGGGGTCCAGGGGGACCCGCCTCTGGTCAAAGCTCCAAAGCCCCCAGGGGGTCGACCTGTTCCGCCGGCCGACGAAAGACCTGTTCCGCCGGCCGACGAAAGACCTGTACAACCGGCCGAAGAAAGCTCTGTCCCGCCGGCCTTCGCTGACGTCCCGCCGCCGCCGGCCTTCGCTGACGTCCCGCCGCCGCCGGCCTTCGCTGACGTCCCGCCGCCGCCGGCCTTCGCTGACGTCCCGCCGCCGCCGGCCTTCGCTGACGTCCCGCCGCCGCCGGCCTTCGCTGACGTCCCGCCGCCGCCGGCCTTCGCTGACGTCCCGCCGCCGCCGGCCTTCGCTGACGTCCCGCCGCCACCGGCCTTCGCTGACGTCCCGCCGCCGCCGGCCTGTGCTGTTGTCCCGCCACAGTCCGAGGCCGCCGACGCTCTCAAGTCCCGGGAGGGGTTCCAGGGGGACCCGCCTCCCTTCCACGACGCTCCCGAGTTCTGCGAGGCGGTCCAGGGGGACCCGCCTCCAGTCATCGCTCCCCCAGTCCGGCGAGGCGGTCCAGGGGGCCCCGCCTCCAGTCATCGCTCCCCAGTCCGGCGAGGCGGTCCAGGGGGACCCGCCTCCAGTCATCGCTCCCCAGTCCGGCGAGGCGGTCCAGGGGGACCCGCCTCCAGTCATCGCTCCCCAGTCCGGCGAGGCGGTCCAGGGGGGACCCGCCTCCAGTCATCGCTCCCCAGTCCGGCGAGGCGGTCCAGGGGGACCCGCCTCCAGTCATCGCTCCCCAGTCCGGCGAGGCGGTCCAGGGGGACCCGCCTCCAGTCATCGCTCCCCAGTCCGGCGAGGCGGTCCAGGGGGACCCGCCTCCAGTCATCGCTCCCCAGTCCGGCGAGGCGGTCCAGGGGGACCCGCCTCCAGTCATCGCTCCCCAGTCCGGCGAGGCGGTCCAGGGGGACCCGCCTCCAGTCATCGCTCCCCAGTCCGGCGAGGCGGTCCAGGGGGACCCGCCTCCAGTCTCCGCTCCCCAGTCCGGCGAGGCGGTCCAGGGGAACCCGCCTCCAGTCTCCGCTCCCCAGTCCGGCGAGGGTCCTGCTCTGGAATTCCACGTCTGGCAGACCGGGATGAAGCTTCGACGCCCGCTGTGGACCCTGCTGCCTCGCCGGGGTCGCCCACCGCGACGCCCACACCTGGCCCTGCCTCGCCGGGGTCGCCCACCGCGACGCCCGCACCTGGCCCTGCCTCGCCGGGGTCGCCCACCGCGACGCCCGCACCTGGCCCTGCCTCGCCGGGGTCGCCCACCGCGACGCCCGCACCTGGCCCTGCCTCGCCGGGGTCGCCCACCGCGACGCTCAGAGCCGGAGATCCTGCCGTTCTGCTGCCAGATGGCTGCGCCTCGCCGGGGTCGTCCTCCGCGACGACCGCCTCCAGAGACCTTGCTGCTTCGCCGCCTGCCACGTCCGGGCCGTCCTCCGCCGACCCACCTGGCCACCAGTCATCAGCCAAGCATCCTCCCGGCGCACCGAAGCAAGCCACCGCTCAAGTTCCCCAGCGCTCTCAAGTTCCCCAGCGCTCTCAAGTTCCCCAGCGCTCTCAAGTTCCCCAGCGCTCTCAAGTTCCCCAGCGCTCTCAAGTTCCCCAGCGCTCTCAAGTTCCCCAGCGCTCTCAAGTTCCCCAGCGCTCTCAAGTTCCCCCCCAGCGCTCTCAGTTCTCCAAAGCCGCAGCTTGTGGTCTCCAGCTCTCCGCAGTGGCTTCCAGAGCTTTTTCGTGGCCGTCAACCCCCTGGTCGACCACCTGAACTTCCTCTTGTTTCGCCTTTGGCCTGCCAATCAAAGCCTCTCGCCGTTCGCCCTGGTTGGGTAGTTTTTTGTTGGACTCTCTCCCTCCGTCCTGTGCCTCCCTCCACCCACCCTCAGTGGGTTATCTTGATGTTTGGACTATTTTTCTTTGGTCGTCTGGTATCCGACCTTGAGGGGGGGGGTAATGTCAGGGATCAGTTCCTCCGGCTTCACCATGGACAGTTCCGGATCATTCCACTCTGCTCAGTCCCACTCCAAGCCTGATCTGTTTCACCTGCTGCTCTAGTTATCCTGGACTCAATACACCTGCCAGCTCCCCTATATAAACTCCCTCAGTCTGTTCCCCACTGCTGGTCCGTCTTCAACCTTCAGATGCCCTCAGTCGATGTTTGTTCCTCGTCCGCCGTCTGCCTAGCATCTGCCCCCTCACCAGCTCAGCCGTCCAGCTCCAGCCATCTTCACACTTCAGCCCCAGCATGGTATAGTTTCCTGGTTTTTTCATCCACTGCTCAAACCCTGCAATAAAGACTCCTTAATTGTGGCTCTGTGTGTGGCTGAATTCGGGTTCAATCCACAAAACCCTGACACACAGTTTCTTGGTGTTCGCCTACTCTGCGAAATGCTGACAGGCCACTTCAGTTCTCCAAGATTTTGAGCCAAAGGAAGGTTACAGCTCTCACCAACAGCAGATGACCACAGGTAAAATGATTTTGATAGAGAGGGTCAAAGCCTCAGCTGCTCACCCTGCCACTTGGCAGCTATACAGAAACGTGCTGTGTTTTTATTTTTTCAATTTTTTTCCCTCTGTCTCGTGCTCAAGACAGCTGGGACTGAGGTCACTGACTCTTAGCTATGTGAAAAGTGTTTCAAAAACAAACAACCGAGACCTGAACTGTGAAGGTTCAATAAACTTTATTATCAGTAGGTAGAATATATATACATAGCCTGCAGTTAAGTCCAAAATTACTTGCAACCCTGGCTGATAGGTTTACAGTAATCTTTTAATGTTACCATTTTTAATTTTGATTTAATGCCTAATAGCTGTTTCACATTTATTCCCATTCAAAATGGCTAAAATTACACATGGGCCGATTGCATTTCCTAACATGATTAGACATAAAATTGATTCTTCCCACTGTGAAGAACATAGTCCATAAGCGGATGGCATTTAAAACAAGAGAAAACATTCCCAGCGCTGCCTGTCGAAGCAAAGTCACCATGAAAGCAGACCATAAGATGCTAAAAGAAACCTCCAAAAACAGTGGGAGAGGGTACCCTCGCTGTTGATATGAAAATGCTCATCCAAACGATCAAGAAGAGACTGCAGGGGTTTGACAGTCTTAGGGGGAAGAAACTTTTGCAGTTTATGAAATAACTCAAGTTTTCTAGCGAGAACACAGATAAACAGCAGGATTTATATAAAAGAAATGCATGAAATGGTCTGTTCTTGACCAGAACTGAGAACATGTTTGACCTAAACCAAATGCGGCATTTCAGGAAAAGAGCCTCATATCAACTGTGAAGCCCTGTGTTATAGCTCAGCTCTTCATCCTTTTGAGATACTCTGATGGATTTGGGTTGTACATACAAGACATGTTCAAAACCTTTAAACATCCCGGAGCTGAACTTAAGAAGTGGGCCAATCTTCCATCAGCAGAGACTCATGGATGGGTCCAAGACACCTTCAGGAAGTTATGTCAGCCAAGGAGGTAACACTGACTATTAGTGTCCAAACGTCTCCCTTAGCTTAAAAAAAGTAAATAAAAAAAATTGTTGCCATCTATTGTTTATTAATTAGTAAAACAGGGTTTTTATTTTGTTGTTCAGGTGATATTAAATTGCTTTCCTTTCTGGAGATAAAAATAGGGAAAACATAGATTAGACACATTAAATTGCTGACTTTATAATAACTAACTGCAGCCTGGTCAATTAAAGCTTAAGGGAAAGCTGATGGGATCATTGTTTTTTCTTGAATGGGGAATTAACATGTTATGCAACGTCCACCATTTAAAACTTTGGGGCTTGTGTGGGAGGGTGCACAAATAAAAGAGGGCAATAATAAGCTCCTGAGTCTTGATAATTGTAGACAATTTAACTATGAGTAGATGTGAGGGTGAATTGAGCTGGTGTTATCTACTTGGGACCAGCCTGTGATAGCAACGCAGAGTCCCAGGGTCCTGGGAGACTAATAACACAGTAGGATTACTGAGCGCTCACTCTGCTTTCACCAAGGACATTTGCCAATAACAACTTTATCTGCCTCTTCCATGCGCCTTGGGTTCTGGCATTTGTGACTGCTGGAAATTAAGAATTGCTTTGTTTTGTCTCCAAGCCAAGAATTGCTGACTGCAGCTGTAATATTAATAAAAAAACAACAAAAAACAAAGATTCCTTTATATTTATTTCTTTGTGATATATCTTTGCTCATTTTGTTTTTTCCTTATTTGTTATCATGTTCCTATCAGCTGACTTATCAAAGAAACTCATTTTAAGCCAGCCATTAGAGGGTTTTTCTTTCTGTGAATTCTCATAAGGTGACGATAGACCATATTCTCAATAAATAATGTTACATAAGTTCTTCTTAACTGGGTTGATAGCAACTGACAAAAGCTTGAAAACGTTCATTTGTAAAAGCAAAGAAAAAAACAAACAAAAAAAAAACATTTCTGCTTGTCATTTTATGGTGGTTTCATAGCTATTCAAAATAAGATAAGACTTTACTCATCTCACGGATGGAGAACTGCATTGTCAGAACAGCAGACAGAGATGTAGGTGCACATCTAGGAAGATAATTTAAAATGAATTATTAATAAAAGCAAATACATGAATATTGCTACTATTTGCAAAAAATAATGTTGTTGGCAGTGTTTGGCAAGCTACTTAAAGAAGTATAATAAGTTATTTCTCCAAAAAAGTAACTGAGTTAGTAATTCAGTTACTGGACCATCAGAGTAACTAGGCGAAGTAACCATGTGGTTACTTTTACAATCTAAAACATGAACGTACAGTCATGGACTAAAGTTTTGGTACGCCTCCGTTAATTAAATAAAACCCTATTTATTTATTTATTATTATATATTATTCAGCAGAATTAAAATAACAAATGAAACAGCCCTGGACAAAAATTATGGTACCCCTAGAAATTATTAAAAATAATTTAACCATAGGTACATGCTAAACTGAGGTGTGTCATCAAATCAGCATTATAGATGTCTTCAAGCTTGTAACCAGTCTGTGTATTTGAAGAGTTATAAGTAGTCACTGTGCTGTTCCGTGACATGGTGTGAACTAAATATGGATCTCAGTAAGCAAAGGAGAGACTTGTCTCAGGAGATAAGTAAGAAAGTTATGGACAAGCATGTTAAAGGTAAACGTTATAAGTCAATAAACCAGTCTAATGTTCCTGTGACTACATTTGGACGTGTTATTCAGAAGTTTAAGCTCCACATTACTGTAGCCAACCTACAGTAATGGTTTGTGGTTGTTTTGTGATTCTTTCGAACCACAGTTCAAAAGCATTGTATGATTTTCACTGGTTAATTTCCAGTATTTTTTATTTATTATTAACTTTGTCAGTTTCATGTTATTTTTAGTAACTTGAAACTGTAAGTAGCGGGTCCATCTATTAGCAGAGAAGAACCTCCCTCAATGCTCAGGGATACTATAACATGCAAAAAAAAAAAAAAAAGGGGGGGGGGGGTACTGACTTTTTCATTAATTTCCCACAGATGCCTCACACAGAATGAGAAAAGTGGACATGTCCGTACAAAAGAGGACGTCTTGTCACCCTACCATAAATGGCTTTGCTTTCTGTCGAGCCTATCCTGTCATCAAAGAGTGTAAGGCATGCTGCACCTTGGACATGTTGCCAGTCTATTCTAAGGCAAATTAAGATACAAAAAACACAAGCAATTGAACATAGGCATTTGGAACAATTGCTTAGCCTAAACTGTAAGATTTCCAACTACGAAAGGAAACTGGAAAACTTGGTTAAAAGCCATAGATGTTAGATTTAAAAAAAAATTTTAATTAAATTCAAGATGTGAACCAGTTTTTTCTAGCAGTAGATAGATAGATAGATAGATAGATAGATTAACTTTATTGTCCCAAAGGAAATTTGATTTGGTTACAGACTCTGGCTGTTACATAGTCCAAACTATGCGTCACACTGCATTCACACATAAAACACTACTATAAAAATTCCATTATAAGACAATAAATAGATACATAAAGGAGCATGTTACATTATATTCACAATAAAAATTTAAAGGAAGAGAAAAAAATAATAATAATAATTATAATAAATAAATAAAGATGTATAAAAACCGTTCTTTAAAAAAAATGTGTTTTAAAATGTTTTACTGTTTTCAAATGTTCTTTTTTGTTTCTACACTATCCCTACTTGCTTTTATTCTGTTTTATTTTCCAATATTTTAATCATGTAAAGCACTTTGCATTGTCTCTGTACTGAATTGTGCTATATAAATAAATTTGCCTTGCCTTGCCTTGCCTTAAGAGATAATGAATACAAAAAAAAAGAAAAAAAGAAAAACAAAGTAAGGGATCAGTGCTAGACGTTACACAGCCTGTAATCACAAACCTTGACAAACAAAGCACAGCTTGAAGCAAAAATTAAAGTAACAAAATAATTTATTCCAATAAAGACATTATATTCTTTTATTCTATTTTCAAACAAAGTTCTTTTCACCAAGATGCATGTTGTGCATTAAGGCCAAAAGCCTAGCTGTTATCTTTTCTTTTACCACCTTTGGTGAATACAACAATGCCTCCTTGTTTTAACTTGTCCTATTGTGATAGGACATGATAGGAAAACCGCCGCCACCCAAGATGAGCCAGATGCTGCTGACTTTGCAGCACTGTGGGGAAGACCTGACATCAGAGTGTTCTTCAGACCTGTGTTTAATATACATCAGAGTTCCTTACTTCTTTTTAGCAGACTGTCACTTCTGTGCTGTTCATCACCTCTTCAGTAGCCGTAGGAGTGAATTCAAACACCACCTGACCTACCATCTGGAAACTAACATGCCAGAGGTATCAAAGCGAAAGAGAGGCAGGGATGTTTTCAATAATTTTAAGATGGGTTTAAATGTAGTGATGTCAATTGGTTTTGAGGTCAAACTATGTACTCAACATTGTCCCTTGCAGGCTGAGCTGAGTTTACTGTTTAATTGCTGCCTAAGGCTCATCTTCCTTTGCCAAGAGAAATCAAAGGGGGTTTCAGTGGATTGGTTTCTTCTCTAATTATTGTTTCCACAGAAACCATAGAAGATGGAAGTTCTGCTGCCACTACTTTTGGACATTTTCCATCTAGAGTTGAGAGCAAAGACAAAGCTGTTTGCTCCAATATACAGTCTCGCCTTTCAAACCTTTATTAAACGCAGTAGCTAAATACAGGATAAAGACAAAGGGAATTGACAGGAATTTAATTTAAGATTTACTGACCGTTTTTGTCTTATCTAGAAAATAACCTTACCTGACAAAACATAAATGCAGCAACAATGGATCTCTTCGGTTTACAATTTTCTTTGTGGTGCAATATATATGTACGCAAGTGAGAAATTCAGCAGAGCCATATTACTTACTTTCCCCACAAGGCACAATACTAAATTGCAGTTAAATCTATTTGACTTATACAGCTGCCATAGAAAACTGTAAGGCTCAACGTAAGCTTAGTATGAGGTTAAGCTTTGCTGCCACTATCTGAGTTTTTTTTTTTTTTTTTTTTAATGGCAGAACCTGCCTCAAAGACGAAAGGATCCTGAGCACATTTCACTGAATAAAATGTGGAGTTCACACTGTTGTGCATAAGCCTGTCTTTGTCTCACTCGGATCAGGCCAGCAAGAAGAGAATTTAAGCTGACTGTAATGTTTAGATTAAAACCGGGGGGCTAACATTCCAGAGCAATGAGGTGCATTAGTATTCTTACCCCTTCAATGTATTGTATTGCAGTGTTAATTGAAAGAACAACACAAAGTGGCACAAACTGAAAGAAATTGACAGTTTTTATTTATTTTTATATATAAAATGGTTGTAGATTTGTTTTCAGCCCCAACTGTCGATGTTCACCTTATTTTGCAGTCAATGCTGCAAGTGGTTGCCCTGCGATAGACTGGCGACCTGTCCAGGGTGTACCCCGCCTCTCGCCCAGTGAATGCTGGAGATAGGCACCAGCAACCCCCGCCACCACATGAGGGATTAAGCGGGTTGGAAAATGGATGGATGGATGGATGCTGCAAGTGCTTTGGGATATGTCTACACCAGCTTTGCACATCAAGACAGAAATATTTGTCCATTCTGTTTCGCGAAATAGCTTAAGCACAGACAGATGGGATGGAGAATGTATGTTAACTTTAGTTTTCAGATCTTTCCACAGAATCTCAATTGAATTTAGGTCAGGAATTTGGTTGGGCAATTCAAACATATTTACGCTTTGATCTAAACCCTTCCATTATAGCCCTGGCTGTAGGTTTAAGATTGTTGCTGGAAGGTGAACCCAGTGTATTGTTTGGCAACCTCTAACATTTTATTCCAGGATTATCTTTTATTCAGTTCCATCCATCTTCCCATCGACTCTGACTGGTCTGCCTATTTCTGCTGAAGAACAAGATGCTCACTACATGACACTGTCTACACTATGTTTCATTGTGTGATGTTGGCAAAAAAACATTCAATTTTGGTCTTATCCCACCAAACCAGTTTTTCTCGATTGCTGCAATTCCTGCTTGGCTTGTGTCCAACTGGTCGTGTCTGACCAGAGTACCTGTTTTTACATTTTTTGCTGTTTTCCCCGCATGGATTTCAGTAAAAAAAAAAACTGCAAACAACCCTTCTCATGCTTTTCTATCACTAATGACTTTCTTCCTGTCGCTCTTTAGAGGCCACATTTGTGGATGAATGAGTAATAGTAGAAATCTGGCATTTAAAGAGGGTGTAGAATATAAAACTTTGCACGTGCATCAAATTAATTCTGCCACTGGGCGAGTCTGGTGTCCTTTACAGTGTGGAATCCCATCCGTCAATGTAACCTTCCAGCTTGCTCAGACATTAGCAATTAAAAAGAGACAGCTTGTGGATTATAAGGGACGTAGAGTAAGCAAAAGGAGAATGTGGTTAAATGTCAGAAATGGGCTGCAGTGAGGAGAAAAAGCACTGTATGGATGTGTTAAAAGAAAATAAAGGCATTGCCTGAAAGAGATTTTGGATGATAGATTGAGATAAACACACAGATGCTGAGAGGTGACTGATTTTTTTTCACTATTCTGTATACAGTGGTGTTTGTTCCCACTGGGTGTAGGGCTTGGCAACATGCCACAAGCATTATTTCAGGCTTTACTGAGATGCCTTGATGCAGGAATCGTTTGACATATTTTCCCAGCTTTTGCTGCATTGATTTTTTTAAGGCCAATTTCAAAGCTCTGCTTGCCTTCAGTAACATTTACATCACTTTGTTATATATTTGAAAACATTAAAGCGGAAACTTATGAGTTTTAATTATTGCAATTGTTAGTGTGAACAGGGGATAGCAATTTAAAAGAAGTAACCAAGTCCCATCTGAAACCGAAAATTCCATGCGTGTACAATGTGGAAACAAAGATTACTTGAATTAGCATCTTAAAAGCCCCCTTTTTAAACTGTGAATGCCAGCAAAGCTTTGGAAAACAATGGGCCAGTTGGAACAATAGTTTCGGGACAGCAGCTACACATAAAACTGTCGAGACCAGTAATTTTCTGCTTGTAATTGTATGCTGTCGTGTTCAATTCAGATTACAACACATGTGCAAAGATATTTTTATTGTAAAGAATAATTACTAGTGTTGCAATGTATAGAGTGATTTGCAGAGTGAACCCTGGCCATTAATTTATTGTCAGAGTGTTCTCTAACTTGACAGTGCTCATTAGCTCCGTGTGATTAAAAAAAGATACATTTATTGTGATGTTCTTGTGTTGAGATGGCTTTAAAAATCGTGGTAAAATAAATAGGAAGGAGACAAAACTCCTGCAAGGTCAAAAGAGACAGTAGCCGAGTGATCGAAAACTCACCATTTTTAATGGGGGATATTTATAATTCATAGTTAACTTTTGTGTTTATACAGCAATGAATGGCTCAAAAATGTCTTGAAACTCTGAACATTTTAGTCAGGTAAACTGCAATTTTGACTTGTAAAGAATATGCAAGAACTCTGTCAATACTACGAATCTATGAAAATGTTTCCTCCATTGTGCTGTTACCTTAATAGAAAAATAAAAACTGTTCATTATGTTGTTGGTTAAATGATTGTATACTAATAATTTTACACATTATGATGTTCAAAAGTGTTTCTTAGACGAGTTAGGAAACATCTTGTGTGTTTTTCAACAAAAATAAATAGCACACACTTGGGGTTTTGCTATCAGCTTATAACAGCTAGCGTGCGTTTTATTTTAGAGCTACCAAACCTTCCAGTTGCATCACATAATTACGTTTTTTTCCACCAAGACCCTCCCTATCTGCTTTTCACAATCCAGTCACCAAATATTTACCATCGTCAAAATGGACTTCTCCCATCATAAAACAACTCCAGCATTAAAAATATTGTGGCAGTTAATGAAAACAGTTTTATGATTTAAACCATTGTCACAATTTTACGGAGTGGATTTTTATTTGGAAACCCATAATTATTTGGAACAGGAGTCCACCACCAGTGATATTGCTCTGTTAAACACACACTGAGAATATAACATGTTAAAGTTTTAGTCTGAGTAACCCAAATGTACGCGTGTTGATGATAAAACCTTCATAAAAACAGCATTTGCATGAACTTCTATAGTGGATGTGAATTTAACCTAAATGAAGATGCCAACACAGTGAACTACTGTTGGCTGATTAACTGCTTATGACATTTTACCAGAACCTCCCTTTAAAAATCTTGATATTTAATTGAGGGAAATTCAAAAACATTGCATTAAATCCAAGGAAAAATGAATTTTTATACCTCATATCATAAAAGCTTCTCCAAAAGAGTTGTGGTTGGGGATGGCTGATGAAGAAGCTTCTGATGGATTGTTGGACTGTTATCAAATGACAATTAGGGTTACAGCAGGTTGTCCATTACATTTTTCCTTTTATAGAAAATACTTCTTTGAACAATCATCTCTCGGGGTTCCATAACAGTCCCCAAAACAGCACCAGCCTTTTTTTATCAGCTTGTTGGACTTTTTAAGTCACTGGTTCTGATGCAGCTATCTCAACAGAGTGTGATTACATTCTCCATAACCAATTCATAGAAGATCTTTAGAAGATTATGTTGCAAACACTCAATGACCTAACTTTACTCAAGAACTACAGTCTGCTCTATCCGTTCTAGTAGACAGCTTCATTGTCGCGTCTACAATCTAATCTGTCGTTGAACACTGAGGTATTTATTCTCCTTCACAACCCCACCACATCCCATGATGTAAATACTATTTTACATATTCATGTTTATCCTGGAATGTACAATCATCTCTTTTGTTATGTTCATATTCTAGATGATTGCTTCCACACCATACCACAAAAAGCCAGGTCTCTGTACTCAGCTTCTTTTCCATCTCTGATGCACCCAACAACTCATTTCAGTATTTCTGCAGATGACAGGAGTCTGTCTTGTACTGGAAGTCTGAGGTGTACAAAGGAAAAAATAATGCCAAGACTATGATCTTCTTTGGTGCTCCAGTGCTGTCAAGGGTTGTGTGTCAACCTGTTTAGACACACAACCCTTCTTTCTCTCAAACTATAGTCCGTTTGTCAGGTAGTTTTTGATGTAGGTGAGTGTTCAAGATTGCACCTGTGTTTTCTGACAAAGCAAATCTGGCTGAAGTCTGTTAAATGCAGTGGAGAAATCAAAGAGCATGATCCTCATGGTGCTGCCTGCTTTGTGCAGAAGACAGTAGGTTTGCTGAAAAAGGTTTACGTTGGCGTCTTCAACTTCAACCCCATGACGATAAACTGCTGGGAATCCTAATATCTGCTTGTTTGAATACTCCGGTGGCTTACTCAAACCTTCTTCTGGGTCAGGGTATAGTTGAAGAGGTGCTGCAGAGTCCCACAGAGCGGATCTGCACATCCCTTTAAGACTCTGGGGTTGACACCATGTGGATCTGTAACCTTTTTCTAGTTGAGTCTCTTCACCTGGTTCATGATCTGACATCTAGAGACAGACAGGTGAGAGAAGTAGGCAAAAAGGAGCACCAGCGTCTCCTGAGTTGGTTGGAGACAAAGATGTAGTAGCAATGGGGCTGAGGTGAATGACAAACATTTGTGTTTACATGTTTTTAGCATAAACAATAATGTTGGTTGACTGTAAGAAATGTAACATCAGTTCTGAGCAATATGGTCTAATACCATTGAATGAACAGTATCTACACTCACAGACACACACACACACACATATATACAGACACACTGATATAGGAAATCACAAACAAACAAAAACCAACATCAAATAAAAAATAGTCTTAAAAATGTTGGCATGCTTGTGAGCTGTGCTGTGATGCAACACATTCTCTGGCTGTCGAAGATTGTGCTCCCTTCAAATGTTAATCACTGGGCAAAAATAATTAGCTGCTGGCCCAGTGTAACACCCCGTGTCAAATGAAAAGCAGGACTTTCCAGTGGAGAGTGATTGCACTTGAAAGTTTGGCAGATTACCACACATAAGCATAGCCTCAGACAAAATTTGCCGGTTGGGAAACTTGATATTTGCAAAGCAATTGCCAGGGAGAGTGTGAAGATTTAGCTGAGGAAGTTGTGACGGCTCTACAGAACATCTACAGAGATTTTGGGAATCTGCCTCTCTGTAGTTATTTGAATTTATAGTGGACATTCACCGTATTATGTGGCTCAAAAAGATACAAAAAAGTCTTAGTAAAGTTTTAAATTGTAATGCTCTCACAAACAGGAATAAACAATCATACCTAAACAGGAAAATCACGTTTAGTTAATGACTTCACTACTGACAATAATCTTGATGCTATGTTTTTAACAGAAACATGTTTACATGAATTTAATAAAGCACATATTCTGATAGAGTCGACTCCTCAAAACTACAATTTTCTTTGTGAGAGCAGACGGCAAAGGTAAGGTGGAAGAGTGGCAACATTGTTTTGTGATTCATTAAAGTGTAAAAAGGTGTTTTTGGGGAAAATTCAGCTCTTGAATATTTGGCTCTCCAGGTAAAGAGCCCAGTACGAACTATGTTGTTGAATGTTTAAAGGCTTCCTAAGTCCAAATCCAACTTTTTTAACAATCTTAGTGAACTCCCATCTGTAATTTTTGTTGATTATGACTGTTTAATTATTGTGGGAGACAACCCTGAAGACAGAAGTGCAAAAGAACTGTGTGACACACTTAGAAATTTTGGTTTAACATGTTAAACAGCCAATACACAAACAGTGACATATTTTAGACTTAATCAGCACTAATGGTCTAAACATTTGCAAGGTCAATGTAAGTGATGTTGCCCTAGGGACATCATAATAAAACACACCTTTAAAGTACTTCTTGATTCTGATATCATACAAGTTGCTATACATTAGAAAGTGCATATATTATTATGACCCAAGGAAATAATATTTAAAAATATGATGACAAAGTGGATGTTTAAGGCTTTTTAGCGCAAGGCTCATAAAAAATGTTGCGCCGGGTGTCACATGACCGATGACATCATTCGTTGACAAGCGTTGATCTGTTGACATTGCAACAAGTTACTTCCTGGTTGCAAACTCGCTTTCTCAAACACAAATAGACGGATTAAACATGGCTAAAAAGTGTGTGGCTTATGGTTGGTCAAATACCAACAAGGATAGTGTCTCCTTCAGAAACACACATTTCCAAACCCGAAAAGTCCCGGAGGTGAGAAAATCCTCGCTGAATGGAATCGCCAAGTAGCCGGTAGCCTCTAAACTTTTGTTTCAGACGCAACGTTGCCTCACAAGTCCTGAGCGGAGTGTTTCTCCCACTCCCATGTATTTCCGAGTTGGTCGATCGCAGAATCAAGAAGTACTTTAAAGACAATGCCACCGAAACTTGTATCCAAGCTTACTCTATTACTTCAACCTTATGCTGCAACTCAGTAGATTAATTAGTAGATAACTTTCAGTCTAAAGTCTCAGATATCATTGACTACATTGCTCCAGTTAAAGTGAAGATTGTTTCCGGAAAGAAAAAAAATCTCTGTGGAGAAGTGCTCCAGCAGTTAGAAGTGAAAAAAGGGAGTGTTGAAAAGTTGAATGCAGGTGGAGAAAGACTAGACTCCAGGTTCACTATGACATCTATAAAGAGAGACTTTACAGATATAACTTAAAACTGGAAAATGCAAGGGAATCTTTATTCTCTGAGATTATCAACAAAAACATTAATAATACTTGTGCTTTATTTGCCACGGTCAACAGGTTAACAAATCCTCCTGTGTCCGTGGCTTCTGAACTCCATTCCACCAAGCCCTGCAATGAATTTGCTAACTTCCTTACTGAGAAAATCCTAAAGATTAGAGGATCAGTCTGTACATCCATATCAAGTTCCGAACCAAAGCTGTATCCAACCTATCTTGACAAAATGTCCCAATTCAGCCAAATAAACTACAAAAGCTTAGAGGAAACCATTCACCACCTAAGTTCCTCCTCTTGCTGCCTTCATGTTCTACCTACAGCTTTCTTTAAAAATGTTTTGCCTGTCATAGCGTCTCATTTGACTCAGACACTTTTGTCAGGTGTTTTCCCCCAGTTCCTAAAAACAGCAATTTTCAAGCCACTGTTGAAAAACAACAATTTGGACAAATTACTCCTCCTGTTTTACTGAAACATCATTAGTTTAAGTTTGTAGTCCAACTGTTTTTAATATTTGCTTTTAGTTTCCACTTTCCCATGTTTTATTTTGTTTATTTTTTTTCTACATTTTATTCCAACTTGCTTTTATTTTGTTTTTATTTTCCTATATTTTAATTATGTAAAGTACTTTACATTGTCTTTGTACTGAAATGTGCTATACAAACAAATTTGCCTTTTGTTGCTCTCACTTGAAATGCCATTAGGGGAAGAACAGGTATGCAGACTATGACCCCAAACTGAAATAACACTTTTTTTCTATCTAGGTTTGTCCTCTGCTTCAGTGCAGACTGTACTTTAAACCCTTGAGATTTTGCAAGTCTCCTAAGGCCTTGTTTGCTAAATTAATTGTCAAGTCTCTGGCTTGCTCTTTCTCCTGATAAAAGAATTAGACTTTCAAGCAGCTATATCCCTTCACAGTGCCGCCCTGTATTGATTTTTGCTTTCTTCTTTGAGGCTCTGTGCCAGATAAAGTATCTAAACCTGAAAAGCTTTATATCTTTCAGTCAGACAGTATACAATAATCATCTCGTAATTACCCATTGGTGATTACAGCAAGATGAAACCATGTACAATACATACAAATTGTTGAGATGATGGGAGAACAAAACAACTGAGAAAGAATACCAGAAGACTGACTGATACACACGTCTATGATATGATCCTTTATTGTGGTTCCACTCTCTGAGTTGTCCAAAACCTTATGAACTGAGTCAGAATTGATGTTTGGCATAAATATTGATAACAAGGGGTCTGTATCTTCATAGGTTCACAGAGATAAGGGGATGCACGGGGCAGACAGCAATGCAAATGAATATACTAGAGTGCCTAAACCAATACACAAACACACTCTCCAGCACTACACGGTGACTCCAACAAGATAAAAAGCATTTCCCTTAGAGGAGGACATATTGATTACCATGCTTTTCTTGATGTACCCATTGCAAAGTGGAGCACGTAGTGCACCAAACGGCTATCGAGCAGATGGACCAGGTATCTTCCATCATGACATCTAAATATCTATGCCATCCAAACAGAGTTTTTTAACTAAAATGAATAAAGATATTAGAATACTTCAATCAAGAAATATATAACAGGCTTTATTTAATGATCCATTTCATATGTAGTATACTGTCAATCAAGTGTATACATATGTAACAATCCATTTACCCTTATTTACTCTGCATGCTGTTCCCATGACTATTTTTGCAACACAATTATTAATGTGACAGCAGCGTTTACACATGTCAGCATAAATCACTGACATTCGAACGGCTCAGCTATAAATAGTGATGCGGGAGAGGGTTTGTGCCTTTATCCTCTGACAGCTTTTCCATCGCTGTTACTGGCCACTCTAGCTTTGTACAGTGCAGTGATAAATGAACCTAAAGACATGGGAGGGCTACTTTCACTTTTCATGTCTTAGGCAGGTCCAATCGTTTTCTATCTCATCGCCGCACAATTTGCAAAGCAGTGCTCTGTAGACGTTTTTAGATGTTGGTGGAAGTGGGCAAATATTATGTCTATTGTGACTGCATGTTATATGTTTTCTGTGCACATCTTGAGCCATGTTCCATCTAAAAAAATAAATAAAAATTCACCAATGGTAACACATGGTGACAAAGATTCTTGAGTGGCTTGGATAGATGCTATACTAGGCATAACATCAGAACCAAAATGTTTGTATTCCAATCCAGCTTTGACATCTGAATAGAAAAATAAACTGTTACTGATATATTCTAATCCAGAAGACTTTTACCCAAACATTTACTTGACAAAAATCAACTATACTGCTTAATATGTGTCCATACTTTCACCTGTATTAAGAGTTGCAGGATTGATAATGGAACAGTAAGCCTGGAAATCATTCACTGTCTACATTAACATCATGCAATGGGGCTGTAAAATCCATATTCAAACTGTTCCAACAAAGGAGGTCCGGCACAATAAACTTCTAAATATTGTAGGGGTTTAAAAAAATGTTGCTGCTGTAAATTCTAGCTTTATTGTGTTGTACCGTTATTAAAACTCTATGTGTTGTACCGTTATTAAAACTCTATGAAAAGCTGCTATATTCCATATATAACAGGAACAGCCCAACAAAGCCAAAAAGATAAAATATTGTATGCTTTAAAAAATGTTATTGACCTTGGTTCAGTTAGCGACCACCACCGTCTGTATTTCCTATATTGGACATTTTCTTTGTATAAATGTCTTTATTTCTAAATTTACCATGCTACATGGCAGATAGAAATATATATTAAGTTTAAGTAGTGTGGTTAGCTTACTTTTTATAATTTTTTCTCCTTCATAAAACTCCAGAGATTACTTCTCAGTCATTTTTATTGCAGCAAAACACTGTTACATCCAAATATTTTAAGGTCTCAACAAAATACATAGGCATCTTATATCTTCTCTTTTTATACACTTAAATATCCCAAAAGAAAAAGCTACCACACAGCAAAGTTTATAGTTAACAATGGGCCTAAGGTTTTGCCCCTTTGCTTGTACTTTGCATAACCTTGCCAATTTTAGAGAACACAGCCCTTAATATATTGATCCATCTGTTTCCATATGATTTATGACAGTTTGACTAAAAACTTTAACATCCATAATAACTTAAACAGAACATGAACTCCAGGAGCAGAAGACTTGGCTGTTTTGATCTGTGGTCTAAGCCTAATATTTTATTTTTTATCTTACACAATAATGTCAGCATTGGGTGACATACCAGAACTGTGTAAAATCAGCTTCATCTCCTGGCATTATGGCAGTGTTTATACTGTCAAAGTTTTCTTAACCTAGTACAGGCAAAAAAGTGATTGGGTGTGAAATTAAAGACTACGTAGCTATCATTGCAGGGGACACAAAATAATCTGTAGCCCAAGACAGATTATTCAGATGAAAAATGTGTTTGGAAAGAAAGAAATTGGTCTTAGCTGATGAGATGTAGTACATGCTCAATAGACACATTGAATGTATGCACCCTCATACAGCCCTTGATGCAATCAAGGGCTGTATGAGGGTGATGAGTGTGTTTTGGCTGTATTTATTGATCACTTGTGGCCTAAACATATTCATAACTTATCACATCTCATTTTATAGTTATTCATAACGCTTTCATTTAACATTGCTGTTGTAACTTTCCTTTACATGCTATTCCAGGTTTGTGTGTGGTAGCATTATGTTATAGTTATGTTAAGTAATTTCCCTCTGGGATTATTAAAGTATGTCTGATTCTGTTTGTGATAGATTCCATCTAAGCATTAGTGTTTTTAGCATAAACACTATTGAAATATTAGCTAATTTTCATGTTACTTCTCTTAAAAGGTACATTTCTGATAAAATATTTATTTTAATGTCTCTTTTTATGTACTCACCATTGTCTGTGCCTTTGTTTAGGTCCTACATCCAGGACAGGTGTGTGGGAGAGGCTGGCCCAGCACTTCCTGGTTCATGATGTCACTGACTGCGTCACTGGGTACAACCAAATGAAGGGTTTTCTTTTTTGTATAGTATTACTTATGTTCTTTGCTGTGAACTTTTTCACTGGACTGTATGGAGTATTATATTTTGCTAACCATTTGGTTGTGTTGACGATTTTGTAAATAAAATTAACAATCTTATACCTGTTTCTTGTTTAGACTGAATTGTTTGGTTTAACCTATTATCCATGGTTGCAGACTGATGAGTTTCATGTTTGTTTCAGTTCTGTTTAAAACCACAATGATTTTGGCAATAGGGCCTTTTTAGATGGAAAACTCTGAGAGACAAGGATGCATCCTTTACCATCTTAACAAAATTGGTAGAAATAAAGATGTCTGTGACTGAAGTCTACCAAGAAGAAGCTCAAAATCTCTGCTGATGCTGTCTATCACCTTCCTTGACACTTGTTTTGCACTCCTTCACAATGAGTAATGGCAAAGCCGGACATTGCTAGTAGAAACAATTTACAGAATTGAAGAATTCAAGGGAAGGAACATCAGCCGAGAACTGTGTAAATCAAAAACAGCCATTAATATGCACTTCAAATAGCTGCCCATTTACACCTAGCTTCCACTCAGTTTCTTCTACAATTGTGGAAACCTTTGATATGCTCTTTACCTCTTCAACTGGTTTTCAGGACAGAAAAACACTGCTATAGCGGCTGCCTCAAAAATGTTAGCATTAAGGTGTTGAATCATTTCCCTCAACAGCAATCATTGGTCTACTGCAGAGGATGGATGTTGAATGAGGGGATGCAGTGACAGGGTATGTTGAGAAGCTGTGAGTTATAATGGCTTACCATTTCTCAGTGTCAGTATGAATGAGGGAGCGCACCATTAGCACCACAGGCAGTTCCATGTTGGTGTCTCCGATAATAGACCAATCAACAGGAGCACAGAGCTCAGGCCTTCAGACCATAGAAACAAGGATCTCTAAGCATTAATGATGACCATCCCCAGTTCCTAAGCTTAAACATGTCTGGAGTTTTTTTTTTATTTCTTGCACTGTAAATATAAAATACAGACATCCACAGAAATTGCTACATAGGTAGCAATCTAGAATGCATGTCTGTACCTTTAGGAAAATGTGCTTTTCATGGCATTATGAAGTAGAATTCTCTACAACAGCATTAATATTTAGTGCCTTCCTCTATTGCAATTGCCAAACAGAAGCAGGAATCTACAAAGATTTGTCCATGTGCTCCTTCCCTATTATGAGGAGAGAGGGCTTTTGGAGAATAGGCATTCACACTGTGCACATCCAAGAACAGATTCCAATTATAGATCTGGGCTGTGTCCGTCTCAATCTACTTTCCCTCTGATCGTACAACTCTGGAGTGCATACAATTTTTTCCTTAGCAAAACAAACACAGAACACATTCAAATTCTTTACCGCCTGCTGTAAAACAGCGAGAGAGGGGGAGACAATTTCAAATATTGTCAGTATGTTCTAGCTGGGAGAGCTTGCTAGCAAAGTAGGGGTGGGGGGGGGATCAGTGAAGATGCAGCTTCAAAGTGAATAACTGTTTGAAAGTTACATATATTTGGTCTGATGTATTCTAAGCTTTAAAATGTATAATCGGAGAGAGTGATGTTGTAGACTTTGATGTTAATAAAGTGCTTGCAATGCTACTCAGTTTGGGGGGTATGTAGTGTTGGCTACATACTGTACATATATTTTTCAGAGAGTGCTTGTGACAAAATTGCACAAACACTGGAGGACAGATTTATATCTCAAATGTGAACTTAAAGTCCAAATATCATGGTTTTTAACTTGCTTTACATATTTTACATTTAAATGGTTATGGACTGTTTGTTAGACATGTAAGCTGTGATCTGTTCAGGGGTTAACCTGTGTCATGTTTTGATATTGTTGGGAACCCAAATGTATGGCAAGTGAATAATGAAATACACAGTTTTAGAGAACAGAACGGACTGGCAAAATCAGGGTGAGGACAGCAGAAGATCCAACATGGAGTCATTGAATGATGGAGTACATTTACTGGGGAACGTGATAACTGGATCCTACACAGGTGACTAAAGGAGCAGATGGGAAACAGCTGTAGAAGAACATGAAACAGAGCACTGAGGTCAATGTAACACTGGTAACCTAAAACACAGGATTAAAATGAAAGATAAGATGCTACAATGGAACCCAAACACTTAAACTAGACACAAAGTCCAACAGATTATGACACCCTGTGTCCACTTATAAATTGCTAGAGCAGCCCTTTGGGCACACTAAGCAGATCCAAGTGTGTATAGACTATACTAATCATCTACAAATTCAAAATTTGTGACAAAAAATACTTTTAATCAAATAAATGGAGAGTGTGGACAGTTAGATAGAGCCCCATCTTCACTGCCATCGAATGACAAAATATTTGGACACATTCAAGTAAACTAATTGATGTTTCAATAAAGTCAATACAAAAAAAAAACATTTTTTTAAATTTATTTGTTCCAATCAAAATACCAAATTACCCATTTTTGATTGCACAAAGCAGTGCACTACTTGACTCAGAAGCACTGCAGACATAAAACTACGTGGCCCCTGCCCTTCCTACAGATGGTCACCTAAATTATGGTGGCTGAGAATCAAAACTGCAAGCTTCACTGACATGACCGTAACATCTGGAGAGCAGCCTTTGTGTCGCTCTTTTGTCGAAAAGGCCAAAGCTTTCTTCAGATTTAGAACTGGAACAGCCGATCGACGCCGATCAACCCTGATGCTATGCTAGAGAACACGGGGCTACAAAACACCACAATTTTGGAAAAGCAGCTAAAAGACCAATGCTTTAATGTTTATCTTGCCCCCAATGGAGCCATGATGACACGATGAAGCACTCATGATCTCATCTATTTTTTGATAACAGTCCTCTGATGCCAGTCCTTTGCATGCCACTCAAAGTCTATAAACCTGTCACATTTGGCTTTGAGACATTTGTACTGCAATATATTTGTTCACTTTTTTAGTCATATACAGGAAAAAATACTTGCTGTAATGACAATAATCTGATAGTCCGTCCCTTGAAGCCAAAGAGTCTGCATTAGATTTGTTTTTTAATCCTATATCATCACCATTGTTGGGTAAACATGTCCTCAGGGAAAGTATGGGTTCTCTCTCCCTTTTTTGTCTGGATGAGTCAGAGTGCAAAAAAAAAAATAAAAAATACACACAATAAAACACAGAGTGATAATGAACATTAAACAACAAAGTTTTAAACCACATTTTAAAAGAGCACAGATTCAACTAATCGTAGCTGTAGAGGTAGACTCTTCCACAGCCTTGGTCCGCGCACTGAACGGCTTGGTCATAAGTCTGTTGTGTGGAAGAACTAAATAATTCTGAGACTCTGAAGAAAGACAGTGAGCGGCAGTGAATTTTGTGAGAAGATTCAATTAAAACTTGACGAAACGTAGAGTTATAGTGGCTTAGGTCATCCTGAGCTATGTCTATAGTTATGCTGCTGTAGGTTTTGGCTGCTGGTGGACATCAATATCTATTTCTCTCACTGCTGAGTTCCCCTACTGTTGTCCAGTTTTGCATTTTTTGTTATTATGTCAACTTTTAACTTAATGTTCCCTGTTTTTCTCTTGATAGTAGCTATATCTGACTTGGCGTTCTGTTTAGGTGTGACGCCATCATGGAAGGAAGATCGTCTGCCGTTATCCTATCTAACGTAGAAAAATATTCCTGGATATTCCTGGAATGCTTCTGTGCTATTTTTTGTGTCTTTGCTTTGTCTTCTCGAACTCCCAGTTGGTCGAGGCAGATGACCGTTAACACTGAGCCTGGTTCTGCTGGAGGTTTCTTCCTGTTAAAGGGGAGTTTTTCACTCCACTGTCACTTCATGCATGCTCTGTATGAGAAATTGCAGCTAAGTAAACGACAATGCAGAGGACTTTCCACTGTGGCTCCACACTCTTTCAGAAGGAGTGTCTGCTGCAGGTCAGTGACTCAATGCAATCTGTTAGGTTTCCTTAGATGGGACTCTATTTGACCCATCTGTCTGTATGATTTGATTAAATTGACTTTGCCTTGATATGACATGTGTTGTGAATTGGCATTATATAAATACAGTTGAACGTATTTGAATTGAATAGATTAGGAGTCTGGGGCTTGGATGATTAGTGCTCTGTATGTTATTGTGAGAACTGTAAAATGAATCCTGAAATCCATGAGTAGCCAATATAAAAACTTTAATATGGAGGTCATGCAAGTTTGCTTAGTGTAGCATGTCAGTAGTCTGGATACAGCATTAGTAGCCCCGACAAATGTTCACAAGTTACAGCTTTTGACACTTTTTAAAGACGGGTTGTGAATAGATTTTAGGGATGTCACATCCAAGCTAAAAAGATTAATGATTTTAGTATATAATCTATTTAAATGATTTTGGAAATGTTGAGCACATCTTTAAAGACCGTTGATACAGCATTAGCTTTATTTTTGACGTGTATTCTTTGTTTTGTCATAAGGTGAAATTATGCATCTATGGTCATATACAACATAAAAAAAACATCATTGCATTAAATTATACCTGATGTACATGATGATTTTACAAATTAATACCGTTTTTTTTTCATATTTAGTTGCTAAATAGTTGTGGCGGTAAAATAATGGTGTTTGTGATATTATGTTTTGTAATTATACTAATTATTATAACATCATTCTTTTTACATTTTTATCTGTAATACAGTATGTGTTCAGACGAACTTTTTATGTAATCCAAACTTGCAATATCAGCAGAACGTACTGTTCTTCAAGTGTATGACTAGGGAGAAAATAAATGCTGTCATTGTGTAACACATTTGACATCAAAACAAGAGACTTGACTAAGGAGATAAAATACATTTAGCATACACTCACAAAACTATATTATAAAAGAGGACAATTTCTTTAATGGGATAAAAAAATAAAAGAATATTCCACTCTGTGTTTGATTAATTGGCATTACACTGTATTTCAACCAATTCATGCTATGAAGCCGGTTCTACACTTTAGAGCTAAAACAACTCCTTCTAGGCAGCAATAACCTTAGGCATCATGTATGTGCATAAAAATTAAGGCTTAATTTTATGGAAACAGAACACAGATATACTTTAAGACATGGCAAAACCAGGAGCTGATTTAGCCAGTTGCACTTTTACGTGAAAAGCTGAGAGATTAGAGGTGGCTGATGTCAAACCCAGCAATCCCCTGGATCAGTTACGGGCAGCGGGCTCATCTGGGTATAATGAAGCCGAGACTATCAATCTGTTGGAATGGCTTCTACTTCTGCTGAGCACTGGCATGTTGAAGTTGGAGACAAACATGCATAGGCTAAAAATTCTCTTAGATGGTGTCTTGTAGATCATGGACACAGTGAGAATATGAAAAAGGCACCTATTAGGACCGAAACATTGGAGGATATTTGGATATCTGTGCGAAACAAATGAGCCAACAATATTGAAGTTAGCCCATATCTTACCTTCATACATTATCAATCATTCACAGATACCAGAAACTACGATGTCCCATGATTGCCCCTCAGCAAAAAGTTCAAGAATTTTAAGGTTTTAACCAAATCTAAAGACTTTTTACATGGGACTCCTTCAGAATGGGACTCCTGGAACATTTAAACAAAAATTATCCTGTGAGTGGGAATTTAAGGTTTTAATACTTAACTATTTGATTTAGCAGAGATTTGGTTCTCATCACATGACTTGCGTGATGTAAATGCCTTTTTTATGTAAACTAAGAGGTGAAACCTTTGCCTTACTAATGTTGTTTTTGGATGAGGATTATTATATGGTATGTGGCCATTTAGTATTTTATAACATTCAGACATAAAGAACTAAAGAAGAAGTTTTCACTATATTTATGTCCATAGAATCAAAAATACAGATCAGAATTTTGTGGCTGATTTCCAATGTCAAGTTTCTGTAAAACTTTAAACTGCCGATACCAATTTTAGCCACTTTAAATTACTCTTTAAATAAGCAGATATTGCATGCATTGCAACATGTTTTCCCAGCCATCCTACATGTACGGTCAGTAGAAATTATGTTATAACCATAGGTGATGTTATGCTGCTCCGTGGGAGACCTGTGACGGCAGAATGATTATGAAAATAACATTTTATATATCAACTTTTTATATATCAACTAGCACGGTTAGCGAGGCTAGCAGGGGAAAAACAGCACACATTCTAACCTTAACTCTGAGCTGAAGACTGAAATCATTTGAAATGCCTGCATGTTGCGTGACGAATTTAAACCTAAAATGGGTGAAACGGCAACTTTGCTGTACTCCATTCGGTCTTTCTGATATCTGCAGGCAATGTTGTTCCTTCTTGTGCTTCCACAGCCAGAATATACTGAAGACAAAATCATCTTGACATTTCTTAGGAAATAATTTCATTTTAAATGGGTAAAGTATTATAAATGTTAATTAGATAGGCACATATAAGGTGTCCAGTATGAAAGAAACTAAAAGAAAGTATACACATGCTCACAATACAACTTTAATTGTGCATCATTTAACCGGAACATTACATACAATGTCCAGGTGTCCACCTTTGCATACAACATGCATTTCTGCGGGACTGAAACTATACGAAGATTTTTGGATGCCTACAGGCCGTGGCATTCTCAGCAATACTTTTCAGCCAACACATGCTGGAAATGATTTAAAAGCTCAATTTGGAATGTCACATCTGCTTATGGGAACTATTTATTCAGTTTGTGATTCATACACATCTAGAGTAGTTTAAAGCAATAACAGCCAGGTTTGTATTGTATCGACAAACTGAGCTAACAATGAGGTTTTAAGGACTTTAGCGAATTTTTGCCTGTCAGTGAAGAGACTAGCATTAGTTTCACAAATGTGTTAGGTGGAATTATAAATATATTCAAGTATTTCAAGTTGGATAGTGAGATTAAGACGTTTCAGCTAATGTGAATTGTCATATGTGTGTATCTATATGCAGATTGTTTGCTTTTTTTCCTCCTTTTCCTTCCAGGGTGTGACTGGCAGGTGCAGCCTCCACAGCTGAAGCCTCGGATCAGACGGCAGCTCTCCTGAGCGGCAATCAGGCCCAAACCTCACTTCTGTTTTTGCTTTTTTTTGGGCAATTCTTCCTGATCTCTTTGTGTTCCCCTTCACAGGGGACCCATATGCATTCCATTTACTCCCTCTCCTAGATCCATGCTAATCGGTGCCTGTGTGGTGATTACTTACCTGAGCTTCCTCATGGCTTCTCCGCTCTTCAGTCGACCCTCATAGTAACTCCCTTCCGAATCCTTTCTCTGCTCCATCGGCACTCACCTGCCTGTCCACCCTCTCACCCCTACGGCTCCTTGTTTTCAATGTGTAAACAGAAAATCAACAAAGCTACAAACACCAAATACATCCCAACCTCAGAGCTAAGGTGTGCTTACCTCCTCCCGGACTTCCCCACATCTCTCTGAGCTTCATTCATCATGTAAAGAATCACATTTATGAATCTTTTTCTTAAAACCTGGAACAAACACTTATCTCTCCAAGTGGTGTTCTGGAATTCAATCTACCTTCATTCTCTCTATTCATTGCAAATAAATCCCCCCAGACTTGGCATTAATTGTCACCTGCACAAGAGTCTATTGCTTAATCATGATATGCATAATACTACTGCTACTTAACACCAGAAATACAGTTAGATTAAGCAAATGCTGTTTGGTCAATGGGATTTGGCACCCCACTGCAGTTTTCACACTGTTAAAAAATTGCTGCACACTCCAAGTAGCTAATGACTCAGACATTTTCTGATTCGCAGTTCGCACATCATTAGCCGCCATTTCTGTATTTTTTTTAAGCGATCTGAACCACATTTGAGCACATCTCTGTATTTAAATCTCACAGTGCCATAACATAGCTATTATAAGACCCCCATATGGATTTCTTGTTTTAACCTTTTTGGGGGGTCACACTTTCTTGTTACATATTTTCAAATGTTAATGTAAGATATTACGAGAAGTTGACTAAGTACAACATTTTACTAGAGACATGGTTGATCCCAGGCCTGAGGTATCAAGGAATTACTGCAATAGAGTCTGACAAAATGAAGAAGGTTAAAAGATCTGGAAAGGCAACAAAAAATGTAAAAAACAAAAAAAAAGTAAAAACATTTAATAGCAGATGAGAAATAAAGTCAGTAACAATAATGCATTGGTAAGGCTTAAGATACGTTTATACTGAACGCAAACAAGGTGAAGGGGGTGAATAATTTACATGTTATCCCTATGTAAAGGTGTGTTCTGGAGCAAATAGTGGTCCACAATGCGAATGCCGTGAATTGGGCGAATAGAACGAAGCAAAACTGTGAATAAATGCAGTCAACATGCTTTTAAAACGAAGTGAAATTTCACATGAGTTCAACAATCTGAACTTTACTCTCAATTTGCGTTGCGTTAAGGGTGCTCCTTGCCCATTTATTTAAGCACAATTTTTTTATTTAGGAGTTACATATTTAGACAGTACAATTAGGCTATATTTCTAGTGATTGATGTACTTACCAAAGACACATGTAGTTTGTGTCCTGGAGGATCATCCATCCCCCCACATGTGGCAGCACTTCCTCATCCTGGGTCCTGGACAGACGGAAGTGCCGCTGGAAGAGACCTTCATCAAGACTCAGTTCCATGGGGTGGTACTTGGCGAAGTACCACCCCATGGAACTGAGCCAAGCGGTGACAGCTTTCCACATTACATACAGCACTGTGACTTGCTCAGCAAAATCCGCCACGGTTAGTTGAACAGACAGGAGAAACCAGCAAGCGGATAGACGCTCCTCCTGTTTGATGACTTGGTGAAGCGAGCTGCGGGAAAATTTGCTGCGTTGTCAGCGAAAACTGTTTGCTAGAAAGAGACAAAATCTCAAGTGACTAATGGCTGCCAATCTACGCAAAACATTTGCCTTACCTTTACGGAGTTATTTTTAGGATGTTGGAACTCTAGATAATCAGGTTGAGAGCCATTACCTACAAATAGGTAGAACATGCAACAGTCGTAAGCCTTCCTATGAGGAGCAGGCCTGCAAAAGTGTTTCAGAAAGCACATCAACAACTCACCCAGGGGGTCACAAATTAACCCAAAAGGACATCTAAAGCACAACTGGCCTGGCTTGTCTCAATTAGGGTGAGTGTTCATGATTCATCTATCAGGAAGACACTGGGCAAAATGAAATCCATGGGAGTATTCAAAGGCCAAAAGGACTGCTAACCAAAAAGGACACATGTGCATATCCCTTTTAGCACAAAAACATCTTAATGTTCACCTTAACTTTGGAGAAAATGTGCTGTTGACTGATGAAACAAAAGCAAAGCGAATGTGCGTGTCCTGGTATATCTAGCATGAAACTAACCCAGCGTTCCAAAAGAGGAGGATCAAACTGACAGTCAAAGATGGTGGTGGTGGTGTGCTGGTCTTATGATGTTTTGCTGTTCTGGAACTGAATGACTTCTTGTTGTAATCGATAGAACCATGAACTCTGCTTCCTACAAGAAAATTGTGAAAGAGAAAGCTCAGCCATCAGTCTATGACCTTAAGCTCGTGAACACTTGGGTTACAGAGCAGAATGGTTGTCCCATATCAACAAGTTCACCTCTGAAGGCCTTTTAAAAACAAAATCAAGGTTTTGGAGTGGTGTAGTCAAAGTCCACATTTAAATGGGATGGAGGTGCTATGGCTTTACCTGAAACATAAAGAACTGTTATTAAATTCTGCCACATTCAGTTTGGCTAGATTAAAACAATGTTGCTTAAAAGGGTCATTTAATAAGTTTAGGGGTAGTTACTTCTGCACATAGGGCCAGCTTGGTTTCTATAGCTTTATTCAATTAATAAAAGAAAAAATATATTGCGTTATTGTGTTATTTGTGCTTACTCAGGCTGCCCTTGTTGGCTAAAACACATTTTTGGACCTGCAAAATAAGAAATCTGTTGGTAAATACATATTCAGTCAGTTTAATCCTCCTCTTTTGGTAAATACATATTTACCAACAAAAAAAAAAAAAAAAAAAAAAAAAAATTTTCACTTCACAAATTTAGACATATCTGACCATATAAGAACAATTCTACAGTTAAAATTGGATTTTATATATATATATATATATATTCTTTACGTGATGAATGAAGCTCATATATCAGCTATGATTTGTGAAGCTTCTGTTGGATTTGCACACAATAAGTTGAATAATAATTTGTGTTTTTTGCCGAATGGGTTTCGTTGGTGTACTGGGAGTGTGTGAAGTATGTGTATGGCGCAGCAAAAAGCAGGGGCTCACCCAAGGCATCACTGATACAACAATAACCACTGTTGACATGATCAAGTTAACAAGTGCATGCTTTGGATTTGTGCTGTTACTGATTGAGCCCAGCATCTCTTCATTTTCCTTTACCTGTTGTATTTAAAGTTAATGACAGCTGGATGCTTTGTTTGCTTCTCGGGCCCCTTGTCTCTAATTATTAAATGCCAAACTTCATCCTGTCTGGTTCTCTTTCTCACTGGTTGACAGCTAGGCTGTTCATGCTTCATAGCACTTCCCACTCTCAAGCTATTTCTTCCATAGCCTAACCTAATATTGACTGAAATAGGAAATGCAAAGCTGCGGTAAACATTCAAATGTATGACAAGCCCACTTCCAATTTTGTAGATACAGGCCCAGGAGTTATTACTGCAAAACAAACCAGCTGCCGTAAATGAAAGAGAGAACTGTAACACTGCTTTGCTTTTACCGCAAGGCCTTCCAGCTTTATACACTCAGAAAAAAAATCAATGTTTTATGGTAAGACCTGCAGCAAAAGATGAAGTAAATCTGTGCTTTTTGCAATGACATACTGTTTTACTAGTAAATGTAATACATCTGCAGGGAGTTTAAAATAAAAAAAAAAACATTATGGTGATGATTGCCATTTATGGGGCCAGTGTTTATCTTTGAGTCTTATCCCAGCTAGGGTCAACCACCAGCCTCACAATAATTTTGAGTGATTTCACCCCTTTGGTACTTGCTGGCTTTGAAGGGGTCAGAAAACTATGTCAATGTGTCTTTCAGTATAATTCTATTAAGCACAGGTTAAAGCTTCAAATTAAAATGCAAATTACTTCTGTAATAAAAGCAAGCGAGAGCGCAGGCAAAGATAAGGTACAACCTTCCATTTTATGGCTGGCTCTTATGGACCACAAACCTCTTTTAATGCAGATAATTACCTCGGGTTTTTAAGGAAAAACATATCTCAATAATATCTTTGCAGTATATATTCTCTTTTATTCATAGGGTGACTGTTTCTGAATTAGATGGCCTGTTAATAGTGTTTGTACTCACAGAACTTGGTTGTCATGATTTATTGATGCATTTCAATTGTCTAAGATAGAGGAAGAACTATATGTCAATCAGCAAAGGGATTCGTCCTGTGTGTCCTCGTGTGGCCTCAGTCCACACTTGCAGCTTTTGGAAAAATGTCTTGTTTTAACTGTAACTGGATTTTAGATAATGCAGATAATGAACATAATTTACTGTGCTTATTTTCTAATCTTGTCCATTTTTAAAAAGTAGAATTTAATTAAAACCCTATTGTTGATATGAACATATCATTCATAAAAAATACCTCTGTTGTGAAAAAGTGCTACAATGGAAAAACATGGAAAACTGAGCAAACAAAGAAAACAATAATCAATCTAATGATGAGGAAATGATTTGAGCTCCTTAACTGTGGCGACATCCTATTGACAGTTTTGATCCATTTATCCCCTCAGAGACAAGACTCATTGCAAATTAATACAATGTTTCTTTCTGACTGATCAGTTGTCAATTGTCAAGAAGCCTTAGGACATCCAACAGTGCTCCACAGAGTTGAACATTTCTGGAACATTGTAGTTCAGTGTATTAGATAATTGTCCACACCTTAATTACAAGGCCCCAGTAACACTTTTGTTATATTTTAAATGGGTGTTTTTTTTTTTTTGTTTTTGAACAAATTCTATCTCTGTTCATATTTGAATTGTAAAAACACCATCATAATAATTCCTTGCTAATAGGAGACAAGGTAAATTAACTACACCCACATTTTTAAAAAAGAAAGCCATGATCAATATTGATCAATATGATTTCTATTTTATTGATATGCTTTTTTTCCTATATTTTCCAGCACACATACTACACACATACAGCAACATCTAGTAAAATTAACTGTCAATCTGTGGAGATTAAGGCTGATTTTGATTTTAGACATTTTTAACGAGAGATGTTTGAGTTATGTTGCTGAAAATATTTAAATCCATCCAAATAACACTCACCCCAAAAAAAAAAATATTTAGAAGGTACTGTTGAATGAAAATGTGTTACCTCCATATTGGGGCTTTTCTGGGTCAAATTGCTGCCCTGCCCATTTGAATTTATACCAGTAAATGTACTTAATTATAGGCCTCAGGAAAAGGTCTCTGTCATCAAAATGTGGTAATTCATTTTTAAAGATAAAATAGAAAAGGCTCCGCCATAGTGGTAGTTTACTAGCACAAAAGCAAGAAAGAAGAGCAGAGATACAAGAAGTGGGCCTCCAGGTCGAAGATTATAAGCCTAAACCTGAATTGTGTGTTGACAGAGGGTGCAGACACAGCCCCAACATGTGCTTTAGAAAAAATATTCATGTTAGTTTGGACAGGGCCTAAGTAACTAATGCCACTGTGAACAAAAGAGTCTCTCTTGGTGGAGCCTGACCAACCTCATGAGAAGGTTTTAAAGGTTGTTTTTTATCTTCAGTTCACTCCTCCTCGGTTTGGCAGCATTTCATTTACTTTCCCAATATTAGCATCCTTGTGTAGCTGTATCTTGTTCCATTAGTACCCCATGGTTTTCACTGTTGGAGCTCTGCACCTTTTGGGTACATGTTACCAAGTATATGAGGTGTCTGTATGAAAGATAAAAGCTTGATCTCTTGCTGGTGTGTTATCACTGAGCAATGCTCCAGAGAAGTACACGCTGCAGGAGATTGTCTTATCAAATCCAGAGCTGGGGAAAGAGGAAGCATTAAAATTAGACAGAAAAACTGACTAGTTTGAGTCTGCCAGGCTTAGTAGAACACCGAATGCCTCTTTAAACATAGATAGTTGAGCCATTACTTTGAATCTGATATTTCAAAAGGAAAAAAAAAAGGAATGCTACTACTCATGCTCTTTCGTAATCCAATAACAATTATACAATGCCCTGTGAGACAGCAGGTGAGATGATGACTTCTTGCGTTATTATTGACTTCCTTTGTTATTTTTAAAGCAGGCAAGTTGTATTGATCAATACAAGTCACAGAAATGGTGTGTTCTGATTACAAAAACAGCAAAAGAACATTTGTTTAATTGGCTGCCGACTTTCACAAACCCTGCCTTTAGTTATCTCAAAGATAGCATCACCTAAATACTTGAAACACAAAAACAGTACTGCACATTGTCCGATGTGAATTGCTGAATTATTAAAACACACAGCGCTTCTCTGAAACATACGAGTGACTTGAAACTGAATATATTCTGTTTTATAAATGAACATCTGGCAGAGTAAAAGCCCCCAGGCTTTTATTCACCTTTTTTTTGTAGATATGATATCTTATCTCAGTAGTAAACACTACATAATGGATAGTGTTTGTACTCTGAAGTGTGTCGGCTTATGGTGAGGTCATGTGTGCTTGTAGATGTTGTGTGTCATTGGTTATGTGTGTTGAAAATGGAGCCAATGCAAGCAGGTATTAGTCTATATATACATTATGTATTATTCTATACTGCTTTGGACTTGCTTTGGATTTGTCTTTGAAACTAAGGCCATTTTTGCTGACTTAATGAGATATACCCATTGAGTTTGGTTGGTTGCCTGTGTGAGAAAAGCAACAAACACACAAGGTGAAATCGAGCTGTTTTTATACTTTCCTCTGCAAGTTTGAGACAACACACGTAAACCACCACATTGCTGTTAAAAGTTTTAGTAGCTTAAGACTATGTTAGTAGGTACCTGCATTGTATAATGGCCCACTAGACTCTAGCAGAGCTATGAGCAGTTCAGTTACACTGAGGGGAATGGCTGTGAGCTACTCTGAGATTCGAGCTGAGATCTTTTTGTTTTGTTTGCAAAGAGTAGTTTTTTTTTAAATAAAGAAGTGTATATAAAACTGATATTGATGTCTGTAGTATGACTCATAGATAACCTATAGATGCCTTTTTACAAACAGGATCAATGATGCTAGGCTGGGCCAAAAGTTATTTCCATATAGTTTTTCTATTGATGATAAGACTTTGTTGTTGTCTAAATTACCATGTTGTGCCAGAAAGCTAATATATATTTTATCTTTTGAACATTAATGTTCTTTCGAAATAGAATGTAAAGGATCCTACACAAGAGTCACCAACGTCACGATTCCAAGGTCTGCATTAAATCGGATCAGAAGAATCCCAATGTTGGCTGCCAGTGCACAATGTTAAATTAGCAAACTCAAGGAAAGAAAGCAGACTCATTGGAAACACACTCAGACAAATAGGCTGAATTTGTTCACTTGATTGAGTTAGAGACCAACTGGCAATGTGGAGGATTCACAGTAACACAACTGACTCAGATTGTTTTGTTGAATCAGTTCAGTACCTGAGTTAGTGGGACTCACCCGTAACATGTGGACTCAAATGATTTGGTTGAATTTGGTTGATGACCCAAGTTAATAACAACTAACAGAAAGATTGCTGACCAAGATGATTTGATAAAACTTTTTTGTTCACAAAGGACATGAGCATGAGAGCAAACAACACAACCCTCAGACAAAGGATGCACATGCACACTAGTTGAAGAAAACTATGAGCCAGATCAGAAGCAACAAAAGAAAAACAAAAAGATGGAGCTAGATTTCTTTTTTCTCCTTCTTTTTTAGAACCAAAGTGTGCAGATCCACTATCTTTCCAGCTGGAAATGTTTGCAGGACATTTAAAAAGAAAAATCCATCAACAAACAGGTAAGAAGTCCTTTCGTTTTTTCATTGGCATGTCTGAGGCCTATTACATGCAGGAAAAAATGCAACCCAAATCCGATGTTTTTGCTCATATGCGACCCGTATACGTCTTTTTCATGGCAGTGTGAACAGCCCAATTGTGATCTTTCACCCCCCCCCCCCAAAAAATGTATTTGTGCCACTTCCATACGTAGTACTAATTCAGATTCGCATCGGATATTTTCAAAGTGTCCGCTGTCTGAACGGTCATGTCGCATTTTATGCATCTTTCACGTCACTCTTACTATAACATGCACACAGTAGCAGCAGTTAGCGCTCCACAAAAGACCATTGTTAATAGCTGTGCTGCTTTTTTCTTACTTATTTCATCTTCCATGATGTGGTCTTAATATTGTTGGCTCCATTGCTAACAGCTTTCTAATAATAACGACAGATGCAGGTTAGTGTCAACGTTTTTTTCAGTATTTTTTAACAAAACTTTCTTGAAGACTTCTAGAAACCATTACATTCACCATTACTTACCAAACTGCGCATGAGGGGTGCTTTGCAGTCTTGAACTGTTCAGACAGCATATAATAGCGACCACGTTTAATAGCAATATGAATCAGAAAAATCAGATTTCATAAAGACATCGGAATGAGCATCAACACC